>NC_140183.1:38064886-38608547 GCF_963971535.1 Notolepis coatsorum | reverse complement strand
CCCTCCCCTACTCTCCAAACCGCCTCTTCTTCCTCCATAAACTCCTCTACCTATTCATGTTCTCCTGTGCCTCTCTCTTCTTCTTCATTCTCCCCCCCCACCTACTCCTCTTCTTCTCCTCCTCCTCCTCCTCCACTCCTTTGTCTACCTTTTCACAACATCTCTCCTCTCCCACTTCTACTTTACACTCTTCCTCTGTTTCTTCTCTCTCTCCTTCTTCCCCTCCCTCCCCGACCTCCTCATGTTCTTTTCTTCTCTCTCCACCCCCCTCCTCCTCTTTAAACCTGTTCTCCACCTTCTCTACCACCACATTATCCTCTCTATCCTCCTTGCACCAAACCCCTCCTCTACTTTCGCCATCTTCTCTCTTTCCTCCTCCTCTTTCTCCTCCTCCCTCTTCCCGGCTCTCCAAATCTCCCTCAAAACTTCTTCCCTTCTTCCCCCTCTCTCCCCCTCTCCTCTCTCCCCTTACCTCCTCATATACCTCCCTCCGCCCTCCGCCCCCCCCCCCCCCAGCAGTAAGTACCGGCCGACATCGGAGCAGCACAATGATAATTTCTCCCTGTCCACCATCGCTGAGGGCTCCCACCCAAATGTAAGGAAACTGTGCGACACCCCTCCTAACGTCCCCCATGCCCGTGCTTTGGCTTACTATGATAACATTATCTGTCAGGTAACGTGGCTCTTGTCTCTCTCACACCTTTTTCTGCCTTGTAACCCCCCCCCCGCATGGGCATGAGTAAAACCTCTCTGAAAGGGGGCATGAACAAGGCGGGCAAGCGGGCGGGGGAGGAGGGGGCGGGGGCCTCTCTCTCTCTCTCTCAAGTGGTCGGTGCAAAGACAAAGCGAGGTTGAGATAGACTGATGTATGTACGCACACACACACACACACAACACACACACACACACACACACACACACACACACACATGGATATAATATAGGCCTACATTACACAAATCCTGTATAGACTCCCTATTCACAGGGAATACAGGATCCACACTCATAAATAGATGCCAGCCCGTGCACACACACTAACACACACACACACACTAGCTATCAGTATGGCTCGGACGTGACCCAAAGAAGAGGGAGCTCCTCCCTGAGACCCCCCCCCCGCCACTCCAACCACGCCCCATCTTTCCCTACCCTACCATCCCTTCGATCACCCCTTGCATTGGTATGTCATGGCATGTCTGCTCTATCGCTAACATGCCCCTCCAGGTGGCCATGTCAGCCACTGTGGCTCTGCTTCAGTACATGTAACCGTATGTCCACTTCATCAGTTTATCCTGAAAACGGGGCGGGAAAGTGGGGGAGAGGATAAAGGACTTTTTTTTTTTTTGGGTTTCAACTCATCTTAGAGTGGGGTGGGTTCTGGGGTTACAACTCATCTTAGAGTGGGGTGGGTTCTAGGGTTTCAACTCATCTTAGAGTGGGGTGGGTTCTGGGGTTACAGCCACACTCCTATGCAGAGTTGTCTCTACGCCTGTACATCACAGCCTGCTAAACAAAACACCTCTGCCCAAGAGAGCAAAGACATCTGTGACCAAATTAGAGTATGCAGAGTATCACAAATAACCAAAGATTACGCTTTTCTGAACATTTATGAGTTATGCAGTGATGTAGTTATCAATAAAGTCAACTGACTATCTTTTCTCCATAAGGAAACCAAACCTTTATGGCTGTGTTCATCGTCATTTCAGTGGACACAGTGAATAAACAAGGCTGCACAGACGCTGCGAAATACCTTTTGAAAACGTTTTAAAACAAATTTTCGGTTCTTATTTATAACAGAAGAAATATGAGGGGAACCGGTTAGTTTACTTCCTCTTTGGGCAGAGATGTTTGACAGTGAAGTGGAACATCATCCAACTCTCTGCATAGGAGAGTGGATTACAACAGGTAAGGTAAGCCAATGGTGTGGGAGATTTGGGAGAAGTGGGTGGGTTTATCCATCAATCAGGATAAATCTGAGATGCAACGCCTCGCTGCTGCCTGTAGGTGGCACGGGAGAGCTTATAGAGGCAACCCAATAACTGAAGCATGGGGTAGCTAGTAGCACTAATGCTAACATCGTAGCATGGGTAAATAGTAAATACAGTGCTACAACTTTAAGTTAGATATTTCTTTGTGTGATTTTTGCCACGTCAAGTCGTGGTACCACCTTCTAACAACTCCATCAGTAGTTTTGGTCCTTTACCGTCTGTGTTAAGCTAAGTCCATTTTTATGCATTGCTTTTTTTTTTCTTCGCAAACTTTGCTTTGTGCTAATTTGATGATTTGATACCATTTGTCATTAATTAACCCCTCAACATCAAGTCAGATTGACCCCATTTAGCTACACAGTAGTGTAGCTAGTTGTTATAATCACAACTAAATGCCATTCTCGGGACACTGAAGTAAAAACCAAAGTAGGCTAGCTACTGTAATACTAAAAAACCATTCATCCTCATGTCCTAACTGCACCCCAGGAATCTCCACCCAATGCTTCTAACTAAACTCAACCTAAACTATGTGTTCCCTGTTCTAAGCACCAGAATCTCCTTTTCTAACACATTAGTTTTACGAGTAAATACATTTCACCAACATAAGCTTCCCCGGTCTAAACCCTATCAACTTACCAGTCTTCCAAAAACAAACCCAAACTATGTTGACTAATATAGCCTCCTGTAGCAAATAACCATAACCTCAGAACAACAACAACACCCCCCCACCCCCCTTCCTCTCATGTGAACTAACAGTTCAGTGTTTTTGGTGTCAATATGTGTGAGAAAAACCTCGTCAGAAATATCAAACCAGTGTTTGCTATGGTAATATTATGGCCACACACAGTACACAGTGACTGAATATAATGTCCATATATGGCTGAGACAGTGAATACCGCTGAGAGACTGTGCTGAGCTGGGAGTATCAGCTACCACCTGCCAGGAAGTCAAGCAGTCTCTCTCTCTCTCTCTCTCTCTCTCTCTCTCTCTCTCTCTCTCTCTCTCTCTCTCTCTCTCTCTCTCTCTCTCTCTCTCTCTCTCTCTCTCTCTCTCTCTCTCTCTCTCTCTCTCTCTCTCTCTCTCTCTCTCTTCTCTCTCTCTCTCTCTCTCTCTCTCTCTCTCTCTCTGTGTGTGTCTCTCTCTCTCTCTCTATCCGTCTGTCTATCTAACTATACTTATCTATCTATCTATCTATCTATCTATCTATCTATCTATCTATCTATCTATCTATCTATCTATCTATCTATCTATCTATCTATCTATCTATCTATCTATCTATCTGTCTGTCTGTCTGTCTGTCTGTCTGTCTGTCTGTCTGTCTGTCTGTCTGTCTGTCTGTCTGTCTGTCTGTCTGTCTGTCTGTCTGTCTGTCTGTCTGTCTGTCTGTCTGTCTGTCTGTCTGTCTGTCTGTCTGTCTGTCTATCTATCAATCTATCTATCTATCTATCTATCTATCTATCTATCTATCTATCTATCTATCTATCTATCCATCTATCTATCTATCTATCTATCTATCTATCTATCTAGCCCTCTCTCTGTCTGAGGATGTCATGTATCTTGTTGAGGAGTATAACCCTCTCCCCCCTAGAGAACCATGAGCAGATACACCTGGGAGTGTAAGACCAAAGAAGAACCAGACTGTGAGGTAAGACAACTCGCCCTCACATGGTTCCGCCCCCCCTCCCCAAACCCCACCCCCCACCTCCAAACGGATCTCTCATTGTACTGTGACCCTGTCAGTCACCCTCTCTCAACTCAACGGACCAATCCATGTCTATTCCTTCCACCCCAAAATAAACATGGTCAGTAAACCCCCAAACTTGATAGGCAAATTTGCATGTACAGGGGTACCTGCTAAACTAGAATCACTTTATTGTTGGCTAATGTAAGTTCTTGGGTTTAGGGGTTAGGAAGGATACATATGTCCTTTTGGCTACTTTAAATGTTAGGGACTGACCCCCAACACTGCCACAGTAGTCTAGTAGATAGAGGGGGGTATCATGCACCCCCCGGAAATATACTTCTAACCAGACTTTCTAGAATGGAAAAAAGGTGAAAAAATATTATAGGCTACTTTAACAAGTTGTCAGAGTGTCCCATGTACCATTTATATGCAAATTAAGGACGTGATTATAAAAAAAAAAAACGCTAAAAAATCTGTTTCATATATCTCAGCCAATATTGCAGATAACTGAACAAATGAGGTGTCTAGACCCATGTTTTGAGGGTCAAAGATCACAATAACAATATCCCTAGAGTGATCACATGTTTCTATGTAAGTAGCCTATGCAAATCTGTGCCGTCAATATGAAAGAATCACATTTTTACTAATTCGTTTATTTTAATTTTTTTTCTACTTTTTCGCTGCATTTTCTATTTTTCTCCCATCCCAATTTCGTATTATCCAATTCTACCCTCCCCTGTCTCGAACGTTGTTAGACCATGCCTCCCACTGGTCGGCTGCAATGTGGACGAAGCCTTGCATCACGTGTCCCCTCCGGTACACGAGGAGGCAGCCGTCGCATCTTTTCACCTGCACAGCGCGATCTCTCAGTGGCGAGGAGTAACGTGTGGGAGGCTCACGCTGCCCCCGATACTTCTTGATTCTGCTGTACAGGCGCACCAACCGACCTGTAGGAGTCGCTGTCCACAACGTCCAATCCCCACCCCACCGGCTTTCCCACCCGCTAATACTGCCAATTGTATTAGTATGAACGACCAGCCAAGCCGGAAGCAACGCCGAGAGCTGGGCTCGAACCCAGCATCTCCTGCGTTAGTGGCGAGCGCCTTGCCCACTGCGCCACTTAGCCGCCCCACATTTTTACTAATTAGTTGAGTAGGAAAGCGGATACTATCATGCACCCCCTGGAAATATATTGTTAACCAGTGTTTCTAGATAGGAAAATATGTGTAGAAAATGATAGGCTATGTTAAAAATCTGTCAGAGTGTTGCATGTATCATTTATATGCAAATTATATGAATCTAAAAATGTATGTCGCTATTTCAGCCAATATTGCAAATAACTGAACAAGTAGGTTGTCTAGACCCATATTTTGAGGGTCAAAAATCATAATAAAACTATTCCCAGAATGATCACCTGTTTGTGGCGAGCTAGTATGCAAATTAGTGTAACCTTTACAAAGAATAAAGCATTTTTTACCAATAAAGACACATCATATTGTAGATGACTGAACAAAAAAAAGATGTGGACTCATGTTTTGAGGGTTAAAGATGGTAATAAAATGTCTGAAGTGGTCACATATATCTCTGGCATGCTTATATACAAGAGTGCTGCTTTCACTGCCATTTCTTACGTAGGTCTACATGTATGTAATACGGTAAATACGTCCTCTGTTCTGGATATCTTCTTTGTTGACACAACATTCAAGTCTTTTTTCTATTTGTATTTTGTGCCCTAAACTACTAATCATCATCATCACTAAAACAATTGTCAAAGTCTATCTCTTCGATCTCCATCTCTTCCTCCCCCTCATCACACTCATACTCTCCATCCTCCTCATCCATGTTATTTTTTGCATAATCTGCCTCCTTATCAAGAGCTTCTTGCTCTTCTTACTCCACTTTCTGGGCCAGTACCTCAACAAGAGAAGGACGGAGGATGGGTCCAACCGTCCAGACAGGCTCTAACACCTCCTCATCCATTGTTTTTTCCCAGTCCATACTTTGATCATAGGCTTTGGGCCTCTTGAATATTGGCTGTTCTGCTCTTTTGTAGCAGGCGACTCTGACGTTGGCTTGCTGTACATGTGGGATGACACAGACCTTGGGAGGAAGCAGGCGTTCAAGGTCTACTTTGGAGTTTGCATCCAGGACTTTATCAGTACCCATCATTTTCTGCAGCATCTTGGCTCACACAGCATCAACTGACTTCATCCGACCATGGCCATCCATAATGCATGTGAAGGACTCCATCTCCTGTTGGAGCTCATCTGTTACCAGCGACAATGCGCCAAGCTGACTAAAAACCTTCTGGAATCTAGGGTTCTTCTGCAGCTTATTCAACGGATTCACCTGTCTCTTTCCTTTTTAAAGCGCTGGCACAGTCATCCCCAGAAAAGTCATAGTATCCCAGCAGAGTGCTGCAGTACTCTGAGCCCAGAGACTCAGCCAGTTCGGACACGTATTAGCTTGCAGTGCCAGTGTCGTGGTCGGGGAGCCAGTGCCGTGGTCCAGGTATCTGGAGAGGTTGGTCATGCTGACATGGTAGATGAGGATCATTAGTATATAGAGGTTGGTCATGCTGACATGGTAGATGAGGATCATCAGTATATAGAGGTTGGTCATGCTGGTAGAGGAGGATCATCAGTATATGGAGAGGTTGGTCATGCTGGTCGAGGAGGATCATCAGTATATAGAGGTTGGTCATGCTGACATGGTAGAGGAGGATCATCAGTATATGGAGAGGTTGGTCATGCTGACATGGTAGATGAGGATCTAATAGGAACCGGTTCCTAACTTCCGGTTCTAGAACATGTTTGCCTTTCGATTCTTAAAAAAAATATATATATATTTTACTTTGTTAATTAATACCCTAGTTACAGTACAGCAACCAAATGAAACTGTATCAAGTCAACTGACAATGTGAATAGTATGAAAAAAAATCTCCTGCGAAATAAGCTGTGACCTGTTTTGACCTGCACCTCAAAGAATCGGAATCGAGAATTGTTTAGAACAGGAATTGAAGGGCGGTTAGGTGGCCGAGCGGAGATTGCGTTCGTCACCAACCCCGGAGCTGTGAGCTGGATTCGCCTGTTCGAATCCAGCTCACAGCTCCGGGGTTGTCACCAGCTTGGCTGGCCGTCTGCACTAATACAATTGGCTGTATTAGAGGGTGGGAGAAGCTGGCGGGGTGGGTCCGGGTCGTTGTAAACAGCGACTCCTACAGTTCGGTCGGGGCGCCTGCTAAGCGCGGATAGGACTTGAGGGGGATAGTGTGGTCCTCCCACACGCTACGCCCTCTCGATGAGAATCCGCGCTGCCAGGTGAAAAGAAGCGGTGATTGGCTGGACGTGTGTCGGAGGAAGCACGTGGTAGCCTCCACTCTCCCAGATGATCTGACTGTGGGGGGTAAGTGCGCAGCGACCAGGAAGGGACTGGGAATTGGCATACGACTAACATTGGGATGGGAGAAAAATCGGAGGAAAATGGAGGGGGAAAAAGATAATAAAAAAAAAAAAAAAAAAAACAGGAATTGAAATGGAGAATCGGAATCGGAACCGGAATCGTTCAAATCCAAACGATGCCCAACCCTTCATGCTGGTAGAAGAGGTTCATCAAGGTATCTGGAGATGTTGGTCATGCTGACATGGTAGATGAGGATCATCAGTATATAGAGGTTGGTCATGCTGACATGGTAGATGAGGATCATCAGTATATAGAGGTTGGTCATGCTGACATGGTAGATGAGGATCATCAGTATATAGAGGTTGGTCATGCTGACATGGTAGATGAGGATCATCAGTATATAGAGGTTGGTCATGCTGACATGGTAGATGAGGATCATCAGTATATAGAGGTTGGTCATGCTGGTAGAGGAGGATCATCAGTATATGGAGAGGTTGGTCATGCTGGTCGAGGAGGATCATCAGTATATAGAGGTTGGTCATGCTGACATGGTAGAGGAGGATCATCAGTATATGGAGAGGTTGGTCATGCTGACATGGTAGATGAGGATCATCAGTATATAGAGAGGTTGGTCATGCTGACATGGTAGAGGAGGATCATCAGTATATAGAGAGGTTGGTCATGCTGACATGGTAGAGGAGGGTCACCAGTATGTGAGATGTTGGTCATGCTGACATGGTAGATGAGGATCATCAGTATATAGAGGTTGGTCATGCTGACATGGTAGATGAGGATCATCAGTATATAGAGGTTGGTCATGCTGACATGGTAGATGAGGATCATCAGTATATAGAGGTTGGTCATGCTGGTAGAGGAGGATCATCAGTATATGGAGAGGTTGGTCATGCTGGTCGAGGAGGATCATCAGTATATAGAGGTTGGTCATGCTGACATGGTAGAGGAGGATCATCAGTATATGGAGAGGTTGGTCATGCTGACATGGTAGATGAGGATCATCAGTATATAGAGAGGTTGGTCATGCTGACATGGTAGAGGAGGGTCACCAGTATGTGAGATGTTGGTCATGCTGACATGGTAGAGGAGGATCATCAGTATATGGAGAGGTTGGTCATGCTGACATGGTAGAGGAGGATCATCAGTATATAGAGAGGTTGGTCATGCTGGTAAAGGAGGATGATCAGTATAACAAAAAATAACATGGATAAGGAGGGGTACGAGTGTGATCAGGCGGAGGAAGAGATGGAGATCGAAGAGATAGACTTTGGCAATTGTTTTTAGTGATGATGATGACTAGTAGTTTAGGGCACAACATACAAATAGAAAAAAATTAAGGCTGTCAAGTTAGCGCGGTATTAACACGTTATCGCCCGATTCTATTAACGCCACTATTTTTTTTAACTCACGATTATTTTTTAAGACTTTTTTTTTTTTTTTACTGGACTTCACTCAGGTGTATTATTGATGCTCTTATTGATACTATGTTTGTTTCTGTGTGGTGTGTGTGTGTGTGTGTGTGTGTGTGTGTGTTGTGTGTGTGTGTGTGTGTGTGTGTGTGTGTGGTGTGTGTGTGTGTGTGTGTGTGTGTGTGTGTGTGTGTGTGTGTGTGTGTGTGTGTGTGTGTGTGTGTGTGTGTGTGTGTGTGTGTGTGTGTGTGCGTGTGTGTGTGTGTGAGATATTAGAGAGAGAGAGAGGGGGGTGAGAGAGATGAGAAGGGCAAGAGAGAAAGAGAGCTGGGAGAGTGTGTGTGTGAGAGAGAGAGAGGGGGGGTGATTACTCAGCCCTTGTGTGGGTGAATGTAACAAGTTCCTAACGTTTTCTTTCCCCTATTATTTCATGTACACTTTATTCATTGTTTAAAATTATTATTTTCTTTTAAGTTATTTTGTGCATCACTCTATTTTGAATTTGATGCAAAATTGCAATGCATGAGGGTCATCCTTTTGTGTTAAAAGCTGCATAAAGCAAGCATTTGTTGACTCTCATGTTGATAAGAGTATTAAAACTTGGAACTTGAAAAATATCCGTTTAAGGTAGATAAAAAACAAAAAAACAAAAAAGATTAATTTGCGATTAATCGCAAACTATGGACAATCATGCGATTAATCGCGATAAATAATGTAATCGATTGACAGCACTAAAAAAGATACTTGAATGTTGTGTCAACAAAGAAGATATCCAGAACAGAGGACGTATTACCGTATTACATACATGTAGACCTACGTAAGAAATGGCATTGAAAGCAGCACTCTTGTATATAAGCATGCCAGAGATATATGTGACCACTTCAGAAATTGTATTACTATCTTTAACGTAAGGTTATGAATATAACCAAGTTCTGTGAATGCTAGTGACGCTCAGCGTCATATTGCATATATCTCGCTTCAGTGTATATGCACTGAATAAATTTCAAAATGCACCTTTACATACCAATATCCGTCTGACCACACCCCCATCTGCTACCTATATAAGCAGCAAAGCCAGGGGTGGGGCCACACACTTATCTCCTATCCCGAAAAATGTCACCACAATGAAAAATCAAGGGCCGCAGTGGTGTCTAGACGCTGAGCATCACTAGCATTCACAGAACTTGGTTATATTCATAACCTTAGGTTCTGTATCATGCTAGCTTCCGCTCAGCGTCATATTGCATAACAGGAGCTGAGCGGGAGCTAAAAGCTCGACAAATGTACCCCGCTGAGGCCCCCCACAACCATCAGACCGGAGAGGACCGAGCCCCCCGACCCTCCCTAATGGAGGATACCCTCCCTATTGGAGGACGGGAGGGAGACGGATCCGACCGTGCGAAGAGAAACTCAAGCAACTCAACGCACAGGGTGAGCAGACCGTGGCTTGACCCCACAACTACGCACACGCACAACCCGCATGCCACCAGGGAACGAACGGAAGGAACAAACCTCGTTACTGCCCCCAAAATCACGGGGTCAAGAGCAAACTCAACCCCGTGGCAAGGCTGTAGCATCGGAGCGCGAAGGAAGACCCAGACCCACTGAAGGGACTGGATCCCCCGGGAAAAGTGGGCCCGGAGAGGTCAACGACGCCACAGCATCAAGACCTCACCAGGCGGTCACTAGTGACACCGCCCCCCACATCGCCAGCGTATTCGGACAGGGCCCCTCCAAGAGCGGGCCCTTCCCCCCACTAGCACGCCGCCTGGCACACTGACCCTGGCACACTCAGGCAGTCAGCATGGCTGTAACTCGAAGCACTCAAGAGGCTACACTACAGCGGGAGCAGGCAGCGCACCAGTAACAGGCGCTCGGAAGAGAAAACCTCCATCCCAGTTGCCCTATAAAAACGCTGTTTTAATAATGAGCAACCAAGGCGTACCAGCCTCATGCGTGATTCTTTTTTTTTTTACTTTTTTTTTTTTTTTTGCGTTTATCGCTTTTCTGGTCAAGCATGACGACAGAAACAGGTTGAAATGGGATGTAGAGCAGGGGAAGACATTCTGAGAAATGACGGCGGGTCCGGGAATCGAACTCGTGTCCCCCAGATCCGTGACGAGCACGGTTTTCCCTGACGCAGAAATAGCGCCGAGATATGCGGTGAGCTACGGGAGCTCCCCTCTCATGCGTGATTCTTATCAGAAACACCCCGAGCCAGCACTATGTATGCGTCGAGACCCAAACACATCAATGGATAGTCTAACAAGACACCAGACATTGTTCCTCCAAGTCGCCTGGGAGAACGACAAGGAGCCGTCGTGCTTCATGTTCTTTCCTCTTTTTATTAAAAAAGAAAGAAACACAGACTGACATGAATCCCACGTGACGTGGCTGAGGGTAAATTTGTTTTCATTTTTACATCCCGCCACCCTCGCCACAGGGAGGAGACGGGAATCCCCAGAGAGACTTCCCATGCGAGCTGTATAGATTGAAAAGAAATATTGCAACATTGAGCTATGTAACACTTAGGTTAGGGCTCTCCGAGGAGGAGGCACTGAACCAATACACACTCAATAATCGAATTGAATCGAATACACATACAATAGAGCAGAACTCCTTTTTGAAGTTCTACTCACCTTGACAATCTGAGGAGGAGGCTCTGAAACTCTGAGGAGGCTCCCTCACTGGGAAGGAGAGTCCAAACTCACAGAAGGCACTTCTCCCTGAGGAGGAGCTTCGTGATGAGGAGCTCTGACAACTCCCTGAAACAGATCCATAACATAGAACCTGAACAACTCACGGAAGTCTTACCAATAGAGACGCGCTCAGTGACGTACTCTATGGCGGGGGAATTACCGCGGTGCACACGCCCAATTTTTCAGGGCGTGGGACCAGGAAACTCCCCCCCCCCCCCCCCCCCCCCCTACCCTGTAACGTGCCGAACAGCAACGTGACAGGAACCCTGAAGGACAGGGGGTTTTAACCCCTGACCAATCAGAAAAGGGGAGGAAAGGATTACCAGTTCACCCCTTTACGACCCCTCACCCCTCATACGATGTAATGACAAAGTAGAGCATGACCCAGTCATAGCATGCTACATGAAGCATCTAACAGCTTCACATAGCTCATGTGCTAACCTGCTATCTGAGTTTTACTAAGGAAAAAACACAGAACAGAGAGGGCCCCTTTAAGAGCCCCGGTCCAGACTTACACATGTGCTTCTGTGGGCCAAACCTAACCCAGTTGTAGATCACAACGACACACACAACCCTTCATCACAATAAAAAATGGCAAAGTACACTCTTACTACAGAGGAACATCATTTTTCATAACGAGAGAGACATAAGTCCTTGATTACGTATTGGCCACAGGCCTTGCTAAGCACACATGATAAGTGACCAAACAACCTTTTCTTTAGGAAAAGAATAGTTTCTCAAGCGGAAGCACAACCCCAGCAACTCAAGCTGAGGGTTACATCGTATCCCCACAAACACAGTGACACAATATATTGTAAACAAACATGTCTGAGAGGAGGGGGGGGAAGCCCCAGGGAAACCGGGGGGGGTCACCCCTCCTACCTTACCCTTGATACGACCAGGTTGAACAGGTACTCCTGTTAATATGTGAACATGCTGTTCATTGTCATCACAGGCTGAGAAAAAGATTCATTCCTCAATCACATGTCACTAAGCATAGCTTCACAGGTTAACTAACCCTCTTAGTTGTGAGTTCACCCACGTTACAAACGTTACATGAACACACATGTTCTCATCACAACTAACCAGTTCATTTTCACACATGTAAAAAACAACGCCGATTTTCTATGGAGAGAGAAGCTATACCAGTGACAAGACAATTCACACACAACACGCATCGTATCCTCAATGTATTGCAGCAACACATGTTTTGGAAACATCGTTATTACAAAACATTTAGAAGGGAAGAAAAGAAGAAGTGTTTAAAGTCCGGTCAGGACTCCTACCTTCACCCTGAGCGCAGGCCGAGAGGACTGCAACACTGGTCAACGGGACACCGGGTCAAACCCAGCATCTCCTGCGTTGGTGACGAGGGTAATGTCCGCTACGCCACCCAGCCGCTGTTCTCCATGTTGACGAAGTCCTCGCTGGCATGGCACCCGGGTGTAGGGTCGACTAACATCCTCTGTCAAAGATGACGTCGTAGTCAGAGTGTTTAAGGCATGTTATAGTCACAGTAACGTTCAACAGTGTAGCATTAAGCTAACAGCCGCTCTCGACTGATAGCAGCAAGCTAACGTTTCCTAGCCTAGTGAACACAACGAGCTAGCGCCGCAGCTAACAGCTGACTGGCTAACAACAGTAGGCCACAAACTAGCACGCAAGCTAAGCAGCTATCACCTGAACTGTACACAACGACATAACAAGCCACACTTCAGACAGGCCGCTGTCTGAATCCCTCCTCATCCTTAAGAGAGAAGAGAAAAAGAAATGATTTACCAGACATACAGCGGAGCCGGCACAATTCCCATCCGGGCTGCAGCCGACTTGAGCATGGATCTCCCGATAACGAAGATCCATGCCCACATTTCCTCGTTAGGGTGTACTCTCACTCACGTGAAAGATGGGGCCTGCACGGGACAGAGAAGCATCCGCTTGTCCAGAGAATCCCGGGTTCAACCAGGTCTCGGTCGTGGCCCACTAGTTTGACCATCATGGGCGTCAGACCAAGATCCTCCGTCCGCCGCTTAAGAAGCCGAGCAGAGGACTCCAATCTGGGGCCGGCCTTCGTAAAATTGTCAGCTAGCCCCCATAGCACTAACAGACAACTAGTGCTTGCAAGCAAAACATTACTCACCCAGCTCGGAAGCAAAACAGCTTCTCACAACAGCCGGTGCCTCCCACAGTCCAGCTGTATGACCGGAGGTTCAATACCTATCCAGCCGCAGCAAGGAGGACTGCAGGTGGGGAGTATATCAGCGGCACGAGCCCCTAATACGAAAAAGCCGGTGGAGGTCAGAATGATCATCATCTTCCAGACACTCCAGTGACGAAGACAATATCGCTGTATTTTCTCGAATATAGTGAGAGAGAAAATAAAGATATAATGTCAACGTATCTCCTTGTCTTCTGTTTTCCTTTCTTCAGATAAATACTTTCTTTCCCACGTCAAATGTGGTATATAACAGGCACTTCCTTGTGGTGAAATTTGAGAAGGAGATGAGTGTGTGGCCCCACCCCTGCTTATATAGGTAGCAGATGGGGGTGTGGTCAGACGGATGTTGGTATGTAAAGGTGCATTTTGAAATTTATTCAGTGCATATCCACTGAAGCGAGATATATGCAATATGACGCTGAGCGGAAGCTAGCATGATACAGAACCCTCAAAACATGAGTCCACATCTTTTTTTTGTTCAGTCATCTACAATATTATGTGTCTTTATTGGTAAAAATGCTTTATTCTTTGTAAAGGTGCCACTAATTTGCATACTAGCTCGCCACAAACAGGTGATCATTCTGGCAATAGGTTCATTATGATTTTTGACCCTCAAAATATGGGTCTAGACAACCTACTTGTTCAGTTATTTGCAATATTGGCTGAAATAGCGACATTCGTTTTTTTGTGGATGGCGTCATTAATTTGCATATAAATGATACATGGGACATAGCCTATCATTTTCTACACATGTTTTCCTATCTAGAAACACTGGTTAACAATATATTTCCAGGGGGTGCATGATAGTATCCGCTTTCCTACTCAACTAATTAATAAAAATGTGATTATTTTGTATTGACGGCACAGATTTGCATAGGCAAATTACATAGAAACATGTGGTCACTCTATCGATAGTGTTATTGTGATCTTTGACCCTCAAAACATGGGTCTAGACACCTCATTTGTTCAGTTATCTGCAATATTGGCTGAGATATATGAAACAGATTTCTTTGCGATTTTTTTTATAATCGCGTCATTAATTTGCATATAAATGATACATGGGACACTCTGACAACTTGATAACATAGCCTATCATTTCTTTCACCTTTTTTCCATTCTAGAAAGTCTGGTTAGAAGTATATTTCCGGGGGGTGCATGATACCCCCCTCTATCTACTAGACTACAGTAAACCAAAAGCAAATCTTTACATCTAAAATCATTTGTTTTAATATAACTATTATTTATTTACTTACTATCTCTCTTTACGACTGGCATTCTGCCTTGTTCTCTAAACCACCTTCTTTATTTTCTGATTTCAGTGAGCAGTAATTCACTTCCATGTATTTCAAAATAATCTGAATCAGCTAATAATGAGTTTGTAATACCAATAGTGCATTGTGCCTGTTTTTTTTTTTTTTTTTTTACTATTTTGTTTCTTGAAGCAAAGTGTTAACATTGAAGTGAATGGGCAGTTCTGCATCGGTACCACCCACGCGTCACTGTCGACCAAATATAGCAGCAAAGTGAATTATGTGATTATGTACAGAAAAGCAAGCCTGGCTTGTAGCGTTTCAATGCACACCAATATAGTATTGTGAAATGGATGTCAAAGTCACAGAGAACACTTTGAAGCAATTCAAAATATTACAGAAACCAAATATATAAAAATGGAAAAACTGAACCCTTTAATCCACATTTTAAAAATGCACTAGAGCGTGTAGGTTCAATAGCAGAGAGAAAAGTTGTGTTGGTTCTGTGGTGGAATGATACCGGTGACCTTGCGGAGTCCCTCGACCACATGCCCAGACAGGATGTAGTGTAGCTCCAAACAGGATGTAGTGTAGCTCCAGACAGGATGTAGTGTAGCTCCAGACAGGATGTAGTGTAGCTCCAGACAGGATGTAGTGTAGCTCCAGCCCACTGTTCCAGACAGGATGTAGTGTAGCTCCAGACAGGATGTAGTGTAGCTCCAGACAGGATGTAGTGTAGCTCCAGACAGGATGTAGTGTAGCTCCAGCCCACTGTTCCAGACAGGATGTAGTGTAGCTCCAGACAGGATGTAGTGTAGCTCCAGACAGGATGTAGTGTAGCTCCAGACAGGATGTAGTGTAGTAGTGTAGCTCCAGCCCACTGTTCCAGACAGGATGTAGTGTAGCTCCAGACAGGATGTAGTGTAGCTCCAGACAGGATGTAGTGTAGCTCCAGACAGGATGTAGTGTAGCTCCAGACAGGATGTAGTGTAGCTCCAGCCCAGTGTTCCAGATGGGATGTACTGTGTCTTTATCCCACCGGGGCTGTTAATGGAAGGGAAAGCAGCGCAGAGAGGGATAGAGGGCGAGGCTGACACCAGAGAAACGTCCCCACACTCTGTACACACACACACACACACACACACACACACACACACACACACACACACACACACACACACACACACACACACACACACACACACACACACACACACACACAGGGCAGGCAAGCACATTAGGATAAGGACAGGCATATTAAAAGCACACAAATACAAATGCATTTGCCTGTGCATAAGCAGGTTACAGTATGAGAAAGATGATGATACATACAGTAGACGATCATGCTTAAAATAACCACAGACATTCACTGTAGACCATCATCACATATAATCACTCATAGGTTTGAATTGCATCCACTCACCCTCAATCTCCCCTCAACAGTAATTCCACAGGACTTTGTTGGTCCACTTGATCTGCAGCACACATGTTAAAATAGTATTATTTGTGTCAATATGAATAAATCGCATTGTAAATTCATTGACTGTCATTTCTAAGAGGATTTCTCTCCACAAGTCGACTGAATAATCTCTTAAAACAATTAAAACGTGCAGGTCCAAATATTAGTGAATTGTCCCTTTAATTCAGTCCTCAGTTGAGTTGTTCTCCTCATTTGTCCAGTTGGTCCCATTCTGTGGACTGCAAGCCGGATTTGTACCTGTGTCCCTAGATTATGTCTCAGTATTATTTAATAATTTATTGACGTCCATACACAACTTTGACCAGGCAAGACAATCAATCAATGCACACACACACACACACACACACACACACACACACACATACACACACACACACACACACACACACACACACACACACACACACACACACACGCACACACACGCACACACACAGTCATCAGCATGAAACCTGTTGCTTAACATACAGTACATGCATTGCAAACACACTACACACACCACAGACATCAGTGACACATACTGTAGATTATGCACACGCACACACATACTGTACTATATCATCATCACAGTAACTTTGTGTGCACAAGCATACAAATAACCAAGACACCCCCTAATGCAGAAGTCATTAGATCATCCGTGAACAGGACAAGATCCAAACACAGCTGCCCGCGTAGAGGTCAGCAAAAATTCACAGTCCATGATCCAGTGCAAGTACTGACTCCTCATCCGCTCAGGGTAGGCTAGCGTGACTCGGGATAAACACAAAACAAAGCAACAACCAAACACATAATGCAATACACTGCAGGGAACTGTCCATGTGTCATCAATCATCATCAACAACACCCTTCCTTATCTCTGTCCACCCCCAACCTCTTCCCAAAACAACACACTAAAGCCCCTTGCTATTATTGTCCTTGTCACTTCTGCCCCCCCCCCCCCCCCCCCCCCCCCCAATCACAGTTCATGAAAAAAAGTATGAAATAAACAACAACAAATCAAACAAACCAACAAACAAAACCCCCGACATTTTCCAGTTTCACGCTGACGGAAGGAAAGAAGGCTCCTATCCCGTAACCATGGAAGTGACGTATCCACACGTCCTGCCCGAAGTTACTATCTAGGCTGAACTGCCGATGGGTAAATGCTCTCACCCCTCTCCCCCCCTCACCCCCTCACCCCTTTCAACAAAAGTGCCATTAGAAGAAAAAACAAACAAACATCCACTTTTTTGTGGTGTTTGTAAATGGCACACAGCCCACAGCGTCTGGAAGTGTGTGTGTGTGTGTGTGTGTGTGTGTGTGTGTGTGTGTGTGTGTGTGTGTGTGTGTGTGTGTGTGTGTGTGTGTGTGTGTGTGTGTGTGTGTGTGTGTGTGTGTGTGTGTGTGTGTGTGTGTGTGTGTGTGAAGGCGCGTGCATACCATTTCAGTGTGTATCGGAGTGAGGCCAACCTCACAGTGTGTTTATATGAGTGTGTGTGAATGAGGGTATCTAATGTGTGTGTGTGTGTGTGTGTGTGTGTGTGTGTGTGTGTGTGTGTGTGTGTGTGTGTGTGTGGTGTGTGTGTGTGTGTGTGTGTGTGTGTGTGTATGTGTGTGTCGGGGTTTGTGCATTGTGTGTGTGTGTGTGTGTGTGTGTGTGTGTGTGTGTGTGTGTGTGTGTGTGTGTGTGTGTGTGTGTGTGTGTGTGTGTGTGTGTGCGTGCGTGCGTGCGTGCGTGCGTGCGTGCATGCGTGCGTGAGTGCGTGCGTGTGTGTGTGTGTGTGTGTGTGTGTGTGTGTGCATGGGTCCCTGTGTGTGTGCGTGTGTCTCTGTGGGTGTCTGTGTGTGCTCGTCTTGTGCATCAGAGTGTGTGCCAGTCCGCCTTTTGGACAAAGAGGCACAGACAGTCGCCCCGGGATGCCATGCTGCAGCCGAGTCCATGAGGCCATGAAGCCATGCAATATTAATGTGGATAACAGGCTGGAAGAGCACAGGCAAAATGGGCTCTACAATCAATCCCAACCCCCCCACCCGGCCCCTCCTGACCTTAATTAAGTTGAGCTGAACTCAAGTGAAACAAGCTCTTAAACTCATTGTTTTTGCAGCCACTGCTTGGCTTTGTGTGACGGTGGTCCCATAGACAATAGGTTGGGCTGATCAGTATGTGTTGGGGGAGTCGGTGTAGCAGTTGAGAAGTGATGGAGGTGAGGGGGGTGGGGCGGAGGGCTGTATGAGCGACCCCGGAGGGGGTGGGGTTTCTGCATGTGGATGTGCATGTGCTTCCTGGGTTGCCTTGTTGGTGGGAGAAGGGGGGGAGGGTCTCGCTCATCAGTTCTGGGCTCACCGCTGTGTCCTCTCAACCAAACTTTATGTGCAAACCAAGCATGCCGATTGTTACTGTATGCTTGGGAGCAACAATTGAGGCACCATTGTGGAGTAGCCAATGACTGCTGGTTTGCAAAAAAAGGAACAATGGGCGCTATTGAAATAGCTTGCGCTTACAATAAGTAACATGCTTGGTTGTACGCTGCTGTACACCATACACAGAGTCTAGTTTGCCAGAAGGTTTTTCAACTAAGATTATTTTAGATTTTTGTTTTGTTTATTGGAGGGGTACTTCACATACAGTATTTGGTAGTATTACAGTAGATGCTAACAGAATACACACTGAGGAAAATGTAGACACAGTCTTTATGCTGTAGATATGGGTAATGATGATAGGAACTTGCCACAGAGGTGGTTCATATCGGCTCTACAAGCAAAACCAAAGTCACAAAACGACTCACCAAAAAGCATAGTTTGCCTCTCAACAGGGTCACACCAACCCCATGAATATGACAGGGGGCACCTCTTGGGGGGGTTCTTCTAACTTTTCTTTCCTCCCCCCCCCCCCGCCCCCCTCCCTCCATGGTGTAGGATGATCCGAATGCCCAGAACAAGCTGGAGGACCCCGTGAAGAACCCGCCCAAGGAGGACGAGGCCCTGAACATCCACAACTCCCTGACACCCAAACACGAGAACCATAAGGTCCTGGGTGAGGACAACTCCTCGGAGGTAAACTCACTGCAGAACAACATGATGTAAAAATAAACAACGACAACAACAACCAACGTGACACCATCTGAGGCGCGCTGGGCGCCAGGATCGCCAACCCCTGCTCTCCGTCCAAACCGACCAACCAAGCAACCAAGTCTACGACCGTCTACAACGGCAACACTGCCACCAAGCGGCTCATGGCCGCAGCAAAAAAAACTACTCCAAAAACCTACTCCAACACCACCAACTCAGCACTCCTGCCTCTTGTACTTCCCACCTGAAACCCCGCTATTGCCAAGCAACCCTTTACGTCCACTCACGTCCCTGCCTCGCAGCCCCGCCACCCTTCGTTGCTGACTGTCACTCTACTGCCCCCTCCCATCTCCTTTGCGTGCACGTACACTCATACGCAAACAGATTGATACACACATACACGCACACATAGACATGCGCACGTAGGGCGCATACCACATACACACTACAAACATACACTATAAATGTGATACACCGTTACATGTTACAAACACACACCCTTCCTCCCCCTGCCTGCATCGATGTATTTTGTAAAAAGGAAGAAAAACTAAATCATATAGAAGTTTAAAAGAAAAAACAGAAGTTACAAAACATCATTGTAAAAAGAAGAGAAAAAAAAAGAAATGAAAAAAAAGAAAAAGATAAATGATAAATGCTACTGAGAGGTTTTTGATGTTTGTCTGACTAATCCAGTGCGTATGTATAAAATATCTTGGGGGGGGGGGGGGGGACAATTTGCTTGGATTGATATTATATAAAAGAAAAGAAAAAAACACAATGTGTCTTCGTTTTCATTGATGTGATTTCTAATCCTTTGATGTACTTGTTTTATTTTGTACTTTTTTGGGACTTCAAACAAGTGAGCGAGAGAAAAAAAATTAAACATGCAGACAAGTTGTTGAAATAAAAATCTTTTTAACATGAAACCTCCTCTTGTATGTCGTATGTGTGTCTCCTATGTTTCTCCTCCTCTGCCCTGGTCACTCCAGAGAGACAGCGTCACAACTCTGCATGGCTTCTTAGATACAGCTTCGTTAGCTGCACCTGTCTACACACACACACACACACACACACACACACACACACACACACACACACACACACACACACACACACACACACACACACACACACACACACACACACACACACACACACACGTACGTGCCAAATTCTGAACACTATTTCCACGATAGTCTCTCCAAGCACAACAGTTTCACAAAGTAAATAATATATCATTCGATTGTTAGTTCTACATACATGCAGTAGCTATAATACTGTCTGTTGTAGATTTATGTGGGTTTTCCAAGGGCCAGGGCCAAAAACCCGATACCTAGAAAAACAGTCTGTAAGATAACTGATGGTGCTGTATGGGTCCTTCGGGACCCCTGCCGGTTCAGGTTCAGGCCCGGGACGGCTGTCCCTTTATACCACCGTTAGGCATAATAAACCTCGCCGGGAATTCTTGTAAAGTTCATCGTAAACCTTGAAGACATAGAATCATACATGGATTATATGGACTGGAGTAGCAACAAGAATAGTGGCCATATTCATGTAGGCTATCCATTTTCACAGGGCATTATTCTTACATGGTTAAAGGAACACAGCACCATTATGGGAAATGCACTTCCAGAGTCAGACAAGAAGGTAGATACCAGTTTGCTCTCTGTGCGTTCAGTAGAAAGCTATCTGGGTGCAAGCTACCTTTGCTTATGATAAATTAATGGACACGGAAATAGGCCACTAGCCTAGCTTAAAACTCCGGGAGAGGTGTTTTTGGCCAACAGCTAGGTTAGCTCGTCCGTATCCGCTTCCATTAATTTGTGCTAAGCTAGAAGCCGGATAGCGTTCTACTGAATGCACAGAGAGGAGTCTACCTTCTTGTCAGGCCAGGCCAACAGTAGGGGCAGTGCAACAACCAGGGAAGGAATTGGCATAAATTTGGGGATGGGAAATCAAAAGGATTCAAACGCACACACACACACACTGCATCTGTCAAGTTCTCATGCTCTCACTCCTACTCTCTGTTCTCTCTCTCTCTCTCTCTCTCTCTCTCTCTCTCTCTCTCTCTCTCTCTCTCTCTCTCTCTCTCTCGCTCTCTCTCTCTCTCACTTTCACACATCTCCTCTCACCACACACACGCTCTGAATGCTGAATGAGCCTCAGAGGAGCGGCGGCCTCTTTGTTGGCTTTTCTTCTTCTCATGGTTGTGAAGAAAGGACTGCTCCCTGCTCCTGCTCCCCATTGGTTAAACCATTGGTTAAACTGAGGTATTGTAGGATATCCTTCCCAGGCTAAAGAGGGGTCTCTGGGTGGGGGAGAAGAGGGGATGTGGGGGGCTGTTTTTCTTCCAAAAAGGGTTGCGGGATACTCACACAAACACACAAACACACAAACACCCAAGATGGAAGAAAAGGCTTTGTTTAGAGGAGAGACACAGTGGGCAAGATGCAGCAACTCTCTCTCTCTCTCTCTCTCTCTCTCTCTCTCTCTCTCTCTCTCTCTCTCTCCCTCTCCCCCCTCTCTCCCCCTCCCTCTCTCTCTTGCTCTCTCTCTCCCTCTCTCTCTCTCTCCCTCTCTCTCCCTCTCTTGCTCTCTCTCTCTCTCATACACACAATTTTAATTATTTATTTAAATCTACAGGTCATGCAGTATCTCATAGGATTAAAATATTAAGGTTCGATATATTCTTGGAGAAGTATTATGGGTACAGAAAACATTCCCCCTGACACACACACACAAACATACTCTCACACACACACACACACACACACACACACACACACACACACACACACACACACACACACACACACACACACACACACACACACACACTTCTGAAAATGGGCTCATACAGCAGCACTGAGGAATATACAGCATGCTAACATTTCAGAGTGAGGGAGGGTCCTTCGATATGAAACAAGCCAAACCAGAAGCACGACCAGACGCCATGGCAACACAATCGACACTGGCAGAACTACTACGACTATCTGCAACATAACGTCACTGTCAGATGGAAACCACTTATCTCCACTTGTTTATTTTGACTGGGAATTACATGGTTCTCTATCATGTGAGCCAGTTCCATGACCCTACGACTTATGAAACACATTGCTAACCCAGTGTATGACTTAGAAATCTGAAAATGTATAGAAAGGTTAACCTTTTGGAGAGAAGTGGTTTTCATTCCGACACGAAGATAAGTAGTCTGCTGAGCGCATGCTCTAATGTACCTTTCATCATTGCATCCTCTACAAGTGCATGTTGCAGTTAAGTAAGGGATAATGTATAGCTACGAGGTCATTGTCGCAAAATAATTGACCGACACAGAGTTTAAAATACCGAGCCGCCTCGGCGAGGTGTTTTAAACGTCAGTGAAGGTCAATTATTTTGCGACAATGTTCGAGTATAGCTATACATTATCCCGCTTATTACATGGCTAACTTACTTACTAACAATATACCTAATTCATTTTACATCGACTCGTCGCAACACTGGTTCTGGCTCCGCTCGTCGCTCCGCCCCCTGTCATCGCCGGCAGCTTCCCCGGCAGCAGAACACCGGCAGTGTCTAATTGCACTGAAACAGTGTGTGTCAGTGGGCTTGATTGCGAACAGCTGCTCACAGCGGTCATTATTGTCCCACAGCGGTCATTATTGTCTGATAACTGACCTCTGACGCGCGCTATTGACCAATCACAAGCAAGCATTTCGGCGAATGTGAAAACGCCATGTAATAAGCTGACATATCTGAGCCATGGACACGCCATGCCAAGAACCACCATAGCATCCGTTCCTACAGGGATGAGATTGATTCATTTTCAATTTAACCATTTCAGGAAGAGGATTTTCTTCAAATCCCTAAATTGACAAGCTGTAGAACTTAGTACTTGTCACTTCGCCCTGGCACCGGAATAATTTACCTATCTCATACTCTTTTCTTGATCCTCCAATCACAACTGTTGCTTTCCTCTGGCTGTGGAGGATCAAGAAAATATGGTGAAGTTTGGGATAGGTCAGTTGTGCTGTCGTTGGTGTCTAAATCATCCCACACATTGAATCAGTCCAGAATGAAGTTGATACAAATGGTTATATAATATGTAATTACAGATGAAATTTTATATATTGTGGCAGATATCATCCCCCGCCCCATGGCTACGTGGAGGAAGGGAGATACTACTGCCACGGGCAGAGGAGAGTTAATTAGGGAGTTGATTAGGACTGATGGAACACACCTGTGCACCACATGATCGCCCACATCCCACACACACACACACAGACACCCATAGCTTAAAGCCTGAGGAGAGACAGAGAAAGGTTGAGTGGAGGTGAGGAAGGAGCAGAGAGAGAGAGAGTGATATACGGAGTTTGTGAGGTGAGAGGTAGTTGAAAGGAGAGGAGAAAGCGAGAAGGTGTTCATGGTACTGGACCCTGGACTGGCTGAGATACCCCCTTGTGAAACTGACCCTGCACCGGAAGACAAACCCTGAGTATTGAACATTCCCTTTTTGTATGAGAGCCTGATACGTGTTTTGACCCTGGACATTCGACTACTCTAATGCCCATCGGACTTTGTGCTCTTAACACTTTAAGTGCCGAAAACGTGTTTAGGCGTCTTTCCTAGCCATGCTAAAGTTGCCGCGGACGCCCTAACTCGTATTTAATATCAATATTTCAAAAATCTGTGATCGAAATCATATTTTTCCTCCGCAGCCCTGAGACACAGTGCTGGCCTCCTCTCAACCCTCTAGCGGTTCAAGAGCGCCATCTGGTGGCCGATCGGCAGAAGCGCCAAACAGGAAGTCATGTGGATGAAGTGGTGATCGTCCATATTACTTCCGGGCACTCTCTATAGGTCCCGGGACTCGATCTCGACACAATACATAGCGATCCGTTGCCAATAACTCGATAAACAACATGATTTGGACGTATATACTATTATACAACCTGGAAATAGATCGCGTATTTCTACATCCCATAATAGGAATATTTCAGTTCCACGCTCATCGTCCAACGGCGCGAGGAAGATACGGTAAGATTCAGCGTTATTTTTGAACGTGTTCGATATAAACTGCTCTGATGATCATATCACCCACACTAGATGAATGATATAACGCTGCCCACGGAATTATAAACGATCCCCCGCCCATCCGGTCATCATCAGATGATATGTAGAAACTTCTAGAAGTACGTCCAATTGACATTTTTGATCTCGCACAGATTCCTACCAAACTGTATTTCATCATCAATATAATGCATTTGGGGCTATAAATCACGTTCTGGAGAAAGCTGCAGAAAGAGATGAAAACATACTTATACTTTAGACCATATTTTACTATGAATATGTGAATGAAAAAGTTTAACGTTGCTACACAATGAACAATACATATAGGACCTTGAATGGGCCCTAATAATGGCAATCTAGCAATAGAATTTAAAAAGTTATAGCCCTGCAAAGAAGGGGAACTTCTCCATGTTAAATAGAGCTGGCAACGGATGGTATATCATGAATTTAGCCTTAGGCAATCAAAGTGTTAACAGGTTCAGCGCCAGAGGTCGCTGTGGGCGTATGGCCGTGTGTGCCAGCGCTGTAATGAATGGGGATACATGCCGGTGTTTGAAATGGTAAAACTATATTAAATATTATAGCTATGGATCTAATAATATAGTCGATTGTCATTGAGTTTCTTCCGGTCAAGATGCAAAAAACAGATAATTTTTTCATCCATACATTTCCGTTTTATACCGTGGTGAATATGAGTATAGTTTTAGAGTAATTCTGTGTAATGCCAGGAAATGCCGCCAAACAGCGTTTTACTGCATTTCACAAAAAAACTTGCCATTCCTCGCCTGGATCAATAATCAATCTGAAATCAACGCTAGATTATCGGTATTATGTTGCATCATGCATGCATGAAAGGGTGGGGGGTGGGGGGTTTCTATGCTTCGATTGTCACCAACGGAATATGTTACATAGTACATTACAGACACACGCTCCGATCGCGGGGAAGGAATTAGCGGATTGATAACATATAGCCCTTACCTTGTCTATGATGTACTGCAAAAAGAATATTCCAATGATCTGATCACCATTCCAAGTACTGATCGCGATAACGTTTCCAACGTAATCCAGCATTGAACATGAACGGGGGGAGGTTAACCCTCGTCGATGTATCCGTTATAACCGATTGCCCTGCCCGAGTAGTTAGACCCCACCCGCACGCTGCAGCTCGGCCCAGACACCAAGCCACATAGTTTCAAATGGAGTGCAATAGCGGCCGCAAGGTGTTAGGCAGTGGGATTGGACGTTTGCGATTTCAGACCCATTCGCAATGATAACATCAGGCTGGATGGATGAATTATGAAGGGAAATATCGAATAAAAGAAATAACAATTAAAACCCGACTTATCTCGGGTTTGGCGCCCAATGTTCGGCGAGTTAACCCGACTTATGTCGGGTCTGGCATCTAATGTGTTAATCAATAAATATCTTTTATTTATTGAAATTGTTGCTTGTGTGGAACTTGGATTTGTTTGTTTTGAACCGTGTCAAGCCTGAACATTACCAGGCTCGTCACAATATATATATATCAAAGGTACATAACATTGAACTACAACCAGCCGTTCTCATTGCTCATTGGTCACCTTACCAACAGTATTCCCATGGGCCTCAACAGAGACTTTTCAAAGGGAGACTTATCAAGTCCCTCTCACTACCTATAATTCACATTTGATTTGATTTGATTTTATTACGGATCCCCATTAGCTGGTGCCATAGCAACCAGCTAGTCTTCCTGGGGTCCACACAAAAAAACATACAAAAACAATTATTGTTGCAAAACAAAATTATTAAAAGTCAGTACTCAACACACAATGCATAATGAAGCTAACAATTAAGATGGCTAGAATTACATGCGAGCAAAAAAACAAAACAAAAATACTTTACAGTGTTAAATACAATTTAAGATTATTTTTTAAAGTTAATTTACTGTAAATGCAGCAGAGGTTTTGAGGCAGGTTATTCCAAAGAGTCAATAACTCTCAAAATAAAAGATCTCCTTAAAGCGTTGGTTATTGGACCTGGTAATTTAAGCTACCCATTACTGGAACCTCTATTGTAATGATCATGCACAGTATTACTATAAACAATCTGTTTATGTATAAAAACAGGAGTTTTACTGCTCATGACCAACTTGAACAGCAAGTGTATTAAAACTAAAAGACAACCTATTTTCAACGTTAAGCCAAGAGAGGCAGCCATGCATATGTTCACATTAGACCTTAGTGAGCAGCCCAGTACCAACCGTGCTGCCCTGTTTTGGACCACCTGGAGCTTCCTGAGGTCACCACTGGCAGCAGATGACCACATCGTAGAGCAATAGTCAAGATGACATAAAACTAAGCTAACTGACATAAAAGGGGACGGGCAACAAAAGAAGCACATTTCCTGGAAATACCAATTGCTCTTCCCATTTTCAAAACAATATCATTAATATGGTGAGACCAAGACAGAGTGCAACCCAGCATCACTCCAAGGAGTTTAGTACTTTCAACTTGTTGAACTGCCGAATTACACAAGTTTAAATGAAGCTTTGGATTTGTAGATAACCTGTGCCTTGTTCCCAGCACAATACATTTAGTCTTGGCGATGTTAATGTCTATTACATACTACCCAGTCATGCACAACTTTAAGTTCTCTGCTCAAAACTTCATTAAGTACATTGCATGATGGTGCAGCGTAATACAATGTTGAATCATCTGCATAAAGAACTGTTGTAGCACATTTGGTAGCCCAAGATACAGTAGGTCATTAGTAAATACAGAGAAGAGAAAAGGTCCTAGGCAACTTCCTTGCGGAACGCCACACTCTAGACCTCTGCTACTGGACAGGCTGCCATTTAGATACACCTTCTGTGATCTAGAGGACAAATAACGTAAGGTTATTCTATAACCCTAGTTATATGAGTATAGCGAGCGCTCTGCTCTATTGGAACTATCCCTT
The DNA here is from genome assembly GCF_963971535.1 of Notolepis coatsorum. Classification (NCBI taxonomy): domain Eukaryota; kingdom Metazoa; phylum Chordata; class Actinopteri; order Aulopiformes; family Paralepididae; genus Notolepis; species Notolepis coatsorum. The sequence goes on along the minus strand of NC_140183.1, from coordinate 38,581,353 downwards.
TATCCGGTCTAATATTGAATAATTTTCTCCACATGCACACACCTTCTATCCCCAGGCCATCAGGCTGCTAAACGAACAATAAACACTATGCAACAACCATCAAATGCACACAGCACACACACCCACACGCACACACTCACTCAAACAAACAACACACTGCAGCACCCACTCTCCACACTTTAGATCACACAAACACACTTTACACTTTATATTTATTGATAAAGGATTTGCACTACAACTCGTACACCTACTGTGAATTGTACCTAAATTGCACCTCGTCCCATTTCTGCCTTGCACTATATAGTATTGTATATTAGTACACTGCACAGTATTGTATATTGTATGGTAACTCAGTTACGTCTATTCTGCATCGAACATTGTACATATGTCTAAACTGAACACTGTGACCTCATTTTTTTTACTTCTAATTTTACTATGTTATTTTATTTCATACTTATCTTGTCTTGCACAGTCTCTGGAGCGTAACAGTAAGAAGCATTTTGTATAAAAGTATTCTGTACTTCTGTATGACAACTATTAAAGAAACTTGAAACTGGCCACACCCACATCCGCTCCTCTACATAAGCGGGGTCGTGGCCACACCATCAGCTCCTTCCCAAGTCTTTCACCACCGAAGGCGAAGACCACAGGGTCCTCAGTGAGTCAGAGCAGAGCGCTCGCTACTCATATAACTAGGGTTATAGAATAACCTTACGTTATATATCGTATAGCTTACGCTCTGCTCTATTGGAACACAGGAGCTGAGCAGAGCGGAAGCTCGACAAATGTACCCACTGAGGCCCCCCACAACCATCAGAACCGGGGAGGACCCGAGCCCCCTGGACCCCACTAGAGGAGGACGGGAGGGAATCGGATCCGACTGTGCGAAGAGGGTTTAGCACCTCAAACACACAGGGTGAGCATACCTTCACACAGAAGGACCCGCGACCACTCAGGCGTGCATCCCACATGCCACCAGGGAATGGACGGGAAGCAAAACACCCCCGTCACAGTCCCCAACATCATGGGGTCAAAGGTCAAGAACCCAACCCCGTGGCAAAACCGTAGCAGCGGAGCGCGGAGGAGGACCCAGCCCTAGGAACAACCTGAGGGCCAGGACCCCCCGAAAAAGGGGGCCCGGTGAGGTCAACGATGCCGTAGCATCGGGACCCCACCAGACGGTCACTGGTGACACCACCCCCCACATCGCCAGCGTATCGGACAGGGCCCTTTGGCACGCCGCTCTGAAGCACTCTAGCTTACTGCACCTGGTATTCCCAAGGGGTCTCCCATCCAAGAACTAACCAGGGCCGAACCTGCTTAGTTTCCGAGATCTGACGAGATCGGGCATGTCCAGGTTGGCATGGCAGTAAGCCCCAAGAGGCTACCCCCCCACAATACTGTGGGGCCAGACGGCGCGCCGGGGAGACAACCCCCAAAAGGGGGTTTATCCCTCAATCCAGGCAACAGGCCAGAACTCGACCTGTGCCTGGAGCACTGCGGACTAGACAGGCGCCTAAGGGGTCTACTGTAAGAACAGTACCCGGCGGAAGGGGTGTTCGGTATGCTGTGCACCATGTCATGACCTCAACAAACCCGACCCCTCCAGCGGGGTCGAGGTTCAAAGGAGAGGCCAAAGCAATTGGCAGACGTCATGAAAGATGCAGGGGCACACTCTCGGACAGAGGGGGGCAAGCCCGGCCTCAACCCGAGAGTCGACTCTGCTACCAACACACCGGAGAACCAACCACCTCCCTATGTTTAGTTTAACAGGAAGCGGTTGTTCCCTTAACCCACCAAGAAAACATAGAAACATAACTGCGCGTATACACAGGCCATACAAGCAGTACAAGTGTTTCAGTTTTCAAAGGGTTAACCCAGGCCAACAGGTTGACGAGAACGAGTCCGGACCTGGGCCTGCCGGACCTACACAGGGATGCCTAGAGGGGTTGACAGCAACCACCTCAACAGCCCCCTCCCATCCCTGCCCAGCAGGGGGAGGGAGGAGTGAAACAAATGGAGAAGGACCAGGCCCCCTAACACAGCGCAAGGTACAACACAGTATGGACCAAGCACGTCACTGTTATGGGCAAGTCGTAGTGGCATACATATGACACACACATCCACGACATCAATCCCCACGAAGCCCGGACCGACCCGGCATTACCACCTTCGGGGTACCAGAACAGCAGATCTGCGCCCCGGCGGACAACGGGTTAACTGACCTGGTCCGGCGTGACCAGAACCAGTCCCGCGTCCTAGTCACGCCGCTATCCCCAGTCCTAAGAGGGGGGTAGGTACGCGTGTCGATCTAAAACATCACAGAGGGCGCCACCAAGATGGACAGAACGTGAATGCGCTGCTCCTGGCGGCCCACCTCATGGGTCTGAGGGCAACCCCGTCAATTCTGCTCCTCACATAAGAGGGGAAGACAGACGTTCCCCCAGAGAGACCTCTACGTGAGTACAATTGAAAAAGATACACGCAATAATAATTGGGCCAAGTGACCAACGGCCCAATACACACTGTAATAGAGAGCAGAGCAGAAAACGAACAGTTTTCGAATGCATCGCATCATCCAACTTTGACAAAGACAGCGGTCTGCAGCACTGTAACCTCACGAATGTCTCCTGGCCAATAGGAAAACGCACCCAGTGACGTATCCCATGGCCGGGGAGAAATCCCGTGACCCACCCATCCTAACATGGAGTGGAACCAGGGAACGCCCCCCCCCCAGGGCCCGCTATTCTCACGGCTAGCGCCAATGGTTGTAGCATAAGCTAAACAGCTAACTCTAGGCTAACTGATAGCATCAAGCTAACGTTTCCAGCCGAGCGCAGCCGCCAGCTAACGCAGTGCCAAGCTAAGCGGCTACTACCGAAAGCTGCACAACATGAGAAAAACACTGTACATTGGAATATTGACAAAGCCATACTTGGTCATTTACTGTACATTGGAGGGGGTTGGGTTAGGACATTTGCGGTTCAATTCCTGAGCCGGAGATATTCTCATAACGAAACACCAAGCTCACCCCCCTCGCGCCGGGTGTTTTTCATCTTGAAAAGCGGGGCCAGCACGGCGGCAGAGGGTATCCGTTTGTCCAGAGACCCGGGGAATTGAACCGCAGATTCGGAATCACGGTCCCAGAAAAACAAAGCTACGACTTCACTGAGGAGTAGCTAATGTTATCGTGGGGCATCAGACTAGAACCCCCTCCACGCCGCTAAGGGGCAGCAAAAAGGATTCTAGCCTGGAGCAGACCTTCGTAAGCTGTGCAGTTGACACCCCACAACTGACACACCTGGCGCCCGCATCGCAAAAAACATCACCCGCCCAGAGAGGCCGTCAGCCCCCACACAGCCGACCGCCTCCCAAGCATAGTGTCCAGCTGCAGAGCCGGAGACAATGCCGGCGGGGATTGCTCAGCGACGCGTGCCCCTAATGCGAAGCGCTGGTGGAGGTCAGAATGATCATCATCTTCTAGACACTCCGGTGGCGAAGACATTATCGCTGTATTTCCTCGAAAAATAGTGAGAGAGAAAACAAAGATATAATGTCAACGCAGCTCCTCTTCTCCAATAACTATTTCGGCACTAAACTTAAAGTGGTGTATACAGGCACTTTTTCGGTGGTGAAAATAGGGAAGGAGCTGATGGTGTGGCCACGACCCCGCTTATGTAGAGGAGCGGATGTGGGTGTGGCCAGGCGGATGGGTGTGTGCATGTGGAGAAAATTATTCAATATTAGACTGGATAAAGGGATAGTTCCAATAGAACAGAGCGTAAGCTATATAGTGCGGTGGCTTAGCAATAAAATGTGGACGCGCCGGACAAAAGCACCAAATTTTTTCCACGTGTTCCCCATCACCATAGCTTTCATTTTGGGGTAGGGGCCACGTCATCATGATGGATTTCAAGATGGCCGCCATGTAAAATCAATGTTCTGCCCATTAATAAATATCTTGGTCCATAGCGCGCTCAATATTTGAGCGAACACAAAGGTATTGGTATCGCTGTAAACTAGAGAAGCTAAGCTTTCCATTGGTATCATTTACATTAAGCCCAACTGTAGGGAAATGGTTTTAATAGGCAATGATTAAAAATTATGTTAAATTTTCGCCTAGAAAAAACTGCCATGCTCATCTTCCAAAAGGTCCCTTGGCCGTTCACATGAATATATCAGAGTGGACATTGGTTGTATAGGTACCCACAAGCCTCTTCTTTCCAGACATACCCACTTTGTCCAACTTGCATGCTATTTGGGGAGATAATCAAGCAGGTCTGTGCATGTGGTACAAATGTGTCGAACATTCTAACAACTGCCAAAAATGTGAATGTTGGGTTAGGGGTTGTTGTTAGAATTTTGAACATAGAAGATCAATTTTGTTGTCAAACTACACATTTTCTGGGTCAATAAAAGTGTTAATGCTATGAAGAATGTCACCAAATGAATATTTGTACCATTCTAACAACATATTTACATAATTGTTTACTTGTCAGACATGCATGAATCGAATAGACATTTTATTAGGATCACTCTATAAGAACAAATTATCTCATAAAGTTATGGCGGAGGGAGGTGGCACAGAGACATAGGAACTTCAATAAATTACATGTATTATTATTATTATCATAACTCTTTAGCCCGTATAGGCGTATTTAACTGTTATGGAGTGTGGAACTAAGTATATGGTGCAAAGACTATGTGGGAATGATGTTGCGTATGACCAATATGCATAGGTGTGTGCAAGAGTCACACACACAAGAGTGTGTGCAAGAGTCCAGTATGTGTGCATGTGTGTGAGCAAGAGTCCAGAGGTAGGAAGGCTGGGGTCTGTGAAGCACAAGGGAGTGGTCCAGGGAAAGTTGGTTGGAGGTGTCACTGGGGAGCGAGAGGAAATATGAGTAAGTACGAGCTTGTAGCAAATGCGAGGCACCACAAAATACAAAACACTGGAAAAGCTTAATAGAATCAAGACTGTACCGTATATATGTGTCTAGGTTCTGGCACTAGACCCATGGCATGCTGGCCTTGATCCTGGTCAGCATCCTCATCAGCGGGCAGGCGGTAGGAAGGCTGGAGTCCTGGAAGCATGAGGGAGAGGTCCAGGGAACGTCTGGGGGAACGTGAGGCTTGAGAGGGGTCACAAGGTGTCTTGACAGGTCCAGGGGAATCACTGAGGAGCAAAAGCAAACACTGGTAAGCGCGGGTTGTAGGTTGCAAGGCAGCACAAAATACAAAACAATAAAAGAAGCTTAATAGAATAGACTAGAGAACTAGACTGTAGCCTACCATATGTGGCCACGGTCTGGCACTGGGAACCATGGCACGCTGGCTTTGATCCTGGTCGGAATCTTCCTCAGCGGGAATGCGGTAGGAAGGCTGGAGTCCAGGAAGCACGAGAGAGAGAGGTCCAGGGAATCTCCGGGTGAGTGCACAGAAGCTGTGAATATCTGTCACAATGGCAGCTACAAAGATCTGTGCATTTCCAATGTGCCTTCTTGCATGAGCACCTTGCACCACAATCACTTCAATTGCACTTCACAAGTTCATTGCAGGCTTTTGATGCCATGGGTAGATTGCTCCACACAGGAAGCCAGACCTCTCCATCCAAGGTCCATCCCCATCCTTCAGGACTGGGTGCCGGCTGTTGGGCCAGGTCAGACATCGCCCAGATCCCAGACTGGTAAGCAATTTGCTTTACATGTTGCAGAAGTGCATCTTGGGTAGGTGGAATGTGTTCCATGGATCTGTTTCTTTGACAGAACAACACTTGCCGTGCTTCATCGTCAAGTTTCAATTCACTAGTCTTGTCATAGAGGATGATGGTAAAGCGCTCCAGAAGGTGAAAATGCTGGGCTTCTATGGTCACAGGAGTAAATGGATTTTCTGCCATGAAGTTGAAGGCCTCTGTGACTTGAGGGTAGGCATTCCAAGCCACCCATGCAGACTTCTTCCCCTTCCCGCAAAATGTTGAAGTTGTGTCACAGCCCGTGTATGAATGGAAGATGGGAAGTGCTGTGGACTTGTCTTTCCCAAGAGCATGGCAGATGGTGGAGGAGCCAAAGCTATATTTAGGTTATTGTATTATATGAATGTTTATATGTTTATTTTTATAACCTTACATTGAAACGGCATTAGGAATATTGATTGGATTTAGATAAAGTCATTGAACCGGCTTATTTGTCATAATAGAACATTATAGAACATTTGTGATGTCACAGTATGATGTCATGCCTGAATGTTCTAGAACATTTGTGATGTCACAGTATGATGTCATGATCGAACTTTCTGGAACATTTGTGATGTCACTGTATGATGTCATAACGGACAATGTAGTTGATGACGGGGTCCAGTAGAAGAAGAAAAAGAAGGTGAAGAAGGAGAAGAAGGAGAAGAAGAAGAGCCCATAAAAAGAATTGCGGAGGGCAGTAATACGCCACGATGCGTCTACTCTGCCGGAAATTCAAATAAGAAGAACAGGGCAGGACAGGGTAGCCAAGAAAGGGTGCAGGGGGTTGAAGGAGGGCATTTGGCAGTGAGGGTAGACCAGGTGGAAAGAGAGAGGGGAAGGGAGGAGAAATTAGGTATTGTGGCCTTCGTGGCAGGGGTAGTTACTGGTATGGCAGAGGCTAAGGGTAGAACAGAGATGGTGAAGATGATTGTTAGGATAGCGGTTCAACATCTGGGATTGGAAGGTCTGGACTGGAAGGAGGTGTATAGTGAATTGGCTGAGGGGGCTGCGAGGGACAAGGCTGCGAGGGACAAAGCAGCCCAGGATAAGATAGCAGGGGGCAAGGAGGGTCCCGCGGAGGGGGGCTCAGGCAGGAAGTAGCAGCAGTAGCTGCTCTCCAATGGACAATGTAGTTGATGACGGGGTCCAGTAGAAGAAGAAAAAAAAAAAAAAAGAAGGTGAAGAAGGAGAAGAAGGAGAAGAAGAAGAGCCCATAAAAAGAATTGCGGAGGGCAGTAATACGCCACGATGCGTCTACTCTGCCGGAAATTCAAATAAGAAGAAGAAGAAGAAGAAGAAGAAGAAGAAGAAGAAGAAGAAGAACAGGCAGTGTAGCTTGAAACAGGACTGAACAGGACTGAACAGATAGACTAAACAACATAGATTGAAGCCTGCATTTCTCAACCAGGGTGCCAAGCCTACCGTTTTGCTCTGGAACGAGCCGGCAAGTTGATTTACGGCTTTCCAGTGTGGAGGATTTTTCATGTGTCGAGTCGGCGGTGATTTTGGAGACTGGGAAAATACCGTTTTCTTATTTTGTAGTAGTGACGTGAATATTTAGGAAAGTAGCTTTAGGACCACTTCTGTAAAGAAAGACTTCACTGTGGAAGAGAAATAAACCATTTGGATATCCATGTTTTACACTGGAGCAGCTGTGGACATTATTTTTCTTTATCAACGAACGTACTACTCACGAGTAAGCAACTTCAACCAGTAGAGTGGAACGTCGGCCCTCATATTAGTAAGAAAACTCTGTTCCAAGAGGAAAAAGGAATCAACACAAACTACTGGAGCGCTGAAAGAAGGATAACAACAAAATGTCGGAACCTAAGAAGGTTGAGATGACACAAAGGGTCTATGAGGAAGATGTCCGTCAGGCCATCAATAAGAGGAGAGCTAAGTTAGGTCAACTAACTGGTCACATGAATAAGATGAATAAATTAATAGTGAGGACGACGACGGTAACTTGGAAGGTGTACAAGATTCAACAATCTATTTGGAGAGTTCGGTGAGCTTAAACTTCAGTCCAGGTGGTACTAAGCAAGACATCAGAAGAGGAGAAGAGGAAAGATCAGGATGAATGGTTCACGCCGAAGGCTGACACATTTTACAACTTCACAGTAAAGGCTGACACATGGATGAAAGAGGTGCATCAGCGTATAGCGGAGTCTAGGAAGCACCAAGATGAGGTCAGGCCTGAAGACAGTGCATCCGGCGTCGTAAAAAGGAAAGGGTCTAGAGCACCATCCACTACATTTTCCAGAACATCATCTGCAAGCGTGTGTCTGAAAGCTGAATTAGAGAGGGCTGAGTTTCTAGCCCAGGCTTCCGCTCTAAAGCAAAAACGACAACTCGATAAACAGAAGGCTCTGCTCTTAGCTACCTCATCTAAGCTAAGAGCAAAGAGGGAGGAACAGGAGCTAAGAGCAGAGCGAGAGGATTTACAGGTCCATGCTGCTTTAGCTGCCGCAGAGGCTAAGTTCAAAGTACTGGAAGAGTACGAGGGCCAGCGAGCCTCATCCAGAGTGTCCCGTAGGGATGGAATGAACTCTTACATAGAGAAAAAGAAGCCCTTCGAATCACAAGCTCACGAGCAGGCTACGCCTACTCCTCAGGCCGTAGCGATAAAAGGAGAACCTGCTTACAGTAGCAGCTCCAGAGCACCTGGTGGTGCTACACAGAAGGAACAAGAGTCTCTGCAAAATACGAGCCATGGTGGATTTCCTATAGTGAAGCAACAAAACCATGCTACTCTGCCCCCTCAACAGATTCCTATATTCAAGGGAGACCCTATGGGGTACAGGCTATTCATCAGGGCCTTTGAACACGGAGTGGAGGACAAGACAGATAGTAACAGAGACCGGCTGTACTTCATGGAGCCGTACACGGATGGACAGCCGAGAGAGCTGATAAGAAGTTGTCTTCACATGGAACCAGAGCGAGGCTATCGCGAGGCAAGGAGGCTCTTGAAAGAACATTTTGGAAATGGATACAAGATCTCAATGGCGTATATACAATGCACTGAACTGGCCTACTATCAAGTCCGATGACGGAGAGGCGCTCCACTCCTTTGGCCTCTATCTCACTGGATGCCTCAACGCTATGGCTGACGTGGAGTACATGCAGGAGCTTGACAGCATATCAAATGCATTCATGCATGTCTGACTGTTAAACAAGTAAAAAATGATGTAAATATGTTGTTAGAATGGTACAAATATTCATCTGGTGACATTCTTCATAGCATTAGCACATTTATTGACCGAGAAAATCTGTAGTTTGACACCAAAATTGATCTTCTATGTTCAACATTCTAACAACAAACCCTAACCCAACATTCACATTTTTGGCAGTTGTTAGAATGTTCGACACATTTGTACCACATGCACAAACCTGCTTGATTATTGCCCCAAATAGCATGCAAGTTGGACAAAGTGGGTATGTCTGGAAAGAAGAGGCTTGTGGGTACCTATAAAACCAATGTTCACTCTGAAATATTCATGTGAACGGCCAAGGGACCTTTTGGAAGATGAGCATGGCAGTTCTTTCTAGGCGAAAATGTAACATCATTTTGAATCATTGCCTATTAAAATGACACCAATGGAAAGCTTAGCTTCTCTAGTTTACAGGGATACCAATACCTTTGTGTTCGCTCAAATATTGAGCGCACTATGGACCAAGATATTTATTAATGGGCAGAACCTTGATTTTACATGGCGGCCATCTTGAAATCCATCACGATGACGTGGCCCCTACCCCAAAATGAAAGCTATGATGATTAGGAACACGTGGGGAAAATGTGGTGCTTTTGTCCGGCGTGTCCACATCCTTCTCAAATCTGGTGCTAAGCCACCGCACTAATACGATATATAACTTAGTATCCACTTTAAAGCAGAAGAGTTAAAACCATAACATTTAAGTTATGAGCTACACATTGGCAGACTTCTGGCTCATTCACATCTAATCAGACAATGCAGCACCTCGCCACAGGGTGGTGCGTTGGTGTGGATGGGCCACTGCTGCTGGGAGGGGTTGCATCCAGAAAAAGTTTACTTGAGTTTTACTTTCTCGCAGAACGCTGCTCTGGTAACAACTGCTGGAGCCCAACGCAACTACCCTCCATTCAACGGAAGGGGAAACTTGTGTTTTTTCTTGCATTGTCTGATTAGATGTGAATGAGCCCGATATAAGGGCACTGGAAATGGGTGTGAAGTTAAACAGTTGCATTGCTACAGATTCCAGCGGCCATCTTGAATGAAGGAAGGGATGAGAAAAGGAAGGGTTAAGGTTTTCTATAGCAGCTTTTTACACAGGATGCCTTCCAAACCTTATGCCTTATGATGAATTGAAAATGGGGGACCCTGATGTAAACAAGACAAAAGTCTTTCTCTGGTCTGCATCCCCTTAACAATTCTATGTATTGAGCTGTACTGTACTGTACCCATTCTGCAATCTGTTAATAAAGTTTTCAATCAATCAATCAACCATCTTTTAACCCTTTCACTACCACACTACCAAATGGTTAACCCTTTCACTGTGACAATACAGAAGGTTAACCCTCTCACTGCCACACGACAAATGGTTAACCCTTTCACAGCCACACTACAGAAGGTTAACCCCTTCACTATCACACTACAGACGGTTGTAGTGTGGTAGTGAAAGGGTTAACATTCTGTAGTGTGGTAGTGAAAGGGTTAACCCAGAAATCTGCCTGTCAACAGACACAGTCAGCTTCCCAAGCCCTATTATTCAGCCCTAGTGTGCACACTTAAACAATTCCTGTTAGTGTGTGAGGCAGCCCAGCTAGTGTGCCGAGTGTGTGCCACAGTGCAGGAGGCGATGATGCGAGTGTGTGCCACAGAATCATGTGTATCCCTCCCCCCCTCTCTCTCTCACTCCTCAATACATTCACTATGACCCTCCTGTCTCTCTCTCTTTCTCTCTCCCTCCTCACCACATTCACTATACCCATCCCCCTCTCGCTCTCCCTCCTCCTCTCTCTCTCCCTCCCTCCCTCTTTCTCTCTCTCTCCCTCTCTCTCTATCTCTCTCTCTTCCTCTCCCTATCTCTCTCTCACTCTCATCCCTCTCTCTCTCCCTCCCTATTTATCTCTCCCTCTCTCTATTCCCCCCTTTCTTTATCTCTCTCTCCCCCCCCTCTCTGTCTGTCTGTCTGTCTGTCTGTCTGTCCGTCTGTCTGTCTGTCTGTCTGTCTGTCTGTCTGTCTGTCTGTCTGTCTGTCTGTCTGTCTGTCTGTCTGTCTGTCTGTCTGTCTGTCTGTCTGTCTGTCTGTCTGTCTCTCTCTCTCTCTATCTATTGCTGCCGCCGGCTCTTTCATGCAAGTGCAGCCACAGACAGAGGGGGCTTTGGTTACCATAGGAACCCATTCTGATGCCGTGGTCCAAGTTGTGGAGAACCAAACTAACTCAGTGAACTCTTAATGTCTCTACTCCTCTCCCTCTTCACTCACACACACCACACACACACACACACACACACACACGCACATCATGTACACACATGCTTGCAATTAACAGTACATTATGTACGCACACACAGACACACACACACACACACTTTCTCTCTCTCTCTCTCTCTCTCTCTCTCTCTCTCATACGGACACACTGACAGTATTGATGGATGAGATCAAGCGAAAACCATACAGCTTTAACGCCATCTAGGAATAAACCCATGGATCGTGTTGACCTTATCTCTGCTCTTCATTGCACATTAGATGGACCTGACATCACATCCCTGTCTCTTGAGCTGACCTAAATCCCCACACACAGACACACACACCACCACCATGCAGACAGCCAGATGTCACTCATAGTCACCTCATAACACTCATCCAGTGATGTGACAGCGAGCACACTCTGAGCCACCTTTGTACACAAACCACAATCCCCTCAATAGCTAGACTTCAGGCAGGGGGGGGGGGATGCTCTTAAGGTAGAGTGTATGAGGGAGGAGTTGGAGGAGGTGGTGGGAGGAGGGGGGGTACGTCAGGACCCTTTCTCTATTTCTGCTTCTGTGAGCCGAGCCTGCTGGGACTTCGGACTCAACGGAGGGCTGTGATTGGATGGGGAAGCGGTGGAATGATGGTGTTGGGATTCTAAAAGAGGGGGAGCTTCACGATTGGCTGAGGATGAAGACACTATACACACATGGACAGAACGATACATGTATGCGCACGCACGCACACATAAACAAAGACAGGCTAATTCCTAAATTAGACACAAGTGCACATACATACCCACGCACACATATTGAGCTGTACAAAGCCAATGTGAGGGAAGAAGGGATTGAAATGGAAAGCAATGGGAAGAGAAGAGAGGGGGAGGGAGGGAGAAGGAGGGGTTGGTACGTCTCTAAATTAAGTCTGCTTTACTAATGAGGCCTTGTGGAATGCAGCTGATCATAAGAAGACTCTTTGGTTCTTTTCTGATGGAAATGGGGATAGCCATACATTACCACACAAAGAAAAGACCAAATGAATGAGGGTGGCAGCCATTGGCTGTGTAGAACTCGTTGATGAGACAAATCTTAGCTTAGCAGAACAGTACCCACAAATTGCTGTTTGCCTGTGTGTGTGTGTGTGTGTGTGTGTGTGTGTTTGTGTGTGTTTATTTCTGTGTGTGTGTGCATGTGTATAATCTGTGTTTCTTGCAGGAGGTGACCATCAACCTCGAGCTGCTCCTACCCAAGAGCTCCAAGCCACAGCCTCCTCACAGCGCTTTCATCCACTACGACGTCTGGCTCACCCTCCTTTCGCAACAGGCCCCGCGCCAAGCTTAGGACTGGGTCCTGTGAACCTAGGTGCCGAGTCCTGCGATGGGAGGATGACATGTGCGTGCTCTCGCCCTCTTGCCCGGTATCCAGTCCCGTCGGTGTCCGCTCCCTGCCTGCCTCCGTTGTCACTCTGGATCAGAGGTCAAGGTCATGGACTGCCAAGGCCCCTGGGAGCCACCATGGTCTCAGCTCTCTCTCCATCAGGCCTCATACAAACTTGCAGATGTTAGGGTTTCGTCTGTCAACATGAGTGTTTCCTCATGGCTTACCCAGTTTAAAACAACATACATCTATTTACTGGAATATAGCAAAGTGATTTGAAAGCTAAATAAACTATTTATTCTCTCAAGAGACATTGTTGGGATTTGTTTTTGTGTTTCATGCAGTATTGTACATGATGGAATGGGAGAAAATAGAGGTTTGGCAATTGTTCACCGGACACACCCGCAAATTAAAACCTTGTCCTGAGTGAAACATTTTCACAAAGCCCATGGAAGTGTGTGGATTTTATGTTCTTTTTAAGGAACCTGAAACATTTCCACAAGGTGTCAAGGTGTAAGTGTGTACAAGGCCTCAGATCTCATCTTTATAGATGGAGGGATGCTGCTGGCTACCCAGACAGAGGCATTTTTATGAATGAGTCACAGTGGACCAGACTAAATAGACAGTGTAAATGACATGTCTTACACCCATACAGTATAGCTGCACTCACTGGCACTGATGAAGTGAGCTGAATAAACACTATTCTCACCGGTGTAAAACATTATGATCTTGTCTCATGAATACACACGTCTTCTCATGAGGCACTATATTGCTAAGTCAATGTGATACATAATACATGCTAAAATGATGTGACCAAAACGCCATGTGGTGATTTTGCGGGTTATCAAAAGGCAAAAGATTTGAGAGGGAGTTAAAAGGATTTACTGGTGTTCTGGAGTTTGATGTTGAGCTGCTTGAGAGCTACATACTGCCACCTGCTGTTCAGAGAAAGAAAAGGATCAGATGATGTTGGCTCAGTTCTTGAAGCCCCCTTTCCTGCGATGCACAGTAAAAAACCCAATGGATACACAGAGTCACACAATTCTGTTGGCTTTGATCCTGAAATATTGTTGTTATGAAAATCAAATGTCATGTTGCTGGATCGAACCCTATAAGAACCATATAATTCCATTTTCATAGTAATGTTTTATTATCTAAAGATGGTAAATTGGAGCATTGAGTACATTCACATTCACAGATATTATATTATACATTTGAATTTCCCCAAGGGGATCAACAAAGGAATATCTTATTTTATCTTATCTTGAGTTGACTATTAATTTTTGTATATTACATTCACACTCCAAGTGACTTGGACTTTCTTCACTACTACAAATACTTGGACTGTCCAAAGAGCATTTTTCAAGGTTCTTTGTTTGATTTAGCATCTCAGCATCTACTCTGTGGTGCAGTGGTTTAGTGCTGTTGCCTCACAGCAAGAACGGGTTTCCTACAGGGGTCCTCCGGGTAATCCAGTTTTCTTCCCACACATGCTAGGTATATACTCCTGCCATTGCCCGGCAGGCACGTGCACACATAGAGCCCAAGGGGTGCTTGAGCACCTGCCTTTTTGAGCCTCATAAAAAAAGTGCCATTTACATTTTTTTTGTTTGTTTGTTTTTTACTGTTACGCTGCGCATATAGACTGCCCTTCCAACTGAAAAATGTCAGGATATCAAAATATTAGGTAAAGAGAGAGAGATGCCCCATATTCCATTGCAGTTTGCACGGCCTCCTCAGCGTGCCTCTCCGCGGACCTATATATTTTATGCATAGCGTGGGTGGTGATGATGATGATAGAAACCGCTGTGGCGCATACAGTTGAATGCTGGTATTACACTCATTGAGGGACACGAAGAAGTCAAGTCCGATGGGATTTGGGAATCTCAAATACAAATCGGAGAGAGAGAGAGAGAGAGAGAGAGAGAGAGAGAGAGAGAGAGAGAGAGAGAGAGAGAGAGAGAGAGAGAGAGAGAGAGAGATTGATTGATTGATTGATTGAAAAGTTTATTAACAGATTGCAGAATGGGTACAATACAGTACAGCTCAATACATACAATTGTTAAGGGGATGCAGACCAGAGAAAGACTTTCGTCTTGTTTACATCAGGGTCCCCCATTTTCAATTCATCATAACATATATGACATACATGACATACAGATAGACAGTACTGCTACATCTATACATTTATGACATATCAGATTTGCAAATACAGTACTGTTTGTGATACAAAAAGTGTCCAGAAAAAGAGTGTATATACATTTGACGTAGAAACTGTACATTGGGGGAGGTTAGGTGGATGGGGTGGGGTTGGGTGGGTGGGTGGGGGCTGTACATTGGAGGTGGGGGGGACACTGTACACTGTACATTGGAATACTGACAAAGCCATACTTGGTCATTTACTGTACAACATTTGTAGGGGCCAGTTTCGAATTGCAGTCTCCCGTAGGTGTTCTTTGAGAGTGTTTTTGAAAGTGGGTAGTGATTCACATTCCTTTACAGCTTTGGGTAGGGCGTTCCACATTGATGTGGCATAATTGCGAAACGTGTTTAGTCCCTTGTTTGAGCCGAATCTGGGTTTAACATGATTTGTGGAGCTCCCTCTGGTGTTGTGATCGTGGTATTCACTGACCTTTGGGAAGTATTTTGACATGTACATGGGTACCTTGGTCGCGTAGTGTATCTTGTAGACCAGGCCCATTGCAAGTTGCTGTACTCTGTCGTCTACTCTAAGCCATCCTAGGTTGTCAAAGTGGGCAGGGGTGAGGTGGGTTCTAGGAGTAAGGTCAAGCAGTAGTCTGACCAGTTTGTTTTGAGATGTTTGTAATTTTGTTTTTAGCGCCTTTGAGGTGCTTTGGTACCATGAGGTGCACGCATAGTCGTAGTACCCTTGAATGAGTGCTCCTGCCAGAGTCTTCAGGGTATTCTTTTTTACCAGAGAGGAGATCCGGTACAAGAATCTAGTTCGTTGGTTGACTTTTTTTATTACATTGGATGCCATTTTGTCACAGGAGAGATTAGCCTCTAGGATGGAACCCAGGTAGGTAATTATCTTTCCTTGTGACAATATTGTCACCCACTGTAACCGAGAAGCCGTCGGTCTTGCTGAGTTTGTTATTTGAACCGAAGAGAATGGACTCTGTTTTGCCCATGTGTAATGATAGTTTGTTGTCGGCGAGCCATATGCAGATTTTGCCTAGTTCTGAGCTGAGGGCTTTTTCAACCTGTAACTTGTTCTTGTCAGAGACCAGCAGGGCTGAGTCGTCCGCAAACAGGAACAAGTTGCAGTCACAAGCTGACGACATGTCATTTGCATAAATTAGGAATAGTAGCGGTCCTAGTATGCTTCCTTGTGGAACACCACAGTTCACTGTGAGGGGGGGGGGGGGGGGTAGGGTACCGTTTACCTCCACCATCTGTTCTCTCAAGGGACACCTACGGGAGACTGCAATTCAACACTGGCCCCTGTAAATATCCTAACCCAACCCCCTCCAATGTACAGTCATTTACCTAGTATGGTTTTGTCAATAGTCCAATGTACAATTTTGTTTGTTTGTACAGTGTCTCCCCCCCCCCCCCTCAATGTACAGTTTTGCTTGTATATACAGTGTGCCCCCCCCCCCCCCCCAACCACCTCCAATGTAGATTACCCAGTATGGTTGTCAATATCCCAGTGTACCCAACCCCCCCCCACCCAACCTCCTCCAATGTACAGTTTCTACGTCAAATGTATATACTCCCTTTTCCTGACTCCTTCTGTATCACAAACAGTACTGTATTTGCAAATCTGGTATGTCATAAATGTATAGATGTAGCAGTACTGACTATCTGTATGTCATGTATGTCATATATGTCCTGATGAATTGAAAATGGGGGACCCTGATGTAAACAAGACGAAAGTCTTTCTCGGGTCTGCATCCCCTTAACAATTGTGTGTATTGAGCTGTACTGTATTGTACCCATTCTGCAATCTGTTAATAAAGTTTTCAATCAATCAATCAATCAATCCCCTCCAGGTAGGATTGTATCCAGCTCACTGATAGACTATCAAAAACAATTGCTTTTAGCTTGTCAATCAGAATGGTGTGATTGACAGTGTCGAAGGCCTTTTGTAGGTCCAGCATGACCATGCCGCAGTATTTGCCCGCGTCCACCTCTTGTTTGATGTGGTCGTTCAAATAGAGAAGGCATGTGTCAGTGGAGTGAGATGTTCTGAAGCCAGATTGGAATTCGTAGATTAGATTTTTTTCCGCGAGGTACTTTTCGATCTGTTCGTATACTATTTTTTCCATGACTTTCGAGATGGATGTAAGGATAGAAACAAGGCGGTAGTTGCCTGGGTCTAATTTGCTGCCCTTTTTGTGCAGGGGTGTTACTCTCGCAATTTTGAAGTCCTTGGGGACGTGTCCCTGTTTTATGGAGAGGTTTATTATGTGTGTGATGACTGGGGTGTTGGCGGCTGCTGAGTCTCTGAGGAATTTGGAGGGGATGTTGTCATGGCCAGTGGCCTTGTTCGGTTGGAGGGCGCTCAGTTTTTTTAGTACCTCATCTGTAGTTACCATTTCCAGTTTGAAGTCGTCTTTGTGGACGCCTAGGTTCTTGTAGTATGCTACTATGTGTTCTACCCCATACTGCCCTGAGTGGGAGGGTAGTTTGTTTACCAGTGTTGTGGCTATGTTTGTGAAGAAAGTGTTTAAGTAATTGGCTACATCCAGCTTGTCTGTGATGAGCGTGTTGTCCGTCTTTATGTTTATGTTTGAGAACCTGGTTTTAAGTTTTTTACTGCAGCCTAGTTGATTGTTGAGTAATTTCCAAAGTTCACATGGTTTATTTTTGTTTTCCTCAGTTTTGTCATTGATGAACATTTTTTTAGCAGTTTTGATCATGGAGTTTACGTCATTTCTTAGTCTGTTTCTTTCTAGTTTGAGTTCAGTCACGTGGTCTTGGAGTTCACTGCTCGTGCTTTTGGTAAGCTTTGACTGACTTTTACGAGAGAGAGAAGTGAGAGAGAGAGAGAGAGAGAGAGAGAGAGAGAGAGAGAGAGAGAGAGAGAGAGAGAGAGAGAGAGAGAGAGAGAGAGAGAAGAAATGTGTGGCTGCAGCCTGTTGGAGAACTGCACTCTACTGAGCTCACCTTTCTAGTTTTAAATTGTTATTGCCTAAAAATGAAGCCCTTTGACATGTCATGTCTGGCTTGTTTGTCACTTACACTTAGGCTACAGTACCTGAAGCAGCAGGTCCTGTGGGTCTATAACCCAGACATGGTTGAATCAAAATCATTGTGTTTTTTTTTTGGTCCACTTTTTCTCCTCCTGTTTTTCTGTGTTTTTCTCCCATCCCAATTTAGTCATGCCAATTCCCCCCTCCCCTTCCTGGTCGTTGCTCGCATGTGCCCCCCACTGGTCGGTTTAGGGAGGGTTGATAGATACTATCACATGTCCCCTCCGATACATGCAGAGTCAGTCAGCCACTTCTTTTCACCTGCCAGTGCGGACTCTCATTGGTGAGGTGTAACGTGTGGGAGGCTCACACTACCCTCACCATCTCCCTTCCTCGCTGTGCAGGCGCCCTGATCGCCCTGTAGGAGTCGCTGTTTACAACGACCAGATTACCACCCACCGGCTTCCCTCCCGCTGACTCTGCCAATTGAGCCAGTATGACGGCCGGCCAAGCCGGAGGCAACGCTGACAGCCGGAATCGATACCAGTGTCTCTCGCGTTCGTGACGAGTGCTTAGTCCGCTGCGCCACCCAGCCGCCCAATCATTTTGTGATTTGAACACTAATTTAACAGCAGAGGGGTGAAAATAGAAATGAGTGAGTGCAGTTTTTCTTTCGTTTTTTTTTATGTTTGAACCTCAGCCAGGAAAGAAAATCAAAATAGGAAAAAGTCAGCAGCATCATGAAGTAAATGGGGTTTCAGCTTCTATACACATCTATAAACATCTATAAATGTATGATACATTTGCTAAATGTAAATTATCCAAAGAAATCAGAGGAAATTCTATTTCAGGAATCAGAATATTTTGGGATGTCTTCTTTCTCATTGAAAATTGGGTACCATAAAGACCATCACAAATATATATATTTTGCACTCAACTGACCTGTAGAACAGTATAATCATCTACATTTCAGACTGCAGGCAAATGTGGCTCAAATCATGGAATATGTGATCTTAAATCAGATACTAAGTCAAATTCTTTGCAATGCGAACTCTGTTCTGTCTGAACAGTCATATCCGAATTCATGCAACTTTTGCATCACTCTAGATTGGCATTCATTACAATGATGTGCTGGCAGGAGTCACTCGGTGAATACAAACCTGATACAAACATTGAAAACAGCTGTGATGGATGTGGTCAGTGGAGGGGCCATGAGGTGTTAGACCTTATATAAGTACATATTTTGGGTGATACGTCTGTACAAGCAAAACATGAGGGGACGTATCATAACCCATCTGTGTTTGACAGTATATTGAATGAAGAAATGGCTCTCGTTCACCATGGATTAGCTGGCCTCCACTGTACATCGATTTATAAATTAAACCATATAAACTGTGTCCTCCATGTAAAAACCTCCATCTTCAATATTGT
The DNA here is from genome assembly GCF_963971535.1 of Notolepis coatsorum. Lineage (NCBI taxonomy): Eukaryota > Metazoa > Chordata > Actinopteri > Aulopiformes > Paralepididae > Notolepis > Notolepis coatsorum. The sequence goes on along the minus strand of NC_140183.1, from coordinate 38,562,199 downwards.
TAATGTGCGCATTAATGTGTTCAGGAGCTTGACCAGTTCACACTGGAATCTGATATTGGCCACATTTTAAAAATAATTATTAGTAATAAATAATATTAACAAAAAAAATACAGATCTGAGCATTAAATCAGAATTGAGCACTAAAAGGCTTGCAGTAGATCTTGAGAACAGAGTAGGACTCGTTTTTAACTTTAACCTGCAGAGGGCAGCAATACACCCTAGACATGTCCAGTCTGCCAGAAATTTAAAGAAAAAGAAAAGAAGAAGGGTCATGCTGTTTCCTCATAGATAGACACATACAAATAAAGGCGATATAAATACTATTTATATACTTTTAAAATAACATAACGTTACCTTTTTGAAGCACTGGAATTGCAGGAGGCTGATAGCTGCGTAGCAAACTTTTTGGGTTGACATTTTTGCTCATGTTACAGTTACTTCAGTATCATTAGCTAACATGTTTACAGAGCTCAACAGTATTCTGAACACAAGTCCGGACAGCATCAAACAGGTAACGTTAATGATTACATTAATTTAGTTTAAACCACAGCTAGTTTGTGTATTAGTAGGTGTAGTAGTATGGTTTTTAGTAATTAACGTTGTCTTTCTCCAGGGAGAATTTATCTTGCTCTCTGACCGACAGAGTGATGCCTCTTTTCTCATTCACCATTTTCTCTCCTTTTATCTGAAAGGTGAGTTGTTACATTTGAGTGATTTGACACAACAGTGTACAGTCAGCAACATCCAAGACGATTCTAAAGTCCACGTCTCGGCAAATTCTCTGAACCGCAGATATTGTGTTATTTTTGTTTTTCAGCGGGCTGCAAAGTGTGTTTTCTGGGTCTTGTGCAGTCGTTCAGTCACTATAGTGCAGTCAGTCAAAGATTGGTGAGTGCTTTACTATCCTTGTGCAATAGGCTATTTTTGGATATTATGAATATGGGAGAAAATCTATAAATTATTCTGAAATAAAAACGTGTGTGTTTGTGCGTTAATAATAAATAAATGTCTTTGCTATGACTACTGTGTGCCTGAATGCTGTGACTTCAGGGTGTGAGCCTGACACAGGCAAAGGAGAAAGGTCAGCTGATATTCCTGGAAGGGCTGAAGGAGTCCCTGCGTGTTTTGCTTCATAAGGAGTCCAACACAAGGAGCCTAGTATTGGACTTTCTAAGGTAATACATGATTACATCAATGGTTATAAACACAGCAAACACGGCTAACTTGTACTAATCGATCATTACCATTATACAGATAATATCTGTGAAAATGTTTAATCATTATTAGCTACATTATTTCTTAAGCCAAGCCCTCCCTCACGCACTAATACAGTTAATTAGTTATCCTACACACATTCACACCTTAGAGCTGCCCAGTACAACCAGTCTGCTACTTATATCAACGGCAGTACTGTCTATCTGTATGTCATGTATGTCATATATGTTATGATGAATTGAAAATGGGGGACCCTGATGTAAACAAGACGAAAGTCTTTCTCTGGTCTGCATCCCCTTAACAATTGTATGTATTGAGATGTACTGTACTGTACCCATTCTGCAATCTGTTAATAAACTTTTCAATCAATCAATCAATCAATCAATCAGTGTTTACATGCAAAGCGTAACCCAGCTATTGGCCATATTACAGTTCGGGTCTTATTCGGGTTAAGTTGTTTACATGCACATTTAAAATACCCTGCGGTCATAAATAAACCAATTAGCAGAATATTTGTGTTACTCTTTATGTTGTCCTGCCCACAGACCGCACGGTTCACATTCAAAATAATTATTGAAAGCTGTGCCTGACAGCTACCCTTGAAAGAAGTATGATCATAATTATTTATCTCCAAAGGTTTACATTGCTTGCCACAAGTTTTTTTTTGTTTATATTAAAATGACCCATGACCACTGAACTATGACTCTGTGAGGCTGACATGCTTGTGCAGATGATGACATGCCACAGTAGTAACCCGTTTGATAGTGTGGTTGAGTAAACCAGGCATTTATGTTTCTTAGCGCTGGAATACAAACTCACAGGTACAATCTGTAATGCTGTCAAACAGCGACCTCTAGGCAAAAGTGCCCCACTTGGTATTGCACTTTGTTTAAATATTTTGTTTTGGTCTGATGTGTGGGTTGGAGTTTAGTAACTTATATTCTGGATCTCTTGGCAGAGTACAATTTTCAATCAATTCAATCAATCAAAGTTTACAGTAAGCTAACGTTACTTACTTACTTCACACAGTTTTACAGTAGGCTAACGTTACTTCAGTTTACAGTAGTCTAACGTTACTTCACACAGTTTACAGCTAACGTTACTTCGCAGTTTACAGGAGTAGGCTAACATTACTTCATGCAGTTTACAGTAGGCTAATGTTACTTCACACAGTTTAGAGTACGCTAACGTTACTTCACATGTGCTCAATCTTCCATTGACATTTTAATACACAGGCACGCGCTGTTAGAACTCAACTCAAGTACTACACAGAGGCACGCGCATGCCCAGTGTAGCGAAAGGTCTTGAGATTATGTGTTTTAAGGAGAGCTAGTAGACGGACATCTTTTATAGGGTGGTGATAAAAATGCTTGTTTAAACTAAATCATTTACACACTAAATCGAAGATGTATAATTCTAAACGTAGAGAATGCACCATCTCATGTATTCATTTTAAAATGTGTACACATTCACCCTATTCATTAATACAAAACAATATATAGAAAAAGGGAATTAATTTAACCGTTAAGAATATCGGGTTAATTTAAAATTACTTTACCCGGCTAACTGGATATCCCTAGTGTCTGGGTTATGATGTTTACATGTGTCTACCCAAAACTCAGGTTACTTGAGTAGTTGGGTTATGAACATAATTCTCTATGCATGTAAACGTAGCCAATGAGCATCTCTACTGGAGCAGTTGTGGATTAAGTGCCTTGCTCAGGGGTGCCCTGGCGGTAGTCGACACGTCATTCTCTTGTTCTCATTCTCTTGCCCTGCCTTGATTGTTCCAGCCGGTCTGGGGATTTGAAACCACAACCTTCTGGTCACAACTTGGCTTCTCTAGCCTTGAGGCTAACTACGCCGCTGTAGACATTTGAGCCGTTACACTAGGATGTGAAATCCTAACCTTGTAATAGAATCTCTACAATCAGCAACACAGGGCCGTTTTGGCAGCCTGGACACATTTGGTCCCTTGACTCTCCTGCCTCTCTCACTAGGCCATGCCTGTCTTTGTGCACCCTGTCACTCAAGTCAGGAATTGCATCAATGCTCTATAACATTCACAGTTTACCGAATGCCTCTTATAACTACCTCATGGTACACTGGTCTATTTACGACTGGACACTCCCATTCCCTCCACTGCTGCTAGCCTACTGTACGCTACACTGCTAGTAGTGCACACAACGCAGTACTGCTAGCGCTAACAGTAGCGTACACAACTCAGTACTGCTAGCGCTAACAGTGGTTATCTATCCACCTCTAATGTGATTTAGAATATTGTATGTAAGCAGATTATCATGATTATGAATCGATATTTTAAAATAAATACTTATGATTGTAGTGACATCAATTTCTTCCATATCAAGCAGTGAATAAAGTGTATTTTCTCTCTTCTCATTTCCCTCCCTTTCGCCATTTGTAGGGATCCCAGTGCAGGCCTGCGGGGTCTGTATGAGTTTGTGCAGGAGGGTGTCAGTGGGTCTGGGGGTGGGGGAGGCACGCCCGAAGACTGGGGCCCCCCTGTGCTGCTAGTGGACGACCTCAGCGTCCTCCTGAGTCTGGGGGTGAGCGTCGGTGCTGCGCTGGACTTTAGCCACTACTGCCGCGCTGCCGTCTGCTCCCAGCTCCAGGTCGGACTCACACTCTGTGTCCTAGGTGTCTCTGTCTCTCTTTCACAGTCTGTCTCACATTCTGTCCCACTCTCAAAAGATTCTGTCTCTCTCTCTATCTGTCTATCTCATTACGTCTGACTTGCACTCTTACAAACATAGACACACTGTCAGCTTTCACTTGAGCATGGGGTTAGATGCTGTAGAAGGCCTCCGATGCGGATAGCTGAACTTTATTGGGAATTTGTTCCGGCTCCCAGCGTACACATGCGCACTCATTCCCACACATTTATCAATCAGCTTAACACTTTCAGCGCCCACCAGGGGGTGCACAATTTAGTGCTTGAATGCCCAGCACCCACTTCAATGTTAGCGTTAAAAACGCCTAATCTATGTTTTAAATTATGGCTATGTGTCTAATCTGCCCGTCGCTTATCAATGACTCATTTTCCAGTCAACATTGTCGAAGCGGATTGTTTTTTTATCGGTTAATTTCCGTTTTATAGCATTTTGAAAAGCCCTCGTTTTCAAGGAAAATAAAAAAGATTCCGTGATAAACGCCCTGTACTGGAATATTCTAGAACGTTGTCATTTTTCGGCCTATTTATGAATAGTTTTCAAATAAACGCTAGATTATCGATAGTATATTGTGTACGTGTGCACGCTGGGGCCGCAAGCTGAAAATCGATTCTCTTAGTTCCTGATCGCTCGCACAGCCAAACAGCCAGATCACACATAGGGGAAAAGCTTATATCTCCGTGAAAACAGGTCTGATTATCCTAAGACTGGTAAAATAGATTCCTTACCTGAGATCAGATGGTATGCAAAAAGATTATTCCAATTCCTGATCACCATTCCAAAAATCGATCCTTTTATTGATCCAACGCTACATACTGTAAACACATATTAGACGCTGTTCTGATGGTCCAGAATGACTGGGATAATCTCCCGTTACATGCGTGAGAAGTAAAATGTGGATTCCGGATTTTTTTTTCTCATGCATTTTCATTGACTCCATTCCAATGGGTGCAATACCATCCGAGAGACGATAGGGGGCGCTTTTTTTCACATCTGAGCTCCTGATGGGGCTGGTTTCCCAACGGTAGACTCGGATGATGAAATATGAATTCAGATCGCTAATAAAAAAATAAAAACGCTAATTGTCGTGCTGGGCATTCAGGCGTCGGGCTGATAACACATGTTATCATGTCCGTGGCATCCAAAGTGTTAACATCCAATTACGTCTCAATTAACTCAATTAAAATGTGAATCAAATGAAGGAAAGATGGAGAAAGAAAATAGAGAAACTATCATATTCCTCTCATTCCTAACATTGAAACTATGCTATTCCTCTCATTCCTAACATTGAAACTATGCTATTCCTCTCATTCCTAACAATGGTGCAGACTGCAGACATAAACATATAGTACGACTCACACACGGAACAATGACAACATGACCTTGCATACAGCGCACAGGGACAGAACAACAAACCATTAGACAGTAGACTCAAGACGGTCTCAAGCGTACCTTCAGTTCTACTATTTGTGTCTACATGTTCAGAGGCATAAGGTCACTCATGCTCACATGAAAATAAATTCACTAGTAGCTTCCATATCATAACCATGGCACCAAAAAACAGTGCTGATTTATTATAATTTCATTGAGCTATAATTATTAACACTTTGATCGCCATGGTTAAATTCATAATTCACCATCCCTAGCCATCTCTATTTGTCTATGGAGAAGTTCCCCTTCTTTGCAGGGCTATAACTTTTTAAATTGTATTGCTAAATTGACATTATTATGGCCCATTCAATGTCCTATATCTATTGTTCAGGGTGTAGCAACGTTATACTTTTTCATTCACATATTCATACTAAAATACGGTCTAAAGTATAAGTATGTTTTTATCGTTTTCTGCAGCTTTCTCCAGAACTTGATTTATAGCCCCAAATGCATTATATTGATGATGAAATACAGTTTGATAGCGATCGGTGCCAGATAAAAAATTTCAACTGGAGGTGGTTCTAGAAGTTACTACTTATCATCTGATGTTGACCGGATGGGCGGGGGGTCGTTTATAATTCCGTGGGCAACGTTAGATGATTCATCTAGTGTGGGTGATGTGATCATCAGAGCAGTTTATATCGAACACGGTAATAATAAACGCTGAAACTTACCCCAGTCTCCTCGGGCCGTTGGAGATGTTGATCTAGATGAACCATTTCCAGGTTGTATAATACTATATACGTCCAAATAACGTTGTTTATTGAGTTAGGGCGAGCGATTGATTATCCAGTGTGTCGAGATGGAGTCCTGCTAACGATTGCGAGTGCCCGGACGAAATATGGGTGAGCACTTCCTGTTTGGCGCGTCACTTCCTGTTGGGCGATCTGTCGATCGGCCACCAGATGGCGCTCTTGAACCGTTAGAGAGTTGAGTGGAGCTCAGCAGTATATCTCAGGTCCCCGGAGGAGAAATATGATTTCGATCACAGATTTTTGAAATATTGATATCAAAGACGCGTTACGGCGTCTTCGGCAGAATGAGCATGGCGGGCAATGACGAGTTTCGGCGTTTCCGGCGATTAAAGTGTTAACACAGTCAGTGTCACGACATCACTGGACATATTCAAACACATTAACTATCAAACTAGACTAGAGGAATGTGTGCAAAACTGTTTGTCATGTTGTGGTTGTGTTGTGTGAGAGATTAGGGGCAAAATAAATTAGCATTGTTCTTTTGGGTTGTGTCCCTTTAACTTTTTCATTAACCAAACATCACCCATTATCCGCCTGCTGCTCTCACAATTTTACGGGCCAAATAGGTTTTTAGAGCTGAAAACAACCTCCATACAATAACTGGTTACCTGCTAAAGGAATAAGTAGAATAGACACATTTACTAAACCACTCAACATTGAGCAGCATTTGGGTGCTGTTGCTTTCCTCTCCCTGTTCATAACCACGCCTTGAATTTGACTGTAGGGGAACATGGTGATGCTGGTGCGATGTGATGGGGAGGAAGAGGAAGACGAGGACGAGGAAGGCTCGGAGAGGCTCCTGAAGGGCCTGACCCATCAGTGCAGCCTCACACTCCATGTACAGGGTCTCCCCAGCGGCTTCTGCAGGGACATTCACGGACAGGTGTGTGTGTGTGTGTCCTCCATGCCTACAGTATATGTAGTATGTGACTGCATGTGTGTATTATACTGTGCCTGTATGCGTATGCTGCAGAGGTGGGACCAAGTCATTGTTTTGCAAGTCTCGAGTCAGTCTCAAGTCTTGGTACTCAAGTCCCGAGTCAAGTCCCAAGTCAAGACTGACAAGTCCCAAGTCGAGTCCCAAGTCCTAACCTTTGAGTTTCGAGTCCTAAACAAGTCATAATACAAGTCAAGTCAAGTCAAGAGTTTTATTTGTCACGGCATACAAGTATACAATGAAATGCGGGTGGTCTTGCCCGCGACGATGTGCAATACAGTGGTACAACATAATTATAATAGAATCCAAAAAAAAAAAAAACATTGTGCAATAAACAGGTAACATGGTGTGACATCTTGGTATCTGTACATAGTTATTTACAGAGCATAGGACATGCTAGGTAGCTTTAGTAGTGCAATACACTGTTCCTGTTGTTATACTAATTTAAAGTGGCCTTTCCTCTTGGCCATAAGTGTGCGTGTGTGCGGCATGAGTGTGTGCCCGCTCTTGTTAATGTGTTAAAGTGGCTGCTAGTGTGTGAGCGTGCACAGCGTGCGTGTCGTGTGTGTGCTCATGTGTGCTTGTGTGTGGATAGTTCAGTGTTCTGTGGCACTCAATGTTCATTGTTCAAGGCTCTGATGGCCTGGGGGAAGAAGCTGAGCCTAAGCCTCTCCGTCCTAGTAGCTGGGGTTCGCAGGCGTCTGCCTGACCTCAGCAGCTGGAACAGGCTGTTATTGGGGTGGTGGGGGTCTTTCATTATCCTGCAGGCTCTGGATTTGCACCTCTTGTTGTATAGAGCCTGCAGGGGAGGTAGCGCAATACCCGTGGTACGCTCGGCTGAGCGCACCACTCTCTTGTAGGGCCTTCTTGTCCTGTGCCGTGCTGTTTCCATACCAGGCAGTGATGTTTCCGGTCAAGATGCTCTCTACAGCTCCTGAGTAGAAGGACTGGAGTATCTTCCCCGATACTCTGAACTTCCTTAACTGTCTCAGGTGGTAGAGGCGCTGCTTCGCTTTCTTTACTACTGTGTCTATGTGTGTTGACCATGTCAGATCCTCTGAGATGTGGACCCCCAGGTACTTAAAGCTAATACGCGCTTAAAGCTAAATACGCGCTTCACCAAAGAAATTCATTATCAACTTGTTGGCAAAACATAATCTAATTTCTATTAGGGCTGTCCCAGACTAAGGATTTGTATAGTCGATTTTGTAGTCGCCAGAATTTGCCGATAGTCGACTATTAGTTGGCTATATAAAAAAAAAAAGTATACTATTTATTATTAATAATTTTTTTAACTTTTTTTTGTATCATTCCATTTGGGCTGTGGGGGGTGCTTAATGTCTGAAGGAGTCGACGGAAGGCTTCTTGTCCTCTGCGAAAGCATGCAATTGGTCCACTGATGGATACATGTTGATATTTGTCTACTCTAGTGTGTTCATTAGATGAGTGAAATCCTCTTTCAGTGCCTCTGTGCCTGTTTTCTTAGGCAGTTAGCCTCTGGTATGCGTGCCATTAGCGTTAGCCACGCTTCTAGGCCTCTTTGCTTTTGGAAAGAATGATAATTTTTTTTTTTTTTAAATATTAATAAATAAAAAAATTATAATATTCATTTTTTTTTGCATTTGACTAAGAGGTTGGCAGTCGATTACGGCTCCTTTCGATCGATTAGGTGACTATTCTACTAATAGGGGTCAGCCCTAATTTCTATAAATGTAATAATATTCAGAATCAGGGTTAGTCTTACAACTAGATACATTTGGGCAAGAGCAGCTTGAGAAAACCAGTTTGGGAGTATATTGAGGAAAAAAAATAATAAGGATCACCATATCCATTTTAAAGGTAGGATAACAATAACCAAGATATTGTCTTCCCACTTGGAGTTGGACCAATCATTTATTTAATTTCTGCCTGCCCTGTATATACAGTCTAATGAGTCTATGGCACATGATCCATAATAGCAGACCTCGGTTCAACTAACTAGTCTACCTTAACCCTTTATCAATTTTGGGGTATAAAAAATCTGTACTGAAATGACAAGGCATCTCTGCATTTCATATATTAGGTAGTTTATTAGGTATTAGAATTAGGTAGGGCCTAATTCGTGTGTGAGTTCTCTCTCTCGCTCTCTTGGATCAAATAACAAACTCAGCAAGGCCAACAGCTTCTCTGTTACAGTGGGTGACAATATTGTCACAAGGAAAGATGAAATTACCTACCTGGGTTCCATCCTAGAGGCAAATCTTTCCTGTGACAAAATGGCAACCAATGTAATCAAAAAAGTCAACCAACGAACAAGATTCTTGTACCGGATCTTTAAGGTAAACAAGAATACCTTGAAGACTCTAACAGGAGCACTCATTCAAGGGTACTACGACTATGCTTGCACCTCATGGTACCAAAGCACCTCAAAGGCCCTAAAAACAAGACTACAAACATCACAAAACAAATTGCTTGACCTTACTCCTAAAACCCACCTTACCCCTGCCCATTTTGACAACCTAGGATGGCTTAGAGTAGACGACAGAGTACAGCAACTTGTAATGGGCCTGGTCTACAAGATACACTACACCACTAAGATACCCATGTACATGTCGAAATACTTCCCAAAGGTCCGTGAATTCCAGGACCACAACACCAGAGGGAGTTCCACAAATCATGTTCAACCCAGATTCGGCTCAAACAAGGGACTAAACACGTTTAGCAATTATGCCACAACAATGTGGAACGCCCTACCCACAGCCGTAAAATAATGTGAATCCCTACCCTCCTTCAAAACCGCTCTCAAAGAGCACCTACGGGTGGCTGCAATTAAAAACTGGCCCCTGTAAATGTCCAACCCCCCTCCCCCCATGTACAGTTTCTTCCCCTTCGAATGTATATATTTGTTTCTTATGATCTATGTCTCTTGTATGTCTTGTATGTCATAAGTGTCATGATTAATTGAAAATGTGGGACCCTGATGTAAACAAGACAAAAGTATTTGTCTGGTCTGCATCCCCTTAACAATTGTGTGTATTGAGCCGTACTGTATTGTACCCATTCTGCAATCTGTTAATACAATTTTCAATCAATCAATTTATTTTAAGGAGCAGCAGTACTGCTGGCGATTTATCAAGCGAGACATTGCTGATTATTTATTTTATAAGACAAGACTATGACTACCAACTGCCTAGCCAGCCGTGTATCAATCTTGGATGTAATGATAACGTTACCACACTGACTGTGTTGATGGCTCATTGATTTAACTACTGTAGCTAGCAAGCCAAGTTACTTACCGTTATTTGTGCAGCTTCAAATGTCGAACGAAGTTGGAAGTTGTTGCGTCTCCATCTGTGATTTTCTGCAATTCGTTTTTTGTTGACCACCACATAGTTTTTATAAGCAAACGAAGCAATCTTTGATATCATTTTCCACTGGATCCGTCGTTCTGAATTGTAACGTTACTTCTTCTCTCATGCAAATTGATTGGATGCTGTCGGATTGTTTCAAACAAAGTGGGCAGTAGATAGGATCTTTGAGCCAAGACACAATTTACATTTAACTAAAATGTTCTTTTCTTTGTGCTCAACAAAAGAGAAATAGTGAGGATATCCATGTGTAAAAACTCGATTACTGGGCGCCGCCATGACAGTCTAGACTGGTGTAAACAAAACACGCCCACAACGTGGAGCCAGGACTGCGCGAATGAAGTGTCTATTTGCTGGAAATGAATTTATTCACGGCACATTTAATAACATAATTTTTAATCGTTTTAAGCCTTTTTCAAGTCAAAAGGCTCAAGTCCAAGTGAAGTCACAAGTCATTGGTGTCAAAGTCAAGTTGTTTTTGGTTTTGTCAAGTCAAGTCTAAAGTCATCAAATTCGTGACTCGAGTCTGACTCGAGTCCACGTCATGTGACTCGAGTCCACACCTCTGGCATGCTGTACAGAATCTGTGTAGTCTGGTGTGGTAGATGGAAGAAAATAAAATGTATTTAAATTGAAACTCGATTAATTGCATGGGCGGCTGATTGGCGCAGTGGGCAAGGCGCTCACCACTGACGCAGGAGACGCTGGGTTCGAGCCAGCTCTCGGCGTTGCTACCGGCTGGCCGGTCGTTCATACTAACACAATTGGCAAGTGTTAGAGGGTGGGAAAGCCGGTGGGTGGGGATTGGACGTTGTGGACAGCGACTCCTACAGGTCGGTTTGGTGACGCCGGTGCGACGGAAGCAGGAAGTAGCGGGGGCAGCGTGAGCCTCCCACACGTTACTCCTCGCCACTGAGAGTTCGAGCTGCTGCGGTGAAAAGATGCGACAGGCTGCCTCCTTGTGTACCGGAGGGGACACGTGATGCAAGGCTTCTGTCCTCACTACAGCCGACCAGTGGGAGGCATAGTCTAGCAACGTTCAAGATGGGAGGGAAGAATTGGATAATACGAAATTGGGATGGGAGAAAATGTGGAGAAAAAGTGGATAAAAAAAAAACTCTATTAATTGCCCAGTCCTAGTTGCTAGCGGTCTGAAAGCATGTGATATTATAGATGAGTATAAATTAAATGCTGCAACAGAACGTCATGTGTTTGTCTGCCTTCAGGTGGAGGTGTGTTGGAGAAGGAGACACTGGGATGATCAGCAGACGCAGAGAAAACTCTTCCAGTACAAGGTCCATGACAAGGGCGCCTCCTTCTTTGCTCGTGGTACATCCAGTGCAGTCCTCTAGGCGCTCCTCGCAAGTCCTTGGTTCTCCTCGCCAGTGCCTGGCCCGTAGGAGCCTAGACAGTCCGGAGACCGGAGCACGTAACCCTGGGGGGAGCACTGAGGTTGTTATCAGGAACGACAAACAATATCAAGCCATCCTGAAGATGGTTGTCTGGCCATGGCACAACATGCACTCAAGTAGGATTCATCGCATGTTTCACAATCATGGAATACATGGGAACAGATATTGTATTAGACCGACTAATAAACCGGTGGGTCGAGACCTTAATTTGGGTCAGGAGATATTTCTATAAGGTTGTTCACAAAGATCAACCTCCATTGGCGAGTATTGTCTTATGTAATATATTTGGTCACGAGTCACGACTCAATGGTCAAGGTAAAATTTGGGTCCCCATGCAAAACCAGTTGACAATTAACCACTGGCTTAGATAAATGGGCATAGCATTATTAGTTACGGTACAAATCAACATTTGATTTAAAATGGAATATTTGTTATTACTGAAATAAGTTTGAATGTTTCTCCTGTAATTTTTTTTTTTTTTTATAAATAAAATATTACGTTATAATAAATTGTCCATTATGCTGATGTGTTCCTATAGTGTAGCACATTGCCCCAGTGTCTCCACTAGATGTCACCAAATCACTTGTTTCTCAAGGAAGGGTGAGAAGTCGTAATGTGGAGGGGGTTTCATTGGAGCATTTGACAAGCGAGCAGCTACAGTATCAGCCATCAGCTAAATCGGGACTTTCAAGTCACCCTAACGCTGTGTAGATAAACAACAACTACAGAGGGTGTGTATGTAATTTCATCAAGAAGTAGAATATACTACGAAGAGTGGATATTGGAATTACCTCTTCTGCCAAGTGAAAACTGTCCAGGCAAGTGTTTGTGTGTAGTGTGTGTACACTTTAGCTGGTCGCCTAGCTAGCATTCCTAGCTAACCTAGTTAGAAGCAAAGCGTGGGAATAGCAGGTGAACCTCTACTCGCTTTAAACTGTTGTTTCGAGGTTCGACATGACTGCTGGCCCCGTTCATGTGCGTGGATGTCCAGGACCAGAACTGACCGGGAGGGAGTTCACATTGAGCCACACTGTGCAGCTCGGGGACAGCAGGGTCACTGTGACTCGCTTCTGCTCATTAACGGTGTTAGCTGCTAACCGCACGTTAGCCGATCTGCTAAGTCACAGTGGAGAACACTGAACAGTTGTCTGGTATTTATAAGTAGAAGCGCCACTGTGTCGTTATGTATTCCCCCCGATGCAAACGGCGTATCTACGAGAGACTGCGTTATTGTTAGCAAACTGGTTCGTTGGTTCCATCCATCCGAGATGTAGCACAAAGCCTGTTAGCATTATAGCCTAGAACATGTTCTATGATCCCCGTGCCTCTGGTGCTACCGACGTTAGCTCATAGTTTTGACACTTGACAGCTCGCTGGCTAACGGAGCCGGACAGACAGCAGCGCTAGTTAGCAGCCCCCCAGCCCCGCTCTGCAGAGCGGCGTCTTCTCTCAGTGCGATCAACCCGAGAGCTGTGTTTGGTGTGTGTTTCTGTTTGGACGTTAGACTATTGGTGTAGTAGTTCATGGGGGCAGTGTTATTATGTTACCGTTCGCACGTGTTAAGAGTATGTCGCGACAGGGTTGCATCACCCGTGTTGTGTAGTTAGTTAGTTAGTTAGTTAGTAGTACCTTGCTGTCTCTGGGAACATGTTGAAGCAGCTTGGGCTACCTGCCTGCATTGCTGTGCTGGAGAAAGAGATTGTTGCAACCAAGACTAACTTAGATTCCTTACCACTCCATTGAGAAACAAACATACATTATACCCCCCCCCCCCCCGGTTAAATTATTATTTTAAATATCTGTTCTATTTCATAATTTTCTCTTAAACTGTTTTTCCATTACATTATTCCTTCAAAAGTGAGTTTGTTGAAAAAGTAATATTTTTTTTAATATTGCAGATGGGTTTTGAAGCGGAGTTTGGTATTTATTTTTGTGCTATAGTATAAGGCTAATGATTGACAAGCTGTAGGTTCCCCTTTTCTTGTCAGCTGTAGGCTAGTTGTAAAAAGGTTGTGTTTTGCAATAAGCTCACAGTCATCGCTCTCTACACAAAGCGCGTCTGTACAGTTATTATGGCTATGCGTGTTCGTTTCACTGTCAAGGCAGGCAAGCCTCCTCACCGTGGACACATGGGGTTGGATTTTTGATGGTGCCAGTGTGGACGCAGCCTGGCCCTGAACTTCTATGGATAAATTGATAAATGTTTGGAAGTTGGCGCATTCATTCACTGACAATTTAATCTATTTGTGGGAAGGTATTTAATAAGGTGTTGTAAATGCTTTACATGCAGAGCGTTATATTACCCATGGAATCTATAGGCCCTGGAGATGCCTTCAAGTTGGGGATTTTAGGAAGTATTCAGAAAAGGTAAGCCAGTATTTCCAATTCTTTATGTAATTTTACACAACACAAGGATCCAATGTCCCCGATGTCATCAATGGTGGCCATATTCTCATTCTCATTTACTCTCAAACTAAAATGTGTGAAACGGTTTAGACTTTTTAGATATGTGTGTGATTATGTGCAAAATAAATCAGCATTGTTATTTGGTCAGTGTTTCCCACAGGATTTTCAGAGACTATGGGGGGTGAACCTCCGACCCTCTAGGGGTGTCCGGGGGCATGCCCCCCTGGCAATTTTTTGTACATTTTAAAGTTAAATGCATCAATCTGGTGCACTTTGAGAGCCAAAATAAAGAGGCTAGATCTATGATGAACTTTGTGCTCAAAACACAAAATCGACTAGACTAGTGCTTCCCAATCCTCTCCTCGAAGCACCCCAGCCGTTCAATGTATTTGTTAAATTCCACCACCAGCACACCTGATTCAACTTAATTAGCCCTTTATTAGTTGAATCAAGGTGTGCTGGTGGTGGAATTTAACATACATGGAACAGCTGGGGTGTCTCGAGGAGAGGTTTGGGAACCACTGGACTATTGAATATAGAATACTTTATTTTGACACAAATCGTAGGACAAAAAAAACATTTTAAAAGACTAGACTAGAGCATACATTTGAGCCATCAAAGAAATTAAGCAAAAGTGGTTACCTGTGTTGAACTGGTTTATTTTTTAGAAAATAAAAAAAATATAGTGGATTACTATTACGACCACTGCCAATACTACTGATACATCCCTATTGGCAAACTTTATATTTAAAAAAAATTGTAAAAGAAAATTATTAACTTTTTTCTTTTTGGTTCATTATACAACTGCGGGCCGCCACAGTCTAGGCAATTAATGGGAAACCCTGTTGGTGATGTGCCCCTTTTTAAGAGTACTGCTTTGCAAGAGTGCTACCCTAGTTGTCAAGGAACCTGCGATGCAATCCTCCATAGCTTAATGTATCCCTAGAATGGCTGATATTCCATACATTGCATGTAGGCCTATTCCATATACGGCCATACAATCCATGCAATTTGTTGTGCTCTGCGTCCAATAATTAATCGCTGTTACTGGCGGTCAGCTCTTGTCATATAGATTCAAATCCCCTCGAAAGTGAAGTATAATATCAACATTTTCCCCATGAGATTCAGACCACATTCTGTGTATGCGACAATGGTGGCAGGAGCAGCACCAATCACATGAAAACCTCTGTTGATGAGCCAGGTGCGTTTACAATGGCCCCTCGTCATATTTGTGATTAACGGAAGTTTTCATCCGCCATCCTGTCGCGTACACACAATGTGTGGTGTCTGTGGTTTCCGACAGAACTTTCAAAGGGATTTGATTCTATATGACGAGCTGAACGCCAGTCTCGGGCAATTAATTATTGGTGAGTACACTAGAAGCGTGACAAATTAGAATGTCACGGGTGAATCCCCCCAACAAATTACATGGAACATTCTATGACTGTATATTATGGAATACAATACATGCAATGTATTCTAGGGCTAAAGCTTAATGCAAATTTGTGGTAGACATGTAGACATTTTGGCCTTATGAATCTTCCTTAATCTTCAGGCTACTACTTGATTAAGTTGCATAGACCAACAGTGGTTTCTCCATAATACAATTTTGGCTAGCAACGCAAAAGCAATCTGTACTTAACATCAGAGGCCACATTGTTATTTGAAATATGTCTGAGTATAAGTATGCGGGCACATGGGTAAAGATGGGTAAAGTGTTGTTGCCACTGTGGAATTTTCTATGTTAAACCGAAGCACACTCGCAAAGTCTTTAGTTAGTACTTTATTGTGGTGCTTTTGTCGTAAAACCAAACCCTGTCATGATATTGAGATATCACACACCACTGTGCTAAGAGTAGACTTGCTCTGAGCTGCATGCAGAAGAGAAAGGGAGAAGAAGAGGAGGAAGGGGAGGGAAGGAAGTGGGGGGTGGCTACAGGCCTGAGCCCTGCTCGTTACGTTTCCAATCGGCTCAATCCCGGATTAGCTCACTGACGGAGGTGCTGCTCGGCACCTGCCAAATCAGGCCTAGCGCTGCACCCGCGTAACCCCACAGGCAGCCGGCACATGGGACACAGTCGGAGAGTAAAAATGAACCGGAGCCTCCCTGAGAGAAATTTACATCACCTAGGCCTATATGGATGGAGAGTTCCGGAAGACTTTACTTCAAAACTTTATTTGGACCTTTGCCATTGCCATTGTGTGAGCACACCAGGCTGTTGCTGTGTTTACTCTATAGGGTATTTATAGTGGCAGATCAAGCGACTTCTGCTGTGAATTCCCACCCGGTGGGAATGTTTCCGTCGCCCCCCGGGGGGCGTAGCCGAGCAGTCACAGACTCTGGCTGCCACTGAGGTGAAAAGAGGGCTCTACGCAAACCATGAACCTCCGGGCAAGTTAAAAAAATACAGTGCCGCCACCTTCAAGGGAAGCAGGCGGCCGCAAGCCAGAGAGGTGGCCTGGCCCCGCCCAAACAGGTATGGTCTCGGAACGGAACGGAACTGTAGGTTCTAGTGTTGTACCTGGAACAGAACAAGGCTTGTAGGTTCTGGTGTTGTAACTGAAACGGAACAAGGCTGGTACGGTTCTGGTGTTGTAACGGGAACAGAACAAGGCTTGTAGGTTCTGGCTGCTGTTGTAACTGAAATGGAACAAGGCTTGTAGGTTCTGCTGTTGTAACTGAAATGGAACAAGGCTTGTAGGTTCTGCTGTTGTAACTGAAATGGAACAAGGCTTGTAGGTTCTGGTGTTGTGACTGAAATGGAACAAGGCTTGTAGGTTCTGGTGTTGTGACTGGAACAGAACAAGGCTTGTAGGTTGAGGTTCTGGTGTTGTGACTGGCTCTGCACCAGCTGAGTTTTCTTGGCACGGTAAACAAATACTTTTCAGGGTGCTTACTGACTTTGTGTGAGAAGGCGATGGAGGTGAAAATGTTTATCATAATTCCATACTAATGCAGTGTTGTGCTGCGCCATGCCAGGGGATTTAACTTTGAGAGGCAGAACTGAGCCTGTTGACTCGGTAAACACTGACAGTAGCTGAGATTGGGAAGCATAGTCAACAGTGCTGGAAGATTGAGCGTGCCTGGATTCCAACTGAACCAAGATATTATTTGGTTGAAGGGAGGGTAGCTATTGGATTAAGATTCAGACAAAGATATTGGCCTACTGTATCCCTCTGTGTAGGTTCAACCTTAAGTGGGAAACCGCCATGTTCCAGGCCAGCACAAATGACCACAACCACTGTCAGAAGTGGTACCATTTCCAGATTTGGACTTTATCTGTTGCAATGACGATCTTTCTTTTGGTTGTTCCTCCCTGTTCTCTGGGTTGGATGTCCAATCTGTTCACTGTTAGAAAGACGCTGTTGTTATTGGGGCAAGGTGGTGTTTTTTCCCTGGGTGTGGTGTGGGCGATTTAGGCCTACATCAGTTTTTATTTGTCCACCCACTCAGCCAGGTTGTAATGTTTCCTTATGGGGGGAATGTGTCCACACCTTGGAGTTGGTGAATAAGCTGTGTGTTTTCAATGTTGTCTAACCATGTGAGGCCTGTCTGGGTGGAGAGGTCGGGCTTCAAGACGAAAACACACACAGCCCACAGCAGCTCATATGTGCTACTTAGCAGTGCTCTATTGAGTGCATTCGGGTAGTGGAGATATTCTGTCAACTGCTACGCCTTTTCTCTTGAATAGCATAGCCAAAGTCTTTCTCTGGTCTGCATCCCCTTAACAATTGTATGTATTGAGCTGTACTGTACTGTACCCATTCTGCAATCTGTTAATAAAGTTTTCATTCATTCATTCATTCATTCATTCATTCATTCATTCATTCATTCATTCATTCATTCATTCATTCATTCATTCATTCATTCATTCATTCAACCAATGTCGTTCTTCCTTCCTTTTTATGCTGAATGAGTTACGTTATTTCCTGAAAAACTATGGTAAGCACTAGGGCTGTCTTAAATACTTCAAAGCTTCGTTCGATGGGCATGGGATTCGAATATGAAAATAAAATGTGATTATTAAAAAAATATATATATATTATATATATATACTTTTTTATTTTTGTTGCAAAATCAACTCTGCCTCTCTTTGTTAACTACAACAGCAATGCTGTTTGTTATTTAAGATGAGGTCCGACTCGGCACTGACAGATTTGTGTTCATTGTGCTGCTTTTATAAACAGGGCTGTACACTGTACAGTGCGACGAGGTTGTCGCAAATTGCCCCTTAATTTGGCCCGTGCGAGTGGTAAATAATATTTGGGGGCAACCTTGCGAGTAGTGATTTCAACCCTTCATTTGCATTTCACTCCTAAATGAATCCATACAAATTGGATAAAAAAAATAGTAAAACATTAGCCTACAACCAGGGCTGTACAGTGCGACATAATCTGTGCTATGAAAGAAATCTGTCGGCGATGAATGAATTTACTGCGTAGTAATATTTGCGTGTACTGTGAAGTGAATCTGGGCCACGCTATTCTACTTGGTAGTTGTAGTCTATCGTGCGATTAAATACCATGTCCCCGTCTGCGTAGAGTCCATACATCCAACACCAAATCCCATAATTCCTAGCGAACAATCGAATCGAAACTGAATGTGGCCTATTGCAGCAGCATCACCAAAGAAGAACTTCCTTTCAATAAGTTTAAGCCACAAATTTTGCTCTGCAAGAAGAACGGTGCGGATATCAGTCCATCTTATGACAACCACGTCCGATGTGGAGAGATGATAAGAGACCATAGCCGATTAAATTAAGTCGGATCTGGCAGTGATGATTAACGGGGACACACTTCTAACGTTCAGCCATGCATTAGGTGAGTAGCCCACTATTAGGACGTGAAATACTGTCTACTTAAATTTCCCTCCGGGGATCAATAAAGTATCAACCTATCTATCTATCTAATAATGAGACAATATGCAAATAAGATAATACTAATAATTGTCACGGTTCCCCGTATGAAAATGGCTTGCAACTTACTGCTGGTAAAATCACTTTTTATTTCTCGTTTTGCATAGTATTACATTCCTCTTCTATAAACAATCAAAGTCCTACCGTAAGAGCCTCATACTGGTCAATTAAACCTTTTTGATTAGAGTCTTTCCTTCGAGCTAAGTTGAACTGAACATTTCACTGTCAAAAGCGCAAACTTAAACAAGGTTGCGTCGCAACATGGTTTAAAAAATAAAGGTCACATATACAAATACCGTAGTCGGCCTCTCAATTCTTATAAAAAAAAGTCCCGGATATACATAAACATTAATTGGCATAGATCTCTATAAACGGCCCAACACATTATCACTTTAGGCACACCCTGAAACCAGTAACATCACAAATATGAAGCGGGTAATTAATTACCCATAAGAATAATAAACCTTTCATGGGGTTATTTACAATAATAATAATTCATTTAATTTATAAAGCACTTTTCATTGTGAAACAAAGGTATGCAGAGTTTCTTGTCCTCCTGATTAATGCAATGGTGTGTGTGTTGTGATGATCTCATTCAAGGAGCACTACAAGCGCGCACACATTAAAGCCTCAAATGACGGCTTACAATATTTCATGAAAGCAAAGTGTTTTGTTTGTCTACGATTTAAAAAGGTTTAAACTTTACAGCACTGTCTGACAAAGTTGAACAAAGTGCTGTACAAGTCCCACAACATATATATATTTTTTTTAAATAAATAAATCTTTTGTTTATTAATAATATATATATATATATTTTTTTTTAATCTTGAAGCTTCGAATTAAAATCGAATCTCGGCCCTGAAGCTTCGAATTCCAAAAAAAAAATTCGAAGGTCAGCCCTAGTAAGCACTAGATTTTAAATGATAAGCACCTCTCTGGTAACGACTAAATTTAACTCCTGTTATCCTTGGGGTCAATTTGACCCCATTCAATGTTTAAAGGGGTATGCATTATAAATAGCCTTTTCCAGTGATTAGCATGTTTTCCTAGCAATTGGGGATTATATCAATGTGGTCTGTGTCGTTAATTATCATATTGTAGGGCTGCAACTAGGGCTGCAACTAATGACTAATTTGGTAGTCGACTAATCTGCTGATTATTTTTTCGATTAGTCGACTAATCGAAAACCAATGTAAACAACAACGATTTTTTTTTTTTTTTATATATATAATTACCTATCTTTGTGAAAGTGGCTTCTCAGCTCTGGTCCAGCTGAAGACCGAGCAGAGGAACAGATTGGACATTGAGCATGACCTCAGAGTTGCTTGTCTACCATCACCCCAGACTTTGAGACTCTTGTCAGGACCAAACAACAACATCATAACATGATGATCCCATAGCAAATTAAAATAATGACTCATGAAACATTTGAATTTGGATCTTTAAGCCACTTTAAATGAAAATGTATTTGAAGAACAATACAGCAATCACTCATAACAAGATAAATAAATTAAATAATACAAATTAAAGTGGAAGTGTACTTTAAATAACTTTTGTTTGCTGTGTGTGAGAGGAGTCCGTGTGTGTGTGTGTATGTGTGCGTGTCTTACTCTGATCGCTGTGTGAGTGAGAGGAGTGTGTGTACTGTGTAATTTGTGTGTGTGTCTTACTCTGATCGCTGTGTGAGTGAGAGGTGTGTACTGTGTAATTTGTGTATGTGTGTGTGTCTTACTCTGATCGCTGTGTGTGAGTGAGAGGAGTGTGAATGTGTGTGTGTCTTACTCTGATCGCTGTGTGTGAGAGAGAGGAGTGTGAATGTGTGTGTCTTACTCTGATCGCTGTGTGTAGTGATGCACGATATATCGGCCGCCGATATAATATCGGCCGATATGGCCGTTTTTTTACACATCGGTATCGGTCCGATATCAAGATGGGGCCGATATTAAAAAAAAATATTAATTTTCTTTTTTTTTATCTTTTTTTTCTTCTTTTTTCATGTTTTGGCCTTAAATAGTTTCAAAATATCAGTCATTTCTGAAAATAAGTTACAAAAGTAAAAAAAATTATGCGTTTTGGAAAATAGCTCTTTATTTGATTATCATAAAAAAGTGTTTTCTATACAGAGATATCGACATCGGTAAATATCGGTATCGGCCAGAACAGCAATATTAATATCGGTTATCGGTATCGGCCACAATTTTCACATCGGTGCATCACTAGCTGTGTGTGAGTGAGAGGAGTGTGTATGTGTGTGTGTCTTACTCTGATCGCTGTGTGTGAGTGAGAGGAGTGTGTATGTGTGTGTCTTACTCTGATCGCTGTGTGTGAGTGAGAGGAGTGCGTGTGTAATGTATTGTGTGTCTAGTCTGATCATCATCTCCTGCAGGGGAACAATGTTTTCAATGTCCAAAATTTGCTATGGGATCATCATGTTATGATGTTGTCTGGAACCCTGAGAAGCCACTCTCACAAAGATAGGTAGTGCAAAAAAAAAAAATAAAAAATTAAATATATATATTTTTTTTATGACTAATCGACGCAACAATTTCTTGTCGACGATTTTTTATAATCGACGTCGTCGATTATGTCGACTAATCGTTGCAGCCTTAGCTGCAACTAACGATTATTTTGGTAGTCGACTAATCGGTCGAAATTTTTTTCGATTAGTCGACTACTCTAACGATTATTTCTGTCACACCCTCCATCTCTGCTTCCTTTGGCCGCGGCTCATTTTCAGGGCTCCAGTGCATGTTTTACCTCACATGCTCAAGTCTGCAGTGCACACCTGTGAATGTCACCTTCCCTCTGCCTTAGTTAACATGATCCCATAGCAAATTTAAATAAGGACTCATGAAACATTTGAATTTGGATCTTAATTAAGCTACTTGCTTAACACTTTGAGTGCCACGCCGGGTTTTCCTTTTTACCCCCTTGATGCCACGGTCCACTTCAATGTTAACGTTAATATCGCCTAATCTATGTTTTAAATTATGTGTCTAATCTGCCCGTCACTTATCAAAGACTACTTTTCCAGTCAGTGCTGTCAAGGCAGATTGGTTTTTTATCGCTTCATTTCCGTTTCAGAGCATTTAGAAAAGCACCCGTTTTGAGATAAAAAAACAGTTCATTCTGGACCATTCTATGATAATCGTCTTTTACTGGAATATTCCAGAACGTTGATATTCGTCGGCCTATTTATGAATCGTTTTCAAATAAACGCTAGATGATTAATATTATACGTGCACGCAAGCACATTCGGGCCGCGCACGGATAATCGCCGTGTTGATTTCCTCTTGGACTTTTACAGTGAAACCGAAAGAGCCCATTTCACAAAACAGCCTATATCTTCATCAAAATTAGTCTGATTATCCTAACACTGATAACATAGATTCCTTACCTGACAACTGGTATATTCCAATTCCTGATCACCATTCGAAAAAATCGATAAGTGTATGGATCCAACGTAGGGATGCACCGAATGGGAAATTCTTGGCCGAAACCGATACCGAAAATAGAAAACAGTTGGCCGAAAGCCGAAAGGCCGAAAATGATTCATAGAATAGATTTTTTTTACCAATGTTGTGGAACATTATGATTATGGAAAAATATATGATTATGGCAAAACTTAACTTAAATAATAAATAATCACTATTATGGGTCCATAAAACATTTATTTCTTCTGAATGCATACAGTACATTAATTCCATCTTTTCTCTGGCTGCCGCAGCGGACATCTGTGCTCTACTGAGCGCACCTTTCTAGTCCCCAGCTGAATGTGCTTGCTTGACTCGGCACAGTAGACAGCGTCAAAATGTGAATAATATGCATATTAGATCACTCAGTGATTAACCGCAACGGGCATATGGTGAATGGGGATGTAAAGGCATGTTGAAGACTCATTTGTTGGACGCGTTGCACGCAGAGTTAGAGCTGCCGCGATAACCGCATTACCGCGGTATCGCTGTTGCATCACGCTCACCGCAGAGTTAGGCTCAATACCGCGTCACCGCTGTTTTTTATCATAATAATAAAGTTGGCTTGCGGCTCTGCAGATATACCCTACTCGGTTCCAAGCGACCCTATTGGTCCAGCCTGGCTCTGCGGCTCTGCAGATACCCCCTACTCGACGCGTCACACTTTGTAGCCTCTGAACGAAAACAGAACGCCGCGCCGCCATCTTTACTGCCTCGCTAAGGATGCATTTCATTCAGGATTTGTTTGCGACAGAACCAAGTGCAATAAACAAAAAAGAATGGATTCACTGTGTATTCTGCCTTATTTATTGATGAAACAAAACCGACATCAACCCAATTTACCACCGAGCGGAGAGTTTAGTGTCACAACAAGATCGCTGATGTGTTAAGTTTGTTGTTGTGATTAGCCTAATACTACAGTCAGCCGATATACACGAGAGGTAACAACGTTAAACCCGGGTTTGCTTGGTAGAATACACAATGAGAGGTAACGTTAGCTTTGGCAGAATAGACGCAACGAGAGTCTGGTTAATGTTGTTATTGATTGATTGATTGAAACTGTGTTAAACTCTGGCTTGCTGCAAGCCCTCGGACATCTATGCCCACGGAGCTTTCAGTGTACACAAGCGAGCGGCGGCGGCCCCGCCTGCATCCCCATTCCCCAAACGGAGTAGTACCTGGCTGCAGTGGAAAAGGAACGAAGTACCAGGTGCCTAAAGCGGGTCGAGTCGAGTAGGTAATATGCAGTGGAAAAGCGCCATTAGACTAGAGGCAGGCTATAAGAGTAGACTACTAAAAAAAAAAAAAATGCATTCAAACTTTTTTTTTTTTTGTGCGCACTGTGCGGTAATTACCGCGGCGGTAGGAAATATTGCGCAAATTCGTGCGGTAAGGAAAATATCAATACCGCGGCAGCTCTACGCAGAGTTTACATAGGGGCAGCGCGACTCCCGACAGCGCGACATCATCACAACAACACATGAATGATATGCATAGACAGGGACCGAAACTAAAGCCTGCCGCCCGCCAGCGGCGGTCTGTTTTTACCTTTGGCGCATGACACTTAGAGGGCTGCCCGCCGTGTGGCGTGTAGACGTGTAGTTCATAACGATACTCTTGTGCGAGTACAGATTATAGCCGCTCGTCTTTTTTTTCTCCGCCGCGAGATCGTTAAAAAACTACAAGTCCCACATCGCACTCAAGTCAACGGTCCAATCACAGTAGAGTGACGTGACTGGTTTCATGAGAGAAAAAAAGCAAATGACCAATCGGAAGCTATCATTTGGCTTGTTTACTTCCGTCTGCTCTAGTCTATATCGGACCTCCATGAGCTAACGTTACTGTTTAAACAATGACCCAGTCAACTATTCACTTTTAGTTTAATACATGACGAGGCATTGTCTAACGGTATCTAGCTGGCTAGCTACTGATAGCTGCTGATATCAACAAATGCTCCAGCAATAGTCTACTCGAGTGCATACAGGGGAGGAAACTAACTTTTTGGCTTACCAGCCAACTGGCGAGTATCTGATTTTTTTTACCAGCCAAACAGATTTTTTACCAGACAAAAAAAATCGCCAATTGTGATAATTACTTCTTTGTATGTCTTCGTCTAAATAGATTTTCAATCATAGTAAAATAATCACACCGTGTCTCTACTCTTTAAAATATTTATTAGCATAAAACATTAATCTCTACTCTTCACAATATTAGCATAAAACATATTAACATGAAAGAGGTATCTATTCTGGACTGGGTTGGGCTGAACTGGGCAGTGAAAGATGCTGGGTTGGACTGGGTTGGGCAGTGAAAGAAAAAAACCGAAGTATGTTGTGAAGTGTATAGATAGATGTGAAATGTATAGATGTAGCAGTAGTCTATCTGTATGTCATATGTTATGATGAATTGAAAATGGGGGACCCTGATGTAAACAAGACGAAAGTCTTTCTCTGGGCTGCATCCCCTTAACAATTGTGTGTATTGAGCCGTACTGTATTGTACCCATTCTGCAATCTGTTAATAAAGTTTTCAATCAATCAAGTTAACTTTGAACCTCGGTTGTCAAGCCTCGTCAATGTTGTGTATGCATCTGGGTAGGCACACTGTGCCTTTAAGACAGCACGGTGGTCTTACGACAGTGCTGTCAAGTGTTGTGGTAAAGTTAGTTGGGTTGGTGTGCTGTTGTACACAGTGCACTGGTTGAGCTTAGCTAGCCCCTTTCGTGACTGCGATGTGCAAGCCAGGGGCTTTTGAGCATGAAATAAAATGTCTAACCTTACGTCGTAGTCCGGTGCTTTTTTGGAAACATTATAGTCATAACAGATACACCTAGCTGGCTGCTTTGAGCACACGGGGCTAACGTTAGCTAGCAAGCAGCTATCGCTAAAACGCTAACTAGAAGCTAACCACTGTATACAGTTCCAGTAGACTAACATTACACCTCTGTGATTTAAATGTGTCCTTAGTAACTTATACTCGAGGGTTGTGCTAGGGTTGGATGCAGTTCCCCGTTGGTCAGTCTGTCTGTTTTCCATCTTCTGCTGTGTTTAACGTTATCCGTTTGAGAGTGCTCCTGATGGCTAGCCTAGTAACGCAGGACTTTTATCATTATATGTCCGCGGGTTGGCCAGTACTGCGCGAACTTTTATTAAACATTATATGTCCGCGGGTGGTCTTGTGCAGTGCTCTCGTGGCACTGTCAACTAAAGCGAGCACTCAGAAGACGCGCACCGTTTGCCAGTGCAGTGATTGCAGAATGTTTTTTTATTTTTTTGTATACTCGCCAGACTGGCGAGTGGTCTTCATGAATCACTCGCCAAACGTAAAAAATACTCGCATTTGGCGAGTAAAGTGGCCTAATTTCCTCCCCTGAGTGCATAATACCTCCGTTCCCTCGTTAGCTAGCTTAGCTAGCTCTCGTTAGATCCATCTGTCCCAGTAAACTAAATTGTCTTAACGTTATCTACCGGGCTAGCAGTAGCTACAGATAGCTCCTGATATCAATGTCTTATAACATTGATTGAATGCGTATTCTAGCTGAGGGCATGTTGAATGTGATTTGACAAAAGAACCGTAACGTTCAATAGGGTCCAGCTGCATCGCCGGAGAATCCTTGCATGCTGAATGTAGGGTCTAGCTGAATATAGGGTCTAGCTGCAGGGCCGGAGAATCCTTGCTGGAGCTGGAGGCTACTCAAGTATAGTGGAGCTGTTTGCAGATAGCAAGCATTTTGACTTATTGCGTGGTGGCGATGTCTCGCAGATAATACAACTACAAGTATGATTATATAATATATATTTTATTTAAAAAATTTTTTTTATATAAAATATATATATATATTTTTTTTTAATCAAAAAAATGTTGGCAGGTAAGAAATATGCTTGGCGGGTAGACTCTTCCCATCTACCCGCCACTGGCCGGTGAGTCAAAAAGTTAATTTCGCTCCCTGCTTACTGCTGTAACCTACTAATAACACTTAAGTAAATCTGAAGATTATTATATAGCAGATGCCTTGGAGGCAGGGAGCGAAATTAACTTTTTGACTCACCGGCCAGTGGCGGGTAGATGGGAAGAATCTACCCGCCAAGCATATTTCTTACCTGCCAACTTTTTTTTGATAAAAAAAAAAGTATTATTATTTTATATAATTTTTTTTTAATAAAATATATATATTATATAATCATACTTGTGATTGTGTTATCTGCGAGACATCGCCACCTCGCTGTCTGCAAACAGCTCCACTGTCTGTGTGTATACTCGAGTGGCCTCCAGCTCCAGCAAGGATTCTCCGGCGCTGCAGCTGGACCCTAAACGCTACATTCAGCATGCAAAAGGATTCTCCTGAGCTACAGCTGGACCCTCAGCAGCGATGTAAGCCAGGGACTCGAATACGCATGTTGTTGTTGTGGACATTGATGTCAGGAGCTTTCTGTAGCTACTGCTGGATGGCGTTGGGACAACGCCTCAGTGAACTATTTAGTTTACAGAGACATTTCGTAGTGACTAGTGAGCTACCTAGCCAACGGAGGTATTATGCACTGGACTATTGCATTTGTTGATGTCGGGAGCTATCCGTAGCTAGCCGGCTGGATAACGTTACACAATGCCTCATGTATTAAACTAAGTGAATAGTTGACTGGGTCATTTTGTAACGGTAGCTAATGTTATCTCACGGAGGTCCCTCTGACTAGACCAGGGGTCGGCAACCTGCGGCCTCAAGGCCGCATGCGGCTCTTTAGCCAATCAGCTGCGGCTCCCTGGCCCAAAAAAAAAAAAAAAAAAAAAAAAATCTTTTTTTAGATCGATGTCATACTGTGACACTGAAATGAAAAAATATTTCATCAACTAAGATATTTAGTCAACAAAAGGCTTACCTGTATGCCTGTTATGTGGTGCGAAATTTGCGAACAATTAAAAATGTACTTTTTATTTTATAGATTTTCCACAAGTAAGGGAAAAGGACTCTAATAGAGCTGCATAGTTCAGGGTTTTATTTCAAAGTAGGTCTACAGATGCCAGTGTTTTTTCTCTTTTTCTGTGTTTTATTTCAAAGTAGGTCTACACATGGTATTCTTTTTTCAAAGTGGACTACTTTCTATTTTATAAATGTTCCACAAATAAGGGAAGGACTCAAATATACCTGAATAGTTCAGGGTTTTATTTCAAAGTCGGTCTACAGACACCAGTGTTTTGTCTCCTCTTCTGTGTTTTATAAAAAAATAGGTCTACACAGCCAGTATTTTTTTCTCTTCATAAGAGTTTGAGGTTTTCCTTTGGTAAAAACAGCAATTAAAAAGTCAAAAATCTTCTTTTTGTTGCTTTATAATTCCATTAATGCAACAAACTGTGTGCTATAAGTATAAAGTGTAATAAATCGCAAATTACTTTGGGTATGCAATTGTCAGGCGTTTTATGCTAAATGTGGGGTATGCTTGGGGATATATAAAACGTTATACACTGTTATCTTCATTTAAGGGTAAATAGGTTGTGCGGCTCCCTGAGCATTTTATTTTGTGGGACGGGGGAAAAGTGGCTCTTTTGATAGTAAAGGTTGCTGACCCCTGGACTAGACTAATGTCATGGTGACTGTTTGAGGCAATAGCCTCTGTTTACATGCAGGCATACAGAAACAGGTGGGGAGTATAGGAGCCAGTGGCGGCTCTGCCACTAGGGGCGCACGGGCGCCGCCCCACCTGCTGTTAAATCAGAGAAGAAGAAAATAAAACTTTTTAGTTTTTAGTTTTATAGCCCTATAAATAATATAAACATGTTTAAAATGAATAATATTTACTCATTTTAAGTGTTTGTATTTCCAATGCACAATATAACGTTATTATCTAAAATAAAAAACACTCGTTTTCCTGAGACTCACGTTTTTTTTATTTTTTTATTTTTTCGTATTTCTCGGCCCGGGCTAGACGCGATAGCGCTCTGAGTGCGCGTCACAGTTTGATCGCTGTATCCGTCACAGCCAATCAGTGCATAACGCGTTGTGCGTTGAAATATGACTATTATGTTGGAATCCGGGCGTGATTTGAAGCGGTCTAGCCAGTAGCGTCAAGAATTTCTGTAGCCGCATTTCGCGGAGACGCTCTCTGATTGGCCGACGCCAGTATTTTTTTCCGTAGCAGAATTTCACAGAGACGATCTCTGATTGGCCGAATCCAATTTCTAATGTTCCAATTCTAGCTTATTCCTAGGTTGGTCCGTTGGTGGTAGAGATAGTTGTGTTGTTGTGAGATGCAGGCAGCTGTTTGTCTTAGAGCGTGCCGTGACTGCAAGTTCTTTAGACTGTTAAGCTTAGGCACTCTTTCAAAGTTGGTTAAGGTTAGAGTTTGTCTTAGAGCATGGCGATAGAACGCCAGGTAGTTTGCAGTCTGTTCGAGCGGAAATGGACAAAGGAATGAAGTACTTGTGTTGTGTGGTGCTGCTAACTGCTAACAAGCTAACACTTGGCTAACAAGCTATATGGCGGATGCAGTCTGGACACAGTGGACAGTGGTCTGGAATACATTAACAGTGGATTATACACTACTTTATCAAGGCAAGCCCTCCTGCCCTGGACGTGTCAACTAAACAGTGAGTCTCTCTCTCTCTCTCTCTCTCTCTCTCTCGCTTTTGGATTGAAAATACGTGGATTATGGCTTGTTCAATATCGTCTATGTTTGAATGAATGAATGAATGAGAACTTTATTAACAGATTGCAGAATGGGTACAATACAGTACGGCTCAATACACACAATTGTCAAGTCAAGTCAAGAGTCAAGAGTTTTAATTGTCACGGCATACAGGTATACAATGAAATGCGGGTGGTCTTGCCCGCAACGATGTGCAATACAGTGGTACATATAATAGAATCAAAAGAAGAAAACAACATTGTGCAGTAACAGGTAGCAGGTAACATGGAGTGACATCTCGGTATCTGTACATAGTTATTTACAGAGCATGTGTGACATGCTAGTTAGCTTTGGTAGTGCAATACACTGTTCCTGTTATTCTAATTTAAAGTGTCCTTTCCTTTGGCCATAAGTGTGCGTGTGTGCGACATGAGTGTGTGCCCGCTCATGTTAAAGTGTTAAGTGGCTGCTCGTGTGTGAGCGTGCACAGTGTGCGTGTCGTGTGTGTGTTCATGTGTGCTTGTGTGTGGACAGTTCAATGTTCTGAGCACTCAATGTTCATTGTTCATGGCTCTGATGGCCTGGGGGAAGAAGCTGAGCCTAAGCCGCTCTGTCCTAGTAGCTGGGGTTCGCAGCAGCTGAAACAGGCTGTTATTGGGGTGGTGGGGGTCTTTCATTATCCTGCAGGCTCTGGATTTGCACCTCTTGTTGTATAGAACCTGCAGGGGGGGTAGTGCAATACCCGTGGTACGCTCGGCTGAGCGCACCACTTTCTGTAGGGCCTTCTTGTCCTGTGCCGTGCTGTTTCCATACCAGGCAGTGATGTTTCCGGTCAGGATGCTCTCTACAGCTCCTGAGTAGAAGGACTGGAGTATCTTCCCCGATACTCTGAACTTCCTTAACTGTCTCAGGTGGTAGAGACGCTGTCTCTGTTAAGGGGATGCAGACCAGAGAAAGACGTTTGTCTTGTTTACATCAGGGTCCCAGATTTTCGATTCATATCGATAGTTTAATAGCTAGCCTTGGCTCATTTAACAATATGCAAAATATGTGTACAGCCCTGTACTCATACTGAAGTTATTCTTGGTATATAATAGGTCTGATTGTGTAACGAATCGATTCCACGTCGCGCTGTGTGTGAGAGAGAGAAGGAGAGAGGGAGAGATCTGCGTGTGTTTGGAGACGGAGCGAGTTTTGTTTCTAACTTTTCTATTTATATATTGTGTTTCAAGTTGTGAATTAGACTATACTTTATTTGACTGGTTGTGTGTTGTTGTAGTAACAGCTGAGCGACTCGTTCATAAGAGCCGATTCATTGCCGTGAGCGTGAGTCGAATCGCTCACGTCTTGCCATGAGTCGGTTGCGTGGTACTTAGGGATGCACCGATATGAAAATTGGCCGCCGATACCGATTGTTCAACTAACACTATCGGCCGATACCGATACCGATACCGATATTTGTATATAAGTATTTGTAAAAAAAAAAAAAAAAAATCATTTTTTATTTTTTTTTAATGAAACTACTGTATATTTGTATGTGTATGTTTGTATTTGTAGGCCTCTTTACTTACTTAAAAAAAGGAAACATCAAGAAATATGTTTATGGTATCACTATCTCTCTCCCAGTATCGTCTTGCGGCCTGCAGAGGGATACTATTTTCTCAACCAGAGCTTTCAACCAATGCAATGGAACCATTCTTGCGGCCTGCAGCGGGATACTATTCTCTCAACCAGAGCTTTCAACCAATGCAATGGAACCATTTTGATTGACAGTCGATTCGGCCAATTACGCCACACCGCTAGCACCCACCTCCTGCTGTCCTTACCACCAATCGGCAAGCGTTTATTAATTTTTCTACTTCCGGGCATGCCGCCATTGTTCTGTTTGCGAGAGCAGAACATCAACACACTTAACGTAGCTACGTTAGCTGCCCGGCCCGCCGACCGGCGCTCCACGCATGACCAAATGAGACATAATGATTTTACTGCAACAAATGTTATAATAAAACAAAGCCTTTCTATACATTTGTCTGGTTGAAAACTTTATTAACAGATTGCAGAATGTGTAGTTGGGTACGGAATGAGCAACGGAATGGAACCGAGTTATGAACGGACTAACGGAGTAATGCCTTGTTTACTGATATCTTCGGGTAAATAATATGCTTGTTATTGAACGTGTAACACTTCATTTTAACAGCAGATACTTTCTTAAATGCCATCTTCCCGAGAGAGGGTGTTGACGGGGAGTTGTGTTATTAATAGCATTGAACAGCTAACCGAAAGCTAGCGTTAACTATTGTTAAAGGTTTAGCCATAAGTAACGTTACCTTGGCTAAAGTTGGGGCTATTCATATAATGCAGCAATAATGGCTGCAGACCTGCAAGCAAAGTACAGCAAGTTGACAAAGGAGTATTCCAACGCAAATCACATTTTCACCAGTAACGTTAGTCTTGCATCTCCCGGCAGCTAATGAACGGACTCGGAGTAATGCCTTGCTGCTATGGGTAATAATAATATGCTGATGTTATTGTCCGTGTAACACTAACTATATAACGCTAATGCCACAAAACGAATGCCGTGTTAATCATAAGTAGTTACTTTGATGCAATAGCTTGTGTGTGTGTGTGGGGGACGGCAGGCGTTGTGCAGGTAGGTCGCGAGTGAACTTTTTTTTTTTTGCCTTTTGACGCTACACAAATTGATGGGTATTTATCGGCGACTGCTATCGGCACATTAGAGCTTATAGGCCGATAGCAGTCAACAAGGCACTTATCGGCCGATACCGATACCCGACCGATATATCGGTGCACCCCTACTGTACATGTTTGCAAAATGTTTGGTATAGCGCCCCTAGTGGCGAAGCATCCACGAGCCGCTACTGATAGGAGCAGCAGTGCGCGGTGCGCTGCATGTCTGTGCTGAGACAGCGAGTGAGAACTCCGCTAAAGAATTGGATCATGATTTTCGGTTTTCACATGACTATTTGATTGCCCGCCACACGGCGGTCAGACCTCTCAGTGGGAGGCGCCAAACGTAAAAACTGAGCGCAAATGGTGGGTGGCGCTCTCTAGTTTCGGTCCCTGCTTGGAGGATAAGTCGTGGACAACTGTAGCGTGTGCTTGTTTATACATAGCCCCTTTCATGACTGTGATGCTTGAATACAGGGGCAGCCAGGGCTTGCATCACAGTCACGAAAGGGGCTAGTTTACAGAGCTGGTGGTATGACTTGCTGGCTGAAATACGGACAAGAGGGAACTAGGTAGCGGGGCTATATTACTTTTAACATGTGCTTAAACCCAGTGTTCTCGACAATGGAGTATGGTTGCAGATCTGCTGCTATAAAAACACCTATGGCGTTTGTTATTGCTTTGGCCCGGTCTGAATTAATAGCGAGATGCCACAGTCTAGGTCATTGATGGGAAACCTGCGTCATGTAACCACAGCCAGGGCGTGACTATTTCACTCGTATTTGCCCCTAAAAATAGAATTAGTCATAGATAATAGATATACAGTGCAAACTGGAAAAAATTATTTAGGATCACACTAGAGGCTTCACGCAGTGGGCGTGTCAAAGCGCAATTGTCATTTCATAATAGAAGCAAACTAGCTCTTCCGCCCTGCGTTTGAAGGCTGTGTGACAACTTCTCTCGCGAGTCGCACAGTTTCTATGTGTAATCTAAACTCTGCGATGCCGACGAGTCCAATGGTCTAACATGCTTTGCATCCTCGCCATTCTGGAATGCCCATGTCGCGCTAAAACCTTATTTATTCAGATTCAGATTCAGACAACTTTATTGATCCCCGTGGGGCAATTCATATTTGCAGCTTCACCACAAGCAACAAAGACAAACAAACAACAAAACATCTCAACGACAGCACGGAAAATAAAAAGAGAAACACTCCATGTGATACAATCCAGCAATAAAAGTAAAAAACAGACAACCAAGTGCAAAAGGCTACTTAAAATGACTACTATCTGTGTTTAAAAGTCTGATAGCCGAGGGGACAAAAGATTTGGCGTAGCGGTTGGTCCTACTTGGTGGGACGTCATAACGGCGGCCAGAAGGCAACAGTGAAAACCGCTGAGACAGAGCATGGAGGGGTTGATTAGTGATGCTCGTCCCCTTCTTCTCATTAATTTAATGTTAACTGTCGATGTACTAGCCTCAGCAAGCTAACGTTAGCTGGCTCCACTAGCAGCCTGTCGATGTACTACTTCAACTTCAAATTACTTTATTTTCCTTTCGGAACTTCATTTGTGCAGTGGTTGAAAGACAAACATACAGTCACAATACATAGACACTCACCACTATATATAAAAAAAATAGTTAAAACTACAATAAAAAGACCACTATATAAAAAAAAAAAAAGTACTTAAAGCATGATATATTAAAAACCATGTGGAGCAGTTCTGTATAATGTAACGTTAGCTGGCTCCACTAGCAGCCTGTCGATGTACTAGCCTCAGCAAGCTAACGTTAGCTGGCTCCACTAGCAGCCTGTCGATGTACTAGCCTCAGCAAGTTAATGTTAGCTCCACTCTAGCAGCCTCCTCCCTCCCTCCCTCTCTCTCTCTCACTCTGTCTCCCCCATCCCTCTCTCTCTCTCTCTGCTAACAATCCTGATTCGATTCTTGAACCTATTTAATTAAAAAGTAGGGATGCCCCGATCACATTTTTTGCCACCGATACCGATCACCGATCGTCTTGAGCCATATCGGCCGATACCGATATCGATCGTTTTGGTATAATAAAAAAAATTGATGTATACTTTTTTTTTAATCAAAAATATATATTATATAATCATACTTGTAGTTAGGGATGCACCGAATGGGAAATTCTTGGCCAAAACCGATACCGAAAATAGAAAACAGTTGGCCGAATGCCGAAAGGCCGAAAATGATTCATAGAATAGAATTATTTTTTTACCAATGTTGTGGAACATTATGATTATGGAAAAATATATGATTATGGCAAAACTTAACTTAAATAATAAATAATCACTATTATGGGTCCATAAAACATTTATTCAGCACTTCTGAATGCATACAGCACATTAATTCCATCTTTTCTCTGGCTGCCGCGGCGGACATCTGTGCTCTACTGAGCGCACCTTTCTAGTCCCCAGTTGAATGTGCTCTCTTGACTCGGCACAGTAGACGCGCGACGTGTATGCTCGAGAAAGATTATATTATCAACGACAGACGGCGTCAATGTGAGAAACACTATCCCCCGATTCCCCCCCCCCCTCTCGCTCTGAAGAATATGCATATTAGATTACTCAGTGATTAACCGCGACGGGCATATAGTAAATAAGGCTGTTAAAGACGCATTTATTGGACTCGTTGCGCGCAGAGTTTACATAGAAACAGCGCGACTCCCGACAGCGCAACATCATCACAACACGCGTTAGGTTACAGGTTGTTTCTGTTTCGGTATTATATTTTCGGTGAAAAAACTCTTTCTGCCGAAAGCCGAAAGGACATTTTTTGCCATTTTCTGCCGAAAACTTTCGGTAGCCGAAATTTCGGTGCATCCCTACTTGTAGTTGTATTATCTGCGAGACATCGCCACCACGCAACAAGTCAAAATGCTCGCTATCTGCAAACAGCTCCACTGTCTGTGTGTACTCGAGTAGCCTCCAGCTACGGCCAGGATTCTCCGGCGCTGCAGCTGGACCCTATTGATCACATTCAACATGCCCTCAGCTCGAATATGCATCGAATCAATGTTATAAGACATGGATATCAGGAGCTATCTGTAGCTACTGCTAGCCGGCTAGATAACGTTAAGACGACGCCTCAGTGAACTATTTAGTTGAATGGGACATTTCGTGAGCTATCATGCACTACTAGACTCTGGAGCATTTGTTGATATCAGGAGCTATCAGTAGCTAGCCGGCTAGATACCGTTAACACTTTGGTTGCCTTGGGTTAAATTCATGATATACCATAGGTTGCCGGCTCTATTTGTCTATGGAGAAGTACCCCTTCTTTGCATGGCTATAACTTTTTAAATTCTATTGCTACATTGCCATTATTAGGGCCCATTCAAAGTCCTATATGTATTGTTCATTGTGTAGCAACGTTAAACTTTTTCATTCACATATTCATAAAGTATGGTCTAATGTATAAGTGTTTTCATCTCTTTCTGCAGCTTTCTCCAGAACGTGATCTATAGCCCCAAATGCATTATATTGATGATGCAATACAGTTTTATGGCAATCAGCGCGATATAAAAAATTCCAACTAGACGTACTTCTAGAAGTTACTACACGTCATCTGATGTTGACCGGATGGGCTAGGGGGCGTTTATAATTCCGTGGGCAGCGTTATACCAATCATCTAATGTGGGTCAAATGTTGATAATAGCAGTTAGTATCGAAGACGGTAACGTTACACGCTAAAACTCACCCCAGTCTCCGCGCGCCGTTGGGCGATCATCGTAGAGTAGAAATCTTATCATTATGGGATGTAAATTTACCCGGTCCATCTCCAGCTTGTATAATGGTATATACGTCCAAATCATGTTGTTTATCGAGTTATTGGCAATCGATCACTGTGTAGCGTGACGAGCCAGAGTCCCGGGACCTATAGCGAGTGCCCGGAAGTAATACGGACGTCTAGCACAACCTCTATGGCACATCCTGTTAAGCGATTGCGCCGATCGGCCACCAGATGGCGCTCCTGAACCGCCAGAGAGCTCAGTGGGTCCTGCTGGTGGATCTCAGGCCAGCGGAGGGGACATATGAATCCGATCGCAGATTTTTGAAATATTGATATAAAGACGCTGTACAGCGTCCTCCGGCAACTTGAGCATGGCCAGCAATGACGTCTAAACACGTTTCATGGCAGCCAAAGTGTTAACAATGCCGCATGTATTAACCTAAAAGTGAATAGTTGACTGGGTCATTCTGTTTAAACAGTAACTGTAGCTAACGTTAGCTCACGGAGGTCGCATGCACTAGGTTAGAGCAGACTATTGCCCGAGCTTGTTTACATGGGTGCGGGAGGGGCAGGAGGAGGAGAAGGATGAGCGGCAGTTTGCAGCTCCGTGTGTCTGAGACAGAACTCAGCGAGTGAGATCTCCGCTAAGAATTAGATCATGTTTTTCGATCGGTTTTCACGATCGGCGAAAATAAAGCATTATCGGAATTCACAGATCTCATAGGGCTGGGCGATATGGCCAAAAACGTTATCGCGATAAAATTATAAAATTATTTTCATTAAATTATAATCACTCGATATTAGGGATTGGTACCTTTCATATTTGAACCGGTACCTGTGAATCGATACCGGTACCCAACGGTACCTTTTTTCGGTACTTTAGTCTCAAGAAATTTAATTTACCTACCTCAGTCGTAAAAAAAAAATCCAAACTTCAAATAACTACAATTTCGACAGTTTTCGGCTTGTCATTGCTCCGACTGCTTTGTTGTTGAATCAAGTCAAATAATAGGTAAGCATATATTGTGCGTGTGAACGTTGACATGAAAAAAAAAAAGGTAAAAAAAATAATTTTATTTTTTATTTTTTTCTCTCGGTTTCTCACTTGATTCGATACTCGGTAGTACCGACGTGTTTCGGTTCGGTACCTCAAAAGTACCGAATTCGGTACCCATCCCTACTCGATATCGATAATTATCGTTGATATAATTTCTGTCAAGTTTAATTAACTTCTTATGCCCGGCGCCGACGGACGGGCTATTAATAGACTCACTTGTTTTGCTGCTGCGAATGTCTCGAGTTGATGTCGTCATCAGTCCGCGCACGTTCTTCTACGTACCAGTGCATAGATTATTATATTCCACCAGGGGGCAACCTACCGCCACTGGATCATGCATTATAAGAATGGAACTAACAGTTAGCCAGAGCAAGCGGTGTATCCCACGACAATGTACTAACTATCACCCTAAAATACTCCGTTCCGCCCCACACTCTAACCGTGGCCTCAGAATTCACGCCACACACCCACTCCGCACGTAAACTATAAAATAGCGGCGTGCAAGCTAATGATCCTAGCCAGCCTTGTTTACTACCCAGACTCCCAGAGGTGCACCGCGGGTCTCCTTCGCTGTCGCCATCTCCTTCACTGATTGGTTGTTAGTGCGTACATGCTCATATCCAAGCTTGGAAAATCGATATATCGAAACTTTGCGACCACATTTCATGTTTATTTCGAGGAAATAATTTATTGCGATAGTTATCGTTATCGTTTTATCGCCCAGCCCTACGATCTCATATTTATACTGAATATCGGCCGATACCGATCGCTGGCCGATCGATCGGGGCATCTCTATTAAAAAGGAAGATATTGATGGACATTAGCTATAGTATAGCTCAAGTTTCTTTAATAGTTGTCATACAGAAGTACAGAATACTTTCATACAAAATGCTTCTTACTGTTACGCTCCAGAGACTGTGCTAGACAAGATAGTATCAAATAACATAGTATAGCATGTAATTTAGAAGTAGAAAATGAGGTCACAGTGTTCAGTATAGACATATGTACAATGTTCGATGCAGAATAGACGTAACTGAGTTACCATATAATATACAATACTATGCAGTGTACTAATGTACAATACTATATAGTGCAAGCATAAATGGGATGAGGTACAATTTAGGTACAATTTACAGTAAGGTGTACGAGTTGTAGTGCAATCCTTCATCAATAAATATAAAGTGTGGGGAGTGGGTGCTACAGTGTGTTTGTTTAAAGTGAGTGTGTGCTATAAAGTGTGTGGAGTGGGTGCTACAGTGTGTTTGTTTAAAGTGAGTGTGTGCGTGTGGATGTGTGTGCTATGTGCGTTTGATGGTTGTTGTTGTGTAGTGTTCATTGTTCGTTTAGCAGCCTGATGGCCTGGGGATAGAAGCTTCTTCTGAGTCTTTCTGTGCTCGCCTTGAGACTCCGGTATCTCTTGCCTGACCGCAGCAGTTCAAAGAGGCAGTTGTTCGGGTGACTCGAGTCTTTAATGATTCTCTTAGCCTTGCCCCTGCACCGCTTGTTGTAAATGTTCTGGAGGGTGGGGAGCCCCCCTCCAATTGTGCGTTCGGCTGAACGTGTCACTCTTTGTAGTCTGCTTCGGTCTTGTGCAGTGCTATTCCCAAACCAGGAGGTGATGTTGCCAGTCAGGATGCTCTCTATTGTACATGAGTAGAAGTTCTTAAGGATCTTCTGACTGACTTGGAACTTCCTTAGGCGCCTGAGGAAGTAGAGGCGTTGTCGTGCCTTCTTCACAACACTGTCAATGTGTGTGGTCCATGTCAAGTCCTCGGATATGTAGGCTCCGAGGTACTTAAAGCTGTTGACTCTCTCAACCGGTGCCCCGTCGATGCTGAGGGGGCTGTAGTCCTTGACCCCCGACCTCCTGAAGTAGGGCTGGGCAATATGGCCTAAATATGATATCACGATATTTTCTGACCTTTCGGCGATACACGATACACATCACGATGTTTTTCTTTTTTACCCCAAACGATTCATTATGAGGCTTACCAAGACAGTATTTGAGTTTGCAAGCTAACATTAAAGACAAAATAAAATACCCATGCATTTAGCATTTTTATATTATATATTAGATTTAGATTATTGGATTATTAGATTATAATATATTGCATATATTTAGCAATGAGATATTATATGATTTAGATATGAAATATGATGAATTGAAAATGGGGGACCCTGATGTAAACAAGACAAAAGTCTTTCTCTGGTCTGCATCCCCTTAACAATTGTATGTATTGAGCTGTACTGTACCCATTCTGCAATATGTTAATAAAGTTTTAAATCAATCAATCAATCAATAAATAGCATTTTAGCATTTTTATGAAACTACTGTATATTTGTATGTCTCTAAATGTTTTGATGAATTGAAAATGGAGGACCCTTATGTAAAAAAGCCGAAAGTCTTTTTCTGGTCTTCATCCTCCTGTACTGTATTGTACCCATTCTGCAATATGTTAATAAAGTTTTCATTCATTCATTCTGACGGACAACAGAATAATTTTGATTGACAGTCGAGTCTGCCAATTACGTCACACCGCTTGCACCCGCCCTGCTGTTCTTAGCACCAATCGGCAAGCGCCATTAGTTTTTGACTTCCTGAATGTCCGGTGTGCTGACATCAACAAAGCTACTTACATTAGCTCCCCGCAACCGACTAGTAGGAGACCAGTGCACCACAGGATGACCAAATGAGCCATAATGATTTTACCTCAACGAATGTTATAATAAAAGCCTTTCCATACATCTGTCTGATTGAAAACTTTATTAACAGACCGCGGAATGGGCATATCTCAACACAGGCTGAGATATGAACGAGTAACGTGTGGACCAGATTGACGAGACACAATCCTATTGGGCAAAACATCACGATATCCACGATACGTTGAAAAAGTGTATTGTTAATGAACTGTACCCGATATTTATATAATATCGTCATATCGCCCAGCCCTATCCTGAAGTCCACAATCATCTCCTTTTGTTTTGCTGACGTTCAGGGAGAGGCTGTTTTCCTGGCACCATCCCGCCAGGACCTTGACCTCTTCCAGGTAGGCCCTCTCGTCGTTGGCAGAGATCAGGCCCACCACCACTGTGTCGTCAGCAAATTTGATGATTGTATTGCTACTCCGCTGAGCCACACAGTCGTGTGTGTACAGGGAGTAGAGGAGGGGACTCAGAACACAGCCCTGGGGGGCCCCTATGTTGAGGGTGATGGATGAGGAGGTGCAGTTGCCTGCTCTCACCACCTGGGGTCTGCCCGTCAGGAAGTCCAAGACCCACTGGCAGAGGTCATAGTTCAAGCCCAGGTCCCTGAGTTTGGCTATGAGTATGGAGGGGACTATGGTATTGAATGCCGAGCTGTAGTCGATGAATAGCATTCTCACATAGTTCCCCTTCCTCTTGTCCAGGTGTGATGCTGCTGTGTGCAGCACATGGGCTATGGCGTCCTCCGTGGACCTGTTGGGGCGGTATGCAAATTGCAGGGGGTCCATGTTGATGGGGAGGGAGGAGCAGATGTAGCCCTTTACTAGCTTCTCAAAGCACTTCATGGCTATGGAGGTGAGAGCTACAGGGCGGTAGTCGTTGAGGCAAGCAGGCTTGGATTTTTTGGGTACAGGGATAATAGTGGACTTCTTCAGGCAGGTGGGGATGACAGCCTGTTCTAAGGACAGGTTAAATATGTCAGTGAATACCGGGGCCAGTTGGTCGGCACAGACTTTTAGGACGCGGCCGGGGATGCCGTCCGGTCCTGCTGCCTTCCTGCTATTCACTTTTTTAAAGGTCCGCCTCACCTCATGCTCTGTTACCCTGAACACTGAGTCTCCATCAGCAGCAGACCCCCCCCCATTGCCGTGGCTTGTGGGCTGGTGTTGTTATTACCAGCGTCAAACCTCGCATAGAAGGTATTGAGGTCATTTGCTAAGGAGATGTCACTGTTCAGTTTGAGGGAGGCGCCTTTGTAGTCTGTCATCGTTTTGAGCCCCTGCCACATAGCTCTAGAGTCAGCCTGTTCAAACTGGAGTTCAATTTGATCCCTGTAGCGCCGTTTGGCCTCTGTCACTGTCCTCCTTACGTTGTATCGCGCCACCTTGTGGTCATTCATGTTGCCTGCCACTAGGCCGTCGTTGTATGCTTTGGTGCGCGCTCTCAGAGCTTCACG
Source organism: Notolepis coatsorum (assembly GCF_963971535.1). Classification (NCBI taxonomy): domain Eukaryota; kingdom Metazoa; phylum Chordata; class Actinopteri; order Aulopiformes; family Paralepididae; genus Notolepis; species Notolepis coatsorum. The sequence continues at coordinate 38,521,338 of NC_140183.1, read as the reverse complement.
GACGGATTTGTCTACCCAGGGTTTTTGATTTGGGTAAACTCTAATTGTGGTAGTGGGGATTGTTTCTTCCACCAAAGTACGAACATAGTCCAGCACTGTCTCCGTGTAGACATTAATGTTATCTGTGTCGCGGAACACACCCCAGTCTGTGCACTCAAAGGCAGCCTGGAGCGTCTCCTCTGACGTCAAATCCCATTTCTGCACCTCTCGCGAGACTACAGGTGTGCTCTTGATTCTCTGTTTGTACTTTGGTGAAAGGAAAATGGCCGCGTGATCCGACTACCAAAGCCACTAGCAGAATGAGCCTTGTAGCCACCCTTGAATTGCGTGTAACAGTGATCTAGGATGTTACCGCCTCTGGTGTTACAAGTCACATGCTGATAGAAGTCAGGTAAAACCTTTCTCAGATTGGCGCTATTGAAATCACCCACTACTATAATGGCAGCGTTAACGTTCGCCGCTTGGATTCTATTTACCTCATCGTGGAGTCTGGAGAGCGCGACACTATTGCTGGCTTGCGGTGGAATATACACTCCGACCAGGACGATCGCCGTTAACTCCCTCGGGAGGAAGAAAGGACGACACTTGATGGTTATATATTCCAGGTCTGGGCAGCAGTGGTTCGATAATTCCTTCACGTTAGCTGGATCGCTCCAATTGTTGTTAAACATGAAGGCGATACCTCCTCCACGCTGTTTGCCGGACTCTGCTGATCTGTCCTTGCGGTGGATGAAGAAGTGATCGGCCGGTTGTATGGCGTGATCTGGGGTTTCTGGCGACAGCCACGTTTCAATGAAGCAGAGAACATTGCAGTCTCTAACGTCTCTCTGGAATTGAATCCTTGCTCGGATGTCGTCCAGTTTATTGTCAATTGATTGTACATTGGCTAGCAATATACTGGGTAGTGGCGTTCGGTGTCGTCTGGTTCTCAGTCTGTTACGGATCCCAGCTCTCTTCCCACGCCGTCTGGTGGTTCCTTTGTTCCTGGGGTCAGGATCTGGTCCCATTGTCCTGAGAATCTCCACAGGCCATTGCTGCGGTTCAGAAAGCTGATCCAGGGAGTAATCCAATCTGTAAGTTTCCCGTAATCCGATGTCTATAAGTAACTGACGGTCATACACATTAAATGCACCTACTGTTGGTACAGACAAAACTCTTAAAACTATAAATATTAACAAAAGTAAGCACAATCTCGACGGAGCGCACAGACAGGCGGCCGGGCATAGCGGCGCCATCACAGAATAACAGCTGCCATACCAGTGTTTTGCCCCTTCAGAAGCATTTATATAGACATTTTAAGATAAATTAATATACCGTGATATATACCGTTACCGTCTATGCTTCAAATTATACCGTGATATACATTTTAGACCATACCGTCCAGCCCTAACGTTACATAGCTATTTAATCACAATAGTGTCAGTGATTAGCCTCGCCCTCTAGCTGTATCTATTGTGATCACCAGAGATCATCATTAGAGAGTTGGTGTGTTTTGGGAAGCACAGTCCTTGTTCCTGACATGGCTTTTTATCGATAGTATATGTGTACTTATGCACGCTATAGAAGCGGGCTGAAAATCGATTATCTTATTTCCTGATCGCACACACACACACACACACACATATGGCACACGCTGATATATAGGTGAAAATAGCTCTGATTATCCCAAGACTAGTAAAATAGATTCCTTACCTCAGATCAGATGTTCTCCAAAAAGATTATTCCAATTCCTGATCGCCATTCCAAATATCGATCGCGTTTATTGATCCAACGCTGGGTACTGGAAACACATATTCTCCGCTGTTCTGGTGGTGGGCAATGACTTGGATCGTCTCCGGTTACTAGGGATGCCCCCCGGACCCCGGTTTTAAACGGGAACCGGTTCTATATTAGAAAATACCGGAGTATTTATAAGCTCTGACGTCCTCGGTACTGCTATCGATACTCTAGAGAAATTATTATTATTATTATTATTATTATTATTTAAAAGTTGCGAACGATCCTCTCTCTGTCTCTGCACGAGAAGCGAGCCGCAGCCAGCGAGTCTCCTCGCGAGTCGCTCGCTAGTGCTACACATAGACATACGGGTCCTACATACGGGTACTCCTTAATGAAAGTGTCCCCGACGCCCCGTGCTATAGCGCTCTGCACACAGACAGCAGCTCTGCATGCACTGAGTCGTGATCATGGCGGATAGAGCGAAGCGTTCTAAAGTATGGATATACTTTACAAGGGTCAATGCCGACAATGCACGTTGCCACAAGTGCAACAAAACATTTGCCAGTAAGGGTGGCAATACGAGCAAATCAATTTATCAAAACATCTGTTGGCAAAACATGATATTAGTGTGCAGAAATGCGCGTATTCGACTGCCTTGCGCGCAGTGTTCCATCTGCATCCACTGCAGCCGTAACCGTAAGCCAAGATACGGAGTTGCCTAGGCTAATAACGAATTATTACAAATAGGCTAATAAACAAAACAATTGTTTAGCTACAAATACTACAATCTAAACTTTTTATAGATCGTCAAGCTGAGGCGTCAGCCACTATGTCCCAGGCCAGTGAGCCCAGGGCCACCACACATCCTCCTCCTCTACCTCCCTCCACCACCCAAAGTCCTTTCTCCCTAGCAGCTAGAGGAAGGATGACAGAGGATAGGGTGAACGAGTGTCACAGTTCTGTTAGCCTTTTGCATTTGTTGTTTATTATAAAAAGTATATAATTCAGAGTCAGACACATTTAAAACATTGTTGCTGCTGTTGCTGAAGAAATTATATTAATTTATTATATTTATTTATAAAGTTATATAAAAGAACATTGCTGTTGCTGAAGAAATTATATTTATTTATAATACTTATTTATAAAGTTGTATTTATAAATAATAAAGCAATGTTGATTCTGTTCTTAATTAATTGTCTTTTTTTCTTGCAAAAAAAGAACCAAAAAGAACCGATAAGAGTATCGATAAAGTACCGAACCGTTAAGCAGTATCGATAAGAGTAGTAGTATCGATAAAATCCTAACGATACCCATCCCTACCGGTTACAAGTAAAATGTGGAAGCAGGACTTTTTTTCCTCCATGCATTTCATTCAATCCAATCCAATGGGGTGCAGTACCATCCGGAGAGACGATAGGGGGCGCTATTTTCCCTCTTCGAGCTCAGACAGATCCCCACTGGTAACGTGAGGCTAGATTGATTAAAAATGAATGGAAATCGATAATAAAAAAAAAACAAGAAAAAGTCGAGATCTCTCGTCGGTTGGCATGAACTAACGAAAATCTCGTCGTTGGCACTGAAAGTGTTACGGGTAAATTGGTTTTGCGGCTCCAGAGGAATTTTATTTTGTGGGAGGGGGGAAAATGGCTCTTTTGATAGTAAAGGTTGCTGACCCCTGATCTAAACGATTAATTTACCAGAAAAAAATATACAAAAATGTATTCAATTTTAGGGCTGCAACGATTAGTCGACATAATCGACGACGTCGATCATAAAAACTCGTCGACGCAGAATTTTTGTGTCGATTAGTTATTAAAAAAAAACGTATTTCTTTTATATATATAATTTCTTTTTATTTTATTTTTAATTTTTTTTATCTTTGTGAAAGTGGCTTCTCAGCTCTGGTCCAGCTGAAGACAAAGCAGAGGAACATATTTAGAGCCATATGGAATCCGCAATCACGGAATCGCGGACGGAATCGCGGAATTGAGCAATAAAAATGGAATCAACTATTTTTTTTTTTTTTTTTTTTTTTAACTTTTTTTTTTTTTTTTTGGGCTTGTACAGCACTTTGTTCAACTTTGTCAGTGCTGTAAAGTTTAAACCTTTTTAAATCTTAGACAAACAAAACACTTTGCTTTCATGAAATATTGTAAGCCGTCATTTGAGGCTTTATAAAAGCGGCACAATGAACACAAATCTGTCAGTGCCGAGTCCGACCTCATCTTAAATAACAGACAGCATTGCTTGTTGTAGTTAACAAAGAGAGGCAGAGTTGATTTTGCAAAAATAAATAATTTTTTTTATTTTTTATTTTAATAATGGAATTTAATTTTCATATTCGAATCCCATGCCCATCGAACGAAGCTTCGAAGTATTTAAGACAGCCCTATTATTAGAGCCTTTAGCACAATATATAAGACAATCCCAATCCATAGAACCAATCGTAATCAAGGGCACACAACATAAAATTAGTTTATATGCGGGCGACGTAATACTGTTCATGCAAAACCCCAACACCACACTGCCTCATCTGCTCAAGTTGATTGAGAACTTTGGAGATTTATCGGGATTCAAGATAAATTGGCCGAAGTCGGCTTTCCTTCCACTTAACGCCCCTGCAAAAAAAGATATAACCCTCCCAGGAGAGATGCCTATGGTAAAACACTTTAGATGTTTGGGAGTGGAAATATTCCCCACCATAAGACAAACGGTGAAGCACAATTACACAAAAATCCAAAACAAAATCAAAGACGACCTTGATAGCTGGGCAAAACTTAAAAACTCAGTACAGGCACGGATATCAATAGTTAAGATGGACGTACTACCTATAATCAACTTCTTCAGCTCAATGCTACCGTTACCCCCTCCAGAGGGTTACTGGAAACAATTACACTCCTCCACATACAAATTTATTTGGAATAACAAACCACCACGTATAAAAAGATCCACCGCACAGAGAAATAAAGCAGACGGTGGCATGGCATTTCCAGATTTTTTCCCACTATTTTAAGGCGTACACTTTAAGACCATTGACAACATGGTTTGATCCCCAAGCATTAGTATCCTGGAGAAAATTAGAAGAAAACATAGTAGCCCCACATAGAATGAACATAGCATACAGTACACTAAACTATCAATTAAGCATTGCGAACGGAAATTTGGCCCCATAATTACTCATGCGATCCGGATATGGCGTGAAACACAAAAAAAATATCCTAACCCACATAAATGGCACAATCGTACTCCCTTATTCAATAACAATGCACTCTTGATTGGAAAACAACCTATAAGATTCCCTATATGGGAAAAGCAAGGCATACACTCATTAGGGGATGTTTTTAACAAACAGGGTTTTTGTAGTTATGAAGAAATACGCAAAAAATGTAATCTCACCAAGTCCACATCTTTTTTACATACAGTTATTGTTATGTTTGAAGACTCAAGGTGTTCCATTAAAGAAACCAATTGAACACCACAGATACCACAAATTCTTCTATGAAAGAGAGACATCGAGAGGTTTTGTTTCAGATTTTTACCATCAATTACTAACGTCCTCGTATGAAACCCTCCACCTAGACTCCGTCTGGAGGAGGGATATACCAGACCTGGAAAGTGATTTTGATTGGCAAGAAGCCTGGGCAAATGTTCGACTCACATCAAGGAACCCGGACCATCAACAAATCAATCTTAACTATATTCACAGGACATACTTGACTCCTATAAGACTGAAAAAAATGGGTCTTATACAAGACTCCAAATGCTCCTTATGTACAAATGGGGACGAGGGGACATTTATGCACATGTACTGGGACTGCCCACCAGTTAAGATATTCTGGAAAGGTGACCCAGCAATTATCAAATCTCTTAACTTGGAATATACCTGTATACCCCTCTGTATTACTGCTGAATGATGTTTTTGAGTGTGCAGTACATCCACAGCTAAAGAGATTAGCTGTGGATGTATATAAGACTATATAAGACTATTAACTAAAATGTGATTTCATTGGATGTGCACTGTCAACTAATGCTTGTATATCTTATCGTGTGTTGTCATGTTTGTTTATGTGTTTGTTTAAAAAATAATACAAAAAAAAATACAAAAAAAAGACAGCCCTATTAAATGGACTGTTATATCTTATTAAATTGTGGACATGTATTCATTCCCACTTATTAGACACTATTTCTGATGGTAAAATGAGCGTACAAAGCAAAATACAGAATTCTGAAATATTAAAACGGAATTTGGAAAAAAAATTAATTGAATTTGGAAAAAAATAAAACTGATTTCATATGGCTCTAAACATATTGGACATTGAGCATGACCTCAGAGTTGCTTTGTCTACCATCACCCCATACTTTGAGACTCTTGTCAGGAGCAAACAACATCCCCAGTTATCCCATTAGTTCCTTGGGATGTTAAGCTAAGAAGTCTGCTATATTTTTTTTAAAGTTATTTAAACACTTCCACTTTAATTTGTATTATTTAATTTATTTATCTTGTTATGAGTGATTGTTGTATTGTTATACATTTTGATTTAAAGTTGCTTAAGATCCAAATTCAAATGTTTCATGAGTCATTATTTTAATTTGCTATGGGATCATCATGTTATGTTAAGTTAACTGTTAAGGCAGAGGGACTGGACAACAGGGTGACATTCACAGGTGTGCAGACTTGAGCATGTGAGGTAAAACATGCATTGGAGAAGGAGCCATGCCCACAGGAAGCAGAGATTGAGGGTGTGACAAAAATAATCGTTAGATTAGTCGACTAATCGAATGACAAAAATAATCGTTAGATTAGTCGACTAATCGAAAAAATAATCGACAGATTAGTCAATTACCAAAATAATCGTTAGTTGCAGCTCGAATCAATTTGCTATTGAACATTTAAAAATGATTTAGGGGTAGTTGGTCACATGGGTAGTTGCCTCTCTGACGCCACCTACTTAATACAATTGATTGGAATACCTGTCCAGTCAACAGTCATCTCTTGCCTCAACTACTGCAATGTAGGGCTGGGCGATAAAACGATAACTATCGCAATAAATAATTTCCTCGAAATAAACATGAAACGTGGTCGCAAAGTTTCGATATATCGATTTTCCAAGCTTGGATATGAGCACACGCGCACTAACAACCAATCAGTGAAGGAGATGACCGACAGCGAAGGAGACCTGCGCTGCACCTCTGGGTAGAGAGGTAGGACTCCAGTAGTAAACAAGGCTGGCTAGGATAATTAGCGTGCACGCCGCTATTTTATAGTTTACGTGCTGAGTGGGTGTGTGGCGTGAATTCTGAGGCCACGGTTAGAGTAGTGTGTGGTATGCGGTGGACGTTGTTGTAATGTATTGGGGCGGAACAGAGTATTTTAGGTAGGGATGCACGATAATTATCGGGCCGATATCGCTATTAGCTCTATCTTTAATTTTTCAAAATGTACAGTTGCTATTGCATGCACTCATCTGTGTTCCACTACACACATGAGTGCATGCTTACCAACTGTCCGTCTGCAACACTACTATCACCAACATCTAAGAAGGGAGATCCCCCCTTGAATGGCCCTTCTAAGGTTTCTCTCCTCCACACTGCCTGTGGAGCTTTTTTCCCTATTGTTAGGTTTTAGTGAGTTTTTCCTTACCTTCGCGTGGGGTATGTCTGGGAGTGCTTGCATTCTTTCATTTATTTGCATCCATCTAAAAATGTTTGCACCTTATGGTGTTCTTGTTCTGTTCTTGACTTATTGTTATGTTTTCTTCTTGACTTGTTTAAAGAAGATCTGTACGGCCCATGGGGACATTAACGTGTGTTGTCGGGCCCTATAAATAAATTTGATTTGATTTGATATCAGCAATTATGACGTCATCCCGATAAACCCGATAACGTTATTGATAGCTCCGATAACATATAATAAATTTTTTGGTTAAAAGAAATCCGGTGTGGGTGGATTTGGATGAAGGGCGCTTGTTTTTATTATAGCCTCCTCCCGTTTTGCCAGTACTGTGGTAAAACTGATAGCGTGTGGTTTAGGAACAGGGAGTTTTTCACAAATCCAGCGCTCCCTTTCTTGGCTGTGACGTAGTCACGTTACATTCGGAGACAGACAGTCGATCTGCCAATTACGTCCCACCCCTTGCACCCACCTCTTCTTCTTACCACCAATCAGAAGCTCTCGTTCGTTTATTTACCTCCGGATTGTCAGCCATTACTCTACTCGGAGCTAACGTTATCTCCCCGCCAGCCACATTGACAAGTACCAGCGCTTATACATTACTGGCAAATGTCTTGTTGCACTTGTGGCAACGAGCGTTGTCAGCATCGACTTTAGTAAAATAGACCCAGACTTTTGAACGTTTCGTTCTGTCCGCCATTATGAGAGCAGAGCTGTCTGTACTCGGCAGCGCAGCACCCGTGTGTGTGTGTGTGTGTGTGTGTGTGTGTGTGTGGGAGGGGAAGAGAGGAGAGAGCACAGCACAGCCCGCTCCCCGCGCAGGCAGAGACACAGAGGCAGGAGAGATATAGACAACGGCCAACAAGATTAGTTTGCGACGTTTAAATTCCTCAAAAAAAACCTCCATAATTTCTCGAGTACCGATAGCAGTACCGATGACGTCGGAGCTTATAAATACTAAAAAAAAAAAAAAAAATTGATCAAAAAAAAAAATATATATATACATTTAAAAAAAAATTATAATACAATAAATATCGGTTATCGGCTTGAGGAGCATAAAGTTATCGGTATCGGTGTCAAAAAATCAATATCGTGCATCCCTAATTTTAGGGTGATATTTAGTACATTGGAAACAAGGCTGGCTAGGATAATTAGCTTGCACGCCGCTATTTTACAGTTTACGTGCCGAGTGGGTGTGTGGCGTGAATTCTGAGGCCACGGTTAGAGTAGTGTGGGGTATGCGGTGGACGTCGTTGCAATGTATTGGGGCTGAACGGAGTATTTTAGGGTGATATTTAGTACATTGGAAACAAGGCTGGCTAGGATAATTAGCTTGCACGCCGCTATTTTATAGTTTACGTGCCGAGTGGGTGTGTGGCGTGAATTCTGAGGCCACGGTTAGAGTAGTGTGGGGTATGCGGTGGACGTCGTTGCAATGTATTGGGGCTGAACGGAGTATTTTAGGGTGATAGTACATTGTCATGGGATACACCGCTTGCTCTGGCTAACTGCTAACGTGTGCAGACTGATGACGACATCAACTCGAGACATTCGCAGCAGCAAAACAAGTCTATTAATAGCCCGTCCATCGGCGCCGGGCATAAGAAGTTAATTAAACTTGACAGAAATTATATCGACGATAATTATCGATCGAGTTATATGAAAATAATTTTATAATTTTATCGCGATAACGTTTTTGGCCATATCGCCCAGCCCTACTGCTGTCTTCCGACCACCACCACCAAGCCTCTTCAACTAATTCAGAATGCAGCCACCCGCCTGATCTCCAACCTACCAAAGTCAGCCCATGTTACCCCACTTCTTAGGTAGGGGTGGGATGATACATCGATCCATCGATCTAATGATCCAATAGGATCGATGCAACATAAAAAGATCGCTTCATATCGATATACACTTATTTAGCAAATCCTGTGGCAAGTCTCAGCATTACGCCCAAGCGCAGCGCTGGCAGCTGGATTAGTGCGAGATGTGAACATTTTAAAGCTCAATATATCAAAACGTGGAAGTTGGAACTTTACAGTGAACACAACGTCTATTTGTATTAACACTTTAATCGCCATGGGTTGAATTCTTAATATACCATCCTCCGCCAGCTCTATTTGTCTATGGAGAAGTTCCCCTTCTTTGCAGGGCTATAACTTTTTAAATTCTATTGCTACATTGCCATTATTATGGCCCATTCAATGTCTTATATGTATTGTTCAGGGTGTAGCAACGTTAAACTTTTTCATTCACATATTCATACTAAAATATGGTCTAACGTATGAGTATGTTTTTATCGTTTTCTGCAGCTTTCTTCAGAACGTGATTTATAGCCCTAAATGCATTATATTGATGATCAAATACAGTTTGGTAGGAATCTGTGCGAGATAAAAAGTTTCAACTGGACGTACTTCTAGAAGTTTCTACGCATCATCTGATGTTGACCGGATGGGCGGGGGATCGTTTATAATTCCGTGGGCAGCGTTAGATGATTCATCCAGAGTGGGTCATATGTTCATCAGATCAGTTAGTATAGAATACATTAGAAAATAACGCTGAATCTTACCGTGGCTTCATCGCGCCGCTGGCAGATGAGCGTGGAACAGATTTTTTTTCTATTATGGGATGTAGAAATGCCCGATCCATTTCCAGGTTGTATAATAGTATATACGTCCAAATTAGGGCTGGGCGATATGGAAAAAAATCATATCTCGATAACGATATGATAATGTTATATTTCTCGATATCGATAATTATCGAATTGTTATAAGTATTAAAAAAAGAAAAAAAAAATAACAGATGTATGTTTATTTTGCAGCAATTCTTTGTCATTGCCACCATCTTTAGTGTTACATCCCCTCACACTCCAGTTCTCAGGCTGCAGCTGGTTTAAAAGCTAAAGTAAACCGGCTTCTCTGCTGGCTGTGGCTCCAGGGGAGTTGAACAGTTCTGGCTCTGCTAGTTTATTTTCGATCTTTTGGCGCTTTGTTGGTGGACAAACCACCGCACATGTGCACCGTGACTCGTGACTGGAGTCTAGCTCTGCTAGCACACATAGCCTACTGTGTACAGACGGTTTCAAACTGTATTTTAAATTAGAAAGCAAACAAAATAAATGGACAGAGAAAAATAAATCTCAATTTGGTCAGTATTGTCATTTGGACAAGCAAAGCCATTACTTTAAGTTGCAGGCAAGAAAGACAAGTCTGTCCACTGTCTCTGGTTTTAAAACTGCCCTGTTGCAGGTCACAAAAAAATAAATAAAAAAAAAGCCGCCTATTTTCAGTCCTTGCTCCACAATTGTGGAACGAACTTCCCCACCACAGTTAGGACAGCTGAAACCCGACCAATCTTTTGCCGTTGACTAAAGACACACTTCTTCAATCAAATTGTAAATAATAATACACTAACCTTCTTACGGTCCTCTACTATCATGCACTTTTCCTAACATACTAACACTCGACACTGCAGCACTCCTCAGCTGATAGTAGGGCTGTCACGATTAGTCTATTTGCATATTCATTATCGACGTATGGTATTGTTGTTACATGTATGCTGGGTGCATCAAAATACACATTTCCAGCGTATTGATTTGTCTGGGTGCTAAAAGTGTTACCATCCATGTAAAAACAATACATGCTAAATATTTTTGCAATACGAGGTGATTTAGAGGTGGAACGGTACATCAGTTTTTACGGCAAAGTGTCCCTTCACGCTGTCCTCCCCCAACATGGCCTGCTGTTAGTGTCTGTGTGTATGTGCACGCGTGTCTGTGTGTGTGTACGTGCACGCGTGTCTGTGTGTGTGTATGAGTTACACGCACAAGGTTGCAACATTGTTACATTTTAACCAGGGACCGAAACTAGAGAGCGCCACCCGCCATTTGCGCTCAGTTTTTACGTTTGGCGCCTCCCACTGAGAGGTCTGACCGCCGTGTGGCGGGCAATCAAATAGTCATGTGAAAACCGAAAATCATGATCCAATTCTTTAGCGGAGTTCTCACTCGCTGTCTCAGCACAGAAATGCAGCGTACCGCGCACTGCTGCTGCTGCTGCTGCTCCTACCCCCTCCCCACCCGTTTCTGTATGCCTGCATGTAAACAGAGGCTATTGCCTCCGAGTCACCGTGACGTTAGTCTAGTCAGTGTGGGACCTTCGTGAGATAACGTTAGCTACCGTTACAAAATGACCCAGTCAACTATTCACTTAGTTTAATACATGAGGCATTGTGTAACGTTATCCAGCCGGCTAGCTACTGATAGCTCCAGACATCAACAAATCCTCCAGCAATAGTCCAGTGCATAATACCTCCGTTGGCTAGGTAGCTCACTAGTCACTACGAAATGTCGCAGTAAACTAAATAGTTCACTGAGGCGTTGTCCCAACGCCATCCAGCAGTAGCTACAGATAGCTCCTGGCATCAATGTCCTACAACAACAACATGCGTATTCGAGTCCCTGGCTTACATCGCATGAGTGAGGGCTGCTGAATAGGGTCCAGCTGTAGCTCAGGAGAATCCTTTTGCATGCTGAATGTAGCGTTTAGGGTCCAGCTGCAGCGCCGGAGAATCCTTGCTAGAGCTGGAGGCCACTCGAGTATACACACAGACAGTGGAGCTGTTTGCAGACAGTGAGGTGGCGATGTCTCGCAGATAACACAATCACAAGTATGATTATATAATATATATATTTTATTAAAAAAAAATTATATAAAATAATAATCCCTTTTGTTTTTATCAAAAAAAAGTTGACAGGTAAGAAATATGCTTGGCGGGTAGATTCTTCCCATCTACCCGCCACTGGCCGGTGAGTCAAAAAGTAAATGTCGCTCCCTGATTTTAACCACGGAGACCTGTCTGCTGCCATATTCCCGCACGTTTTACCCGGTTTTGAAAAAAAAATCTCGCACCTGCAATTGTTTGGGGGATGAGCCTATAAATAGCTTTGCCTTTGTGGCTCTGCATCACCGTTTACTCAATTCCCTCAACGCCACCATCACCCACCCACAGGATCCAGCTCTCCAACTATATCTCCAGCTATCCAGTTATCACAAGATTGCATCACCGCCCTTAGGCTCCTGCCAGAGCAGCCGCAGCCTGGTCTTAGGTCTGGGCGCCAGCATAACCGATGCAGATGCCATCATCACTGGCGCCAAACTGCCAAGTGGTCGCCAGATCTTGCCGTGCATAATGTACAACTGCGACACGCAACTGCCTTGTCATGTTATCTAGTAAAACGCCCAAAAAGGCCCATTTTCATATATTTCACATGCTGTGTGCTACCTCTAAATCTCAACAAATCTTTCCCAAACTTTGCACAAATAATTGTTACGTGTGTCCGAACAAAATGCAATCCCAGACAGATTGATATGTTGAGATTACATTTTTGCATTGCAATTTGATGCACCTTGTATGCCCTTTGCGGTGGAAATGACAGACGTTCAAAGTCATAACATGCACAACGTATAATCAAACTAGTGCCCAATGAATCACGTTCGAAATATAAATAACTTCTCTTAAACCACTATTCGTGATTCCTCCTAGAGCCAGGACTCGACAGTGTGGATTTCGCTTGCATTTGATAACTTTGTTTCAAATCAACTCCAGCTGGAAGGGAGGGTCTGAGCCCGCTGCCCCTACCTTACATTTTAGAAGTTATGACATAGCTCTTCAGCCCTGCGTCCTACAGCCTGTGACAACTCCTCTTGCGAGTCACGCTGTTTCTATGTAAACTCTGCGACTGCGAGCATTACAACGGGTCCAATAAATGCGTCTTTACACGCTTTACATCCTCGCCATTCCTGTATGCCCGTCCAGTGGTGCGTTGGTGATTTCATACCTGGTTGCACTGTGTTTTAATGACGCCACGTGCACATGTGTTCCCTCACGTGTTCCCTCGTGTGCGCACAGAATAAAGACGATGCTAATGGACCTATCTCAAACCCTGCCCTCTTTTCTTGATCCTCCAATCACAGCTGTCGCTTACCATCTATAGTCCTATGTACTGTAACGTTTCATAGCTAATGCTATTTAAGTTTATTTAGATTATAAAGGGCAGTGTATAATGACAATCGTTTGCATTAAACAAATGGATGGGTGCACTAGATTTAGCAAGAAGCTATCATGTCCTAACGCCCAACCGACCTGTAGGAGTCGCTGTCCACAACGTCCCCACCCATCGACTTCCACCCGCTGACTCTGCCAAACGAGCCAGTGTGACGGCCGGCCCAAGCCGTAGGCAATGCTGAGACCGGGGCTCGATACCGGAGTCTCTTGCATTGGTGACGAGCGCAATCTCCGCTACGCCACCCAGCCGCCCTGTTGTCCAAATAATCTATATCGTATCATATTGTGATGAAACTGGTGATTCCCACCCCTAATATTTACTATAGGCTACTCTTTTTGACATGGATTAGGCTTTAACAATCCTGATTCCTGAGCCTATTTTATTCAAAAAGGAAAATATTGATTTAAATATCTATATAGCCTATATATATAATAAATACATTTGAATCGTATCTCCTGTGCTGGCACAAGCACTACTATAGCATGGAGTGGAGAGATAACACATGATACATACATAAAATAATTCATGGAAATATACTAAAAAGCTATTTATGGCCGGCAAATCTCTCTGGCTGGTACGTTTTTTTTTTTATTTATCTAAAGGTAAAAAGGATGAGGATACTTCTGGTAAATTAATGGTTTAGATTAATCGACTAATGGATAAAATAATCAACTGATTAATCGATGACAATCGTTAGTGGCAGCCCTAGCTGATAGAGTTGTGCCCTTCCTGCTAACTTTTTGTACAAATCTTGTAAGTCGCTTTGGATAAAAGCGTCAGCTACATGACCAAATGTAATGTAGGAGATGAGCCTGTTAAATATATTATTATTATGTGCGCCCTTGCTCATTTGTGTTCTACAGAGGGCGATGTAGTAAATCCAGTATGTGACGTCACTGACGTTTCCTTTCCATTCCTGTTCCGGTCTATTATTTGTCAATGATTGGTGTTGATATATATAGCGGCACTACGACCGCATCTCGCCCCGCCTGAGAAATAAATATGCCAGAGGCTAAAGATGATCAATGAGTCCATTGAGTTCTATTCAATCGCCACCGCAACGCACTCCGTTTAACAGGTTATGGGCCCAGGAATGCCAGTCTAGAGCGACAAGGTGAATAGAATAATATACTAACTAAACCGGGAATGAAGACGGTACCGGGAGATTTCCGTGAACAGTGAAGACACGTCACAGAGTTTCTACAAGCCGCAACCGAACGTTTGGATATAGTAAACTCTGAAGAAACGTGAAAATGGCTGTAGCAGGAACAATACACCAGCAGATTATATTCGATGGAAAAGAAGATGGATATGATCTGTGGGATACGAGATTCCTTAGCCGTTTACACATTCTGAAGCTAAAAGACACGATTTTGCGAGCGCCCATTGGTGAAGATGCATTAGCTGCAGACGCAGCGAGGAATGCAGACTGTTACGCCCAATTAGTGAATGCGCTAGACGATAAGAGCCTTTCATTGATAAGACATGATGCGGCCGATGATGGGAGGAAAGCCCTGCAATTATTGAGGGAGCATTATTCGGGAAAAAGCAAGCCCAGGATTCTAAACCTGTACACATCATTGACCACCATACAAATGGAAGACAATGAGACTGTGACTGATTACATGATAAGGGCTGAAAATATAATTTCAGCTCTTCGTGATGCAGGAGAGAACATGAGTGATGGGCTGCTTGTAGCCACTATTCTGAATGGATTACCAGACTCATTTAGGCCACTAGCTGTCCATGTAACACAGAATGAGGACAATGTTACATTCAAAGACTTCAAGAGAAGACTAAGAGTCTATGCAGGACAACTGGCACTGCATATACGGACAGTGTGATGAAGACTAGCACAAGGCAAAGCAAACAAGGCACCAAGACATATAGGAAGGATGGGGAAGCCACTCTGACATGTTACAGGTGTGGAGAAAGAGGACACCCCCGAAACAGGTGCACCCGAAAAGTGTGGTGCAGTCACTGCAAGAGCAGCACACACACAGAGTCCCTGTGCAGGAAAAAGGGAAAAGAAGGAGCAAGAAAGATCGCAGAGGTGGACACCGACGACGACGATCAATGCTTCATGGCCAAGCATGCAAACAACGAGAGGCCGCCAGCCAACGTGAAGAAAAAGGGGATCATGGTGGACGCCGGAGCGACATCCCACATCGTGAATGATATTGCCAAGTTCAAGAGCTTTGACAACACATTCCAGCCTGACACCCACTCAATGGAGCTGGCAGATGGGACCAAGTGCAGCGGGTTGGCACAACGCAGAGGAACGGCGCTGATCTACCTACTAGACAACAAGGGACGGCAACAAAGAGCACAGCTACAGGATGCACTGTATATGCCGACGTATCCAAATGACATCTTCTCAGTGGCAAGAGCAACCAATGCAGGAGCAACGGTGACTTTCAAAAAGGGGGACAGCCACATGATCGCCAAGAAGGCCAACAGGTTTGACCTCCATGAAAGTGGTAATCTGTTTTATTTGCCAACTGTTCAGAAAAAATTTGATACATGATATGTCATGACATGCAAACTTGGCATGAAATATTGGGTCATTGCAATTATGAGGATGTACAAAAGTTACTGGGTGTGGTAAAAGGTATGGAGATAAGAGGCAGTGCAGTCAGGCCAGCACAGCTGTGTGAAATATGTACAAAAGGTAAATTCACCCAGACAAGGAATAGGGAGCCGGACAGAAAGGCTACAGAACCTTTACAGATGGTCCACACTGATTTAGCCGGTCCCATGAGAACCCCAAGCTTAGAAGGTCATAAGTATGCACAGTCTTTTACAGACGACTACTCAGGTGCCATGACTGTGTATTTTCTCAAATCCAAAAGTGATACAGTACACGCCACAGAGAGGTACTTGGCAGACTCAGCCCCTTATGGAAAAGTGAAATGTTTACGATCTGATAATGGAGGTGAATTTACAAGCAAGGAATTCAAAGCACTGTTAACCAAAAATAGGATTAAGCATGAGACATCTGCACCCTATTCACCTCACCAAAATGGCACAGCAGAGAGAGGTTGGCGAACCCTCTATGAAATGGACAGGTGTATGCTGTTAGACAGTAAGTTGCCAGACAAGCTGTGGAGTTATGCTGTACAGACGGCAGCCTATGTGAGAAACAGGTGCTACGGTTGACGCACAAAGAAGACACCATATGAGATGCTCACAGGCAAGAAACCAAACATGTCCAAACTTCAGAAATTCGGATCTGTATGTTTTGCCTACACACAAGAGAAAGGGAAGTTAGATCCCAGATGTGAGCAGGGTCTTTTTATTGGCTATGACAAAAACAGCCCAGCTTATCTTGTGTACTATCCAGACACAGAGAAGGTCAGAAAACACAGGTTAGTGAAGTTCACAAATGAGACAGCCAAAGAAAAAGAAACACAGACACATGGATCACACATTGAATATCAGGACAGAGATGCACAGTTACACCCCAGGATCCTTGAAAATGAGGGAAATGATGTTGAAGAAATGGAAAATGCATCAGGTCAAAGTGTTCAAAGTGATGTTTCTGAGGCTAAATGTGAACAGCCTGTCAGGGTAGAAGGTACCCACCTAGAGTTAGGAGAAAGCCAGTGTACCTTCTTCAGGATTATGTGACTGAGGATACAGCAGACAGACTGGTAACATGTGTAGACTCTTGTTATAGAGCAGTTTGTGACATACCACAAAATTACCAGGATGCCATAAGCTCAACCAAGTCACATCTGTGGGTAGACGCAATGAATGATGAAATACAGTCACTGAAAGAGTGACACATTCAAGATCACCCAGTTGCCACCAGGCAAAAAGGCAGTGGGGGCGAGGTGGGTCTATGCTCTCAAGAGTGATACTGATGGATCAGACAAATGTAAAGCAAGATTTGTGGCAAAAGGTTACAGCCAAAAGCAAGGTATTGACTACGAGGAAACATTCTCACCTACAGTTGACATGACAACGGTTAGAGTGGTCATGCAAAAGGCAGTGCAGGAAGATTTATTTTTACATCAATTGGATGTCAAAACTGCATACCTGCATGCACCAATTGATCGTGAGGTCTATGTGGAACAACCTGAAGGTTATGAGAGAGTCAGAAACAGGAGAAAAGCTAGTATGCAAATTATAGAAATCCCTATACGGTTTTGAACAAAATCCTGCTGATAACTGCCAATACACAAGGGAAAAACAAAATGAAAAAGTGATTCTAATTGTATTTGTTGATGATTTAATCATTGCTGGTAACAATGAGGAGGTTGTGAAAGGTGTCAAAATGATGCTTGCTGAGAGGTTTAAAATGAAGGATCTGGGAAAATTAAAACATTTTCTAGGGATAGTTTTTAACCAGTCAGAGGGTCGAGTCACAATGTCACAACAGAGGTATGTGAACAAAATCCTCTCCAGATTTGGAATGCAAGAGTGTAGGTCCAGAGAGACCCCATGTGAATCAAAACTTGAATACACAGAAAATGCAGAAAAATTTGGAGACCCGAGGATGTATAGAGAGGCAGTGGGAAGTTTGATCTATTTGGCTACATGCACTAGACCAGATTTAAGTTTTGTAGTCGGTAAACTTTCCCAGCATCTTTCTGAACCAAGTGAAGAGCATTGGAACACTGTAAAACATGTGTTCAGGTATCTTAAGGGTACAACAGACCGTGGCTTATGTTTTAAAAAGAATGATACAGGTGAACTAGGCCTAATAGTCCACAGTGATGCTGACTGGGCATCAGACGTTGTAGACAGACGTAGTACCACAGGGTACTGTGCCAGTCTAAGTGAGAGAAGCTCTCTCATTTCATGGAAGAGTAGAAGACAACCAACAGTTGCACTTTCTACCTGCGAGGCAGAATACATGGCCTTAGCATCAGCCATACAGGAGTGTATGTATTTGCAACAGCTACTCAAGGGTATTGATGGATGTCAGTATGCACAAACCAAGGTTTATGATGATAACCAAGGAGCTATTGCACTAGCCAGGAATCCTGTAAACAGGCAAAGATGTAAACATATTGATATAAAATATCACTTCATAAGAGAAACTGAATAGTGGGAGGATATGTTTGGAATATTGTCCTACTGACAACATGATTGCTGATGTGATGACAAAACCATCCACTAAGCTACAACTGAAGAAGTTTGCTCAGTATTTGTTTGGCACTTAGAGTGAAAGAAAAGCATGGATGTGCCAATATGTTTTTTTTTGTTGTTTATTTTGTATTGAAGGCCAAAGAGGGAGAATATATATATATATATATATATATATATATATATATATTTGTTTTGTACCACAATAAGCTAAGTTCGAGTGGGGGTGTTAAATATATTATTATTATGTGCGCCCTTGCTCATTTGTGTTCTACAGAGGGCGATGTAGTAAATAATAATAATAATAATAATTTAGGACCTGCTCCGAGGTCACCATTTGGCACACATGCGAACCATGCATACAATGCGTATCTGCGATTAACCCATCCCGTCGTCCTTCCCCCCCAAGGGCAGCCGGGAGCAGACAGGCGCCACGTGAGCCGCGCCAGGGGACCAATCCAAGTGCTCCTGTCCGTCTTCGTCAAGGACGCCACAGCGTTAGCGATCTTGTTGTTGTGCATGTTTTTCCATTGGGTTTATCTTATCGGGGGGGGAAACCCTTGCGAGCACGGGGAGAACATGCAAACTCCACACAGAAAGGCCTGGGAGATACCCCACCTGGGTAACTGGCATCATGGAAACCTGGTCCCCAAGCGGGATTCGAACCCTGGACCTTCTTGCTGTGAGGCGACAGTGTTAACCACTACACCACCGTGCCGCCATATCCAGTATCCAAATCCAGTATGTGACGTCACTGACGTTTCCTTTCCATTCCTGTTCCGGTCTATTATTTGTCAATGATTGGTGTTGATATATATAGCGGCACTACGACCGCATCTCGCCCTGCCTGAGAAATAAATATGCCAGAGGCTAAAGATGATCAATGAGTCCATTGAGTTATATTCAATCGCCACCGCAACGCACTCCGTTTAACAGAGCCATCAGCCATGAAGTTTATTTATGTCTGAAAAATGCTGTATAGTGTGGATGCTGCCTACTCTACATTAGAGGCTGACATGTGAGTGGATTTGGACTCCTGCTCCTTCTAGTGTTGTCAAAAATATCGAAGTATCGATACATATCGATACTGAATATTTAAAACGGCTTCGATACTCATTTCCCGAAGTACCGATACTTTCTGCAGTATCGGTACCAGCTGGCGAGTGTTCTACCGCAAGTTGTTGACGCGCTGTTCAGAGCGCTCAGCGCGCTTGCCCCCCCGGCTCCTCCGAGTCCAGCCCTCCCCCTCACAGAGTCACAGAGAGCCGTCTTCTTCAGTTAGTAAACAAACATTTTAGCTGAAGATGGTAAATGCAGAGCCTCCGCAACTTGTGCTTGTGGATAAAGAAAACAGCAGAAGTGCTGTTTGGAGGTACTTTGGGTTTCAAGTAAACAACGAAGGACAAGCTACAAATGCCCCAATGCTATTTGCAAGCGGTGTTAGAGCAGTGCCAGCGCCGATCTCCATAAAGAAATGAAAGAGGTTCGTGACAGCTGCTCTTTCAACGTCACTGTGACTGAAGCATTAAACCATTAACTCTAGTTTAATACATGATACGTTGTCTACTGATGGCGCATACCAGGGTTCGAAATTAACGGGGGCTTGGGGCATAATGCCCTTGAAAATGGACAAAATGCCCTCGAAAATCAGTTAAAGGGGGCACTTAATGCCCCCGACAGTTTACTAATTATATATATATTTATCCGGTAATGGAGCGTCTGTATCGTACGGTTCAGATGACGCGCAAATAAAAAAAATCATTTGGCGGAGCCGGTGTTCTGCACTGGCTGCAGGCAGCAGCAGCAGCACTGTAGCCAGCCAGGTGCTAGTCAGTTTGTGTAAAAATGGCACGCACAATATAAATCAATCTTCATTACGACTTTAAAAACATAGCCATTAACATTACATAGGCCTACACACATCTTGCCATAGCAGTTCGTAAACACAACGCACGTTTTAACTATGGTAGCCCGACGCAGCCCGCAAGCTAATACTGTACAGTCAATGAAATGTCACCGTAGCTACTGTAGCAGAGGAGGAAATGGGAGTCTGAGAGGCGGGGTGTTTAAAGACAATGATAGGCGTTTATTCAACATCCAAGAAGGCTAACATACAACTGTGTTTTATTAACTCCAACCGGGACTATTGCCGCTTTCCCACTGCATGCCATCACCTCCTAACGTTACCGGAGCTGATAATAACATTGCTGAAGGTGCGTGACACTAAAATGTCCGTGGGGACCCGGCGCCAACCCATAGATAGTTCCAACTCACCGAATTGCGTAATCCACCACAGATGCACTCAATATTTAAATAATGTTAGTCTAAATAAATGTAGACAGAAACATAATAATTTCAAGCAGAAAACGAATCTTTCCATTAAGAACTGACAATCAGGGAATTTAAACATGGTTGACATTGTTTTTGTGTGTTTATATTAATTAAAGAAAGGAAAGTCTAGTGCTGGCTGAGCATATTGTTTGTTTGCACTAAGTTAATACTTTGACAAATGTAGCCTATATTTTTCAGTCGGTTCGGTCTTTGTGTGCCAAACATTATTTAAGGCTGTAAACACTGTAAACCTTTTATTTTTAATAAATGAGAAGCATGTTTAGATTTGAGTGTTAATTTTTTTTTAATAAAGATTAACGTATATCGAACTGAAAACCGTGACCCCAAAATCGTGATACGAACCAAACCGTCCATTTTGTGAACCGTCCCACCCCTACCGTTTATCATAAAAATTCAGTGCCCCCGAAATACAAAAAAAAGCCCCCGAAAATCAATTAAGGGGGGCAAAAAAAGCCCTTGAAAAAAAATGTTAATTTCTAACCCTGGCGCATACTATCAACAGCTGATTCGTTGTAACGTTACAGCTACCAGCTAATGTTAGCTACTGCTAGCTCCGTTAGCTTAGCTGGCTACTTGTATAATTACTGCATGGTAACGGAGTAACGTTAACGTTTAAACGTTATGTCAAGGTCATACAATACTACAGTCGACATAAGGTTAACGTTACCCCGTTTCCATCAAGTGTTTAAATAGCAGCAATCTTGTTGAAAATGTAACGTTACTAAAATGCTCCGAGCATAGCCTTCTCTCTCTCTCTCTCTCTCTCTCTCTCTCTCTCTCTCTCTCTCTCTCTCTCTCTCTCTCTCTCTCTCGTTATCTTTAAATAAAAACGAAACTGTTACTAACTGTAATATAAACAGTTCAGTTTGTCTCAGGTGACAGGTACATGCAACACAGATTACAGTGTTTACATCTGTCTGCTTGAGAAAATACCATGTTCTGCATTTGCAATAAAAATGATTGAAGTGAGATGAACAGTTATTTTTAAATGTGTGATCTAAAGATAAAAACAAAGGGTTTTAAAATTGTTATATTTCTCTTCTCTTATAGTACCAGAGAGAAGCAAAATTTGAAGCTAAATTTGTTTAAAAAAAAAAAAAAAAAATTATATATATATATTTTTTTTATATCGAAATAATATCGAAGTATCGATACTTTTCAAGGTATCGTATCGAAGTCGAAATTCCAGTATCGTGACAACACTAGCTCCTTCC
This sequence comes from Notolepis coatsorum, assembly GCF_963971535.1. NCBI lineage: Eukaryota > Metazoa > Chordata > Actinopteri > Aulopiformes > Paralepididae > Notolepis > Notolepis coatsorum. The sequence goes on along the minus strand of NC_140183.1, from coordinate 38,499,221 downwards.
CACTCCCACAGAAATAATCCCATCCCAATCCCAAATGAGAGTTTAGAAAAAATCCCACTCCCTCCCACTCCCACAGAGGATTGATCCCAATCCCGTCCCAATTCCGAGCCAAACTTTTCTAGAATCCCACTCCTATCCCACTCTAGGGCTGCACGATTTTGGGAAATAATCTAATTGCGATTTTTCTGACTGATTGCGATTAAATTAGCGATTATAATATATATATTTTTTAAGCAGCCCCACAGGTTTATTGTAAAATGCGGCTTGCATCTGGCCTACGCAGTGGGTCTTTTCGGGACATCGAGCCTGAAAATGTTTCTTTTTACCTGGGAATCGATACCGGTACCCAACGGTACCTTTTTTTCTGTACCTTACTCTCCCTCTCTGAAGTCTAAACTTCACAACACACAATCTAAAACCCCTTACCTCCCTCTCCCAAACCATTCCTACAACAATTTGTCATGCAACATACAACATGATGTTGCATGATCATGTATATTTATTTTGTATTAATATTTTTTAATGTTTAAATATCAACATTATCTGGCAATCCTCAGTAAATACTATCAAACTCCTCTGATGTGAGACCAGATATAAGACGCGTACACACACACACACACACACACACACACAGAAAAGGAGAATGGCTTAAATGATTTTTGAATACTTCAGCTAATGAAGTTAAATGTTTATTATCAACTATCCAGTTTGTTTTTTATAGTGCAACGTTTTTCTACTTAAACATTAATTGAACCAGTAGAGAGAGAGAGACAGGCCAGGTCTCCCTTGCAAAGGATATCTTTTATCTCAATGGGACTTCCTGGTAAAATAAATAAAAAATATATATATATATATATATTTTGCGTATTTTAATTTTTGCGATTTGCTAAACATCATTCCAAATCGCGATTTTTATTTAAAATCGATTAATTGTTCAGCCCTATCCCACTCCCGTTTACCAATCCTGCTCCGTTTTTCTTCCTCAGTATAAAATATGCAGTACATGGGTCACATGTCTGTAGGGCTGTACGTTAACTTTTTTTGCACATAGCACTGGTGCTACAGAGGTTGATAGTTTTGTAGCACAGGCCAAAATCTTGTAGCACAAGTATAAAACGTGTTATATTTGTAACAGTCACAAATGTGCCTATTGTATTTGTGTTATTTAGTTGCAGTGCCATGTTTGGCTGTCATTTTCATGCTGACAGGTTGACGTCACACAGCCAGACACGTTACGTGTAAGGAATTATGGGATTTGGTGTTGGATGTATGGACTCTACTAGGGGTGGGAACAGGGGGCGAATTTAGAGCCCGCCACCCGCCATTGGCGCTCAGTTTTTACGTTTGGCGCCTCCCACTGAGAGGTCTGCCCGCCGTGTGGCGTGTAATCAATAAATCAAGTTCATAACGATACTCTTATTTTGAAAATCTGTGCGGGTCTCATTTCCGCCCCAAGCGCATCTCCAGTCATAATATCGATGGCTCCGGCAGTTAGCAACATTCGGTTCGTATGATACTCTTATTTTGAAAAAAAAACGTGGCAACGAGTCATATCCGCCCAGCCCTGCAGCGGGATACTATTGGCTAAGGGCTTCTGCTCGTATCAACACAGAGGCAGTCTGCTCTAGTCTAGAAGACCGGACCTCCATGAGCTACCGTTACTGTTTAAACAATGACCCAGTCAACTATTCACTTTTAGTTTAATACATGACGAAGCATTGTCTAACGGTATTTAGCTGGCTAGCTACTGATAGCTGCTGATATCAACAAATGCTCCAGCAATAGTCGACTCGAGTGCATAATACCTCAGTTCCCTCGTTAGCTAGCTCACGTTAGATCTATATGTCCCAGTAAACTAAATTGTCTTACTGGACTCCACCCTTTCTTTCCTCCCCCATGTGAACCACATAACCAAATCGGCCTTCTATCACCTCCGGAACATTGCTCGTCTTCGCCCCTCCCTATCACTCTCCGCTGCTGAAACACTGGTTCATGCATTCATATCATCAAGACTAGATTACTGCAACAGCATCCTCTACGGCTCACCAAACACTATTCTCAATAAACTCCAATATGTCCAAAACTCTGCTGCCCGCATGCTCACCTCCACCCGTCGCTCTGATCACATCACCCCTGTCCTCCACGACCTCCACTGGCTTCCAATCAAATACAGGATACATTTTAAAATACTACTCATCACATTTAAAGCCCTCAACAACCTTGCCCCTCCCTACCTGTCCGACCTCCTCCACCGTCACACGCCCACCCGTCGCCTTAGGTCTGCAGATGCCAACCTCCTAACACCTCCCACGACCAAGCTCCGGACCTGGGGCGACAGGGCCTTTGCTGCTGCTGCCCCCTCCCTCTGGAATGCCCTCCCCAGCCATATCCGTGATGCAAACACCCTGACATCTTTTAAATCAGCCCTCAAAACTCACCTTTTCAATCTTGCTTTTGACCTCTAATTCTGTCGGTTTTATTTTATTTTATTTTGTCATGTATTATTTTGTTCTGTTTTGTTCTGTTTTTTGTTTTGCCATAGTTTGTCTCTCCTGCCCATGTAAAGCGTCTTTGAGCACCTGGAAAAGCGCTATATAAAATAGATGTATTATTATTATTATTATTATTATTATTATTATTATTATTATTATTATTATTATTATTATTATTATTATTAACGTTATCTAGCGGGCTAGCAGTAGCTACAGATAGCTCCTGATATCAATGTCTTATAACATTGATTCAATGCGTATTCTAGCTGAGGGCATGTTAAATGTGATTTGACCAAAGAACCGTAACATTATACCAATAGGGTCCAGCTGCATCGCCGGAGAATCCTTGCATGCTGAATGTAGGGTCTAGCTGAATATAGGGTCTAGCTGCAGCGCCGGAGAATCCTTGCTGGAGCTGGAGGCTACTCAAGTATACACACAGACAGTGGAGCTGTTTGCAGATAGCGAGCATTTTGACTTATTGCGTGGTGGCGATGTCTCGCAGATAATACAACTACAAGTATGATTATATAATATATATTTTATTTAAAAATGTTTTTTTATATAAAATATATATATTTTCTTTTTAATCAAAAAAAATTTGGCAGGTAAGAAATATGCTTGGCGGGTAGATTCTTCCCATCTACCCGCCACTGGCCGGTGAGTCAAAAAGTTTATTTCGCTCCCTGGGTGGGAATCACCAGTTTCATCACGATACGATATCGATTCTTTGGACAACGATATGATATTTGCCGATATCACAGTCTGCCACGATACGATGCAGGTGCCTGCAATCGATATGAGACGATATCATAAGCCCATTAAAGGAAAACTCCAACATTTTGGGAAATTAGCTTATTTGCCATCTACCCTGGAGTTAGACAAGAAGGTACATACCTTTTTCTTCTCTGTGCATGCAGTAGGAGTAGGAAGACGTGCACCGTTAGCCTAACTTAGCGTCAGTCACTGGAGTGCAATACTCCAATTTAGCCATTGGCAATTCAGCCGTTGAGTGGGGGCAGGGAGCGAAATTAACTTTTTGACTCACCGGCCAGTGGCGGGTAGATGGGAAGAATCTACCCGCCAAGCATATTTCTTACCTGCCAAATTTTGTTTGATTAAAAAAAAAATATATATATATATATTTTATTATATAAAACAAATTCTTTTTAAATAAAATATATATTATATAATCATACTTGTAGTTGTATTATCTGCGAGACATCGCCACCACGCAATAAGTCAAAATGCTCGCTATCTGCAAACAGCTCCACTGTCTGTGTGTATACTTGAGTAGCCTCCAGCTCCAGCAAGGATTCTCCGGCGATGCAGCTAGACCCTATACTAATACTCTACATTCAGCATGCAAGGATTCTCCGGCGCTACAGCTGGACCCTATTGGTGTATAATGTTACGGTTCTTTGGTCAAATCACATTCATCAAGCCCTCAGCTAGAATACGCATTGAATCAATGTTATAAGACATTGATATCAGGAGCTATCTGTAGCTACTGCTAGCCCGCTAGATAACGTTAAGACAATTTAGTTTACTGGGACATATAGATCTAACGTGAGCTAGCTAACGTGAGCTAGCTAACGAGGGAACGGAGGTATTATGCACTCGAGTCGACTATTGCTGGAGCATTTGTTGATATCAGCAGCTATCAGTAGCTAGCCAGCTAGATACAGTTAGACAATGCCTCGTCATGTATTAAACTAAAAGTGAATAGTTGACTGGGTCATTGTTTAAACAGTAACGGTAGCTCATCGAGGTCCGATCTAGACTAGAGCAGACTGCCTCTGTGTTGATACGAGCAGAAGCCAATAGTATCCCGCTGCAGGGCTGGGCGGATATGACTCGTTGGCGTTGCCACGTTTTTTTTCAAAATAAGAGTATCATACGAACCGAATGTTGCTAACTGCCGGAGCCATCGATATTATGACTCTAGCTGCGCTTGGGGCGGAAATGAGACCCGCACAGATTTTCAAAATAAGAGTATCGTTATGAACTACACGTCTACACGCCACACAGCGGGCAGACCTCTCAGTGGCAAGCGCCAAAGGTAAAAACTGAGCGCCCCTGGCGGGTGGCAGGCTTAAATTTCGCCCCCTGGATGGGGGGCGCTGTTGAGCGGGCCTGTGACCGGACCTGAAAGCGCCCCTACTCTGCGGCTCTGCAGCTGCATATGCTTCTCGCAAAATTCAGCATCCAGCTCGCGCTGCCCAGCCGTCAGAACACTACACACATATCATAATGTTCACAGCAAACTGTAGTTGATCACCAGGTATGTTTTATTAACGTAGAATAATTCATATAAGAAAAACGATAGGGAAATCTCTTACCTTTCTCCACTGGTTAAAAATGCCAGGAACTGAAATTGAAACTTGCTGTGCGCCGCGGTGATGTGTTTATTATGAAATGACAATTGCGTGTTGACACGCCCACTGCGCGAAGCCTCCTAAATAACTTTTTCCAGTTTGCACATATCTATTATCTATGACTAATTCTATCTATTTTTAGGGGCAAATGCGGAGTGAAATAGTCGCGCTGTGGTTACATGACGTCATTGCTATTTTATAGCTGCTCTACCGGTTACAAGGTATAGTCAAAATCCATACCGTAGAGCAAATTCATACCGTTTATACCGTATACCGTTCATACCGTCCACCCCTACTAGTAGGTGACTTGGTTTAGAGCCATGAAAGTAATAATGTTGTCTTGTACTATGTATTTGAAATTCAGATTGTTGTAAAATGGAGTTAATCTCTTTTTTTAACACATTAATTTGAGACTCCAATTGACCCGAGTAGTCGCGTTGTAAAGAAGAGAATAACGACGAGTAAAGCGTTTCCAGCTCTACCAGTTTGGACTGTGGTTTTTTACGGAGGTTGGAGGAAAAGACCGTAGTGTTGTCCTTGATAAAACTCTTTACCGAGATCCATAACATTCTGGGGTCCGGTACCGAACCCACATTAGTCTCCAGGAATTTATCTAGTTTATCGTTGAGTTGTAGAATGTATTCAGTATTTTTCAGCAGTGTCGAGTTAAAGCGCCATCTTGGGGCACGGGATGTCAGTCTCCCAAATGAGCCCTTCAGGAGTAAATAACTGTGATCTGATAATGTGCTAGCTTAGGCCTAACAAAATTAATAGTTGGTTTCAGGTTGGTTGTCAGTTTGGCCATGGGTAGGTAGGGAATTTATTTTATTTTATTTTTTTATTTTATTCTTTCCCACGGCGACTATGGATAGGGAATTTCTTTATTTAATTAAAATGTTCACAACAACATGGATGCATGTACTCTGCCAGCATGTTTAATATCCATAATACTAAATGTTTGACTAAGATTTCTATGAAACTTTATTAAAAAAAAAAAGAAAAAGAAAAACGTTTTTTTTTTTTTTTTTATATAATCTTTTCTAAAAACTCATAAAATATATTGGGTCGCACCTAAATCGGCAGGGTCGGTCGGCAACCTGAAACCAACTATTAATTTTGTTGGCCCTAATGAACTCTCCATGCTCCGCTGCGTGATGAGTAGGGCTGACCTTAGATTTTTTTTTTGGCAATCGAAGCTTCGGGGCCGAGCTTCGATTTTAATTCGAAGCTTCGAATTAAAAAATAATTCATTAATTTTATTTTTTTAATATAATTTTTTTTTAATATAATTTTGTATTTATTTTTTATCTTATGTTGTGGGACTTGTACAGCACTTTGGTAAACTTTGTTGTTTTTAAATGTGCTCTATAAATAAAGTGGATTGGATTAATGAATTAAGTAGCCCCTTTCGTGACTGTGACGCAGCCAACACAGTGTGATTTAATTCAAGGTGGATCGCTGTTGTCGTTTGAACAACTTCAGATTTCATGGGAACTACCAATCCCCCAAATCAAGAATGTTTAAGATGAATGAAGTAAGAGTTTGATTATTTGAAATATGGCCTGTGTAGACTAAACTATGCACAGAATTATGTCAGTCTACAAGGTCCGGATTCTACATGGTCCGGCAATGTAGACCTTGTAGACTCCACTACAGACCAATTATCAGTGAATGTTCATGCATTTTTAAGAAGGGCTACTTCCACAAAAAAACAAAGAACTCACCAAAACATCTCAGTAGCACCTTATCTAAATGTTCTATTTCATATATGGAGATTCATATTTATTTATGTATTGCATGCATTTCTACATTTTATTTCCTATTTTGTTTATTCATCCCAGTATCTTTCTTTCTTAACTGGAATTCTACAAGGCATTTACATTCACATTTACATTTAGCTGACGCTTTTATCCAAAGCGACTTACAAGTTCTGTACGACAGGTCATCAGGAAGGATACAACTCTATCAGCTGAGTAACAATATTCATCAAAGTGTTGCGTGTTACAGTGTAGGTTAGTTTATTAGGACAAGTGCATGACAGTAAGGTTAGTTAGGGTTAGATTTATTTTATTTGATCTTTTAAATTTTATTTCAGATAATGGTTGAAGAAGTGCGTCTTTAGTCGACGGCGAAAGATTGGATGGGATTCGGCTGTCCTAACTGGGGTGGGTAGTTCATTCCACCATTGTGGGGCAAGGACTGAGAATAGGCGTGTAGGTGGTGTATATGTGTTTGAGGATGATATCCTTCAAACAGGCAATAGTGATGATATAATTTGGGCAGTGCTGAGCTGGGTTACTTTCCTCCAGTGTATTTGTCCCCGGGCCCCACCCAATGGCCCCATGCGCGCACACACACACACCGAAGTAAATTTTTTTTTTTTTTTTTCTTTTTTAAACTTCGATTTTTTTTTAATGTTCGAAGCTTGTGCCATCGAACGAAGCTTCGAAGTATTTAAGACAGCCCTAGTGATGAGACTTCAAATGTATTAAATTCGTTGTGTTGAAACTCTTGATATTGTTTCCCCCACAAGGTATTTTATTCTGGCATATGTTGCAGATGTCATTTGTTACATCTGTCTCAGGCCCCGTTTAGACGGAAACGCTAGCAGGTGAATCCGCAAAAATATTTTTGCGGATGTGCCTTTCGTTTATACGGAAACGGCGTTTTTACGGGGTGAAACCGCAAAAAAGTGAGACTACCTTCCAGGGTGGAATTCCTAGAAACGCAAAAGCTTTGCGATCTCGTCTAAACTATCAAAACGTATAAATCTGTTAAAATGATGACGAAAGGTTTGTCACGGCTCTGGTCGCGCGTACTGCTTACGTCACAGGTAGCAGGTATGCGCCAGTAGCCGAGACGTAAACAAAGCAAGTATGTCTGACTTATATCAACGGAGATCACCTGAAGGCTACATTGGCAGTACTTTTAACCCTTTCACTGCCACACGACAGAAGGTTACCCCTTTACTATCACACAACCGGCTGTCGTGTGGCAGTGAAAGGGTTAAATACACAAGAATCTGTCCCGCGGCGTGAGTGGAGAGTGGACCCACTGTCTGTGAGTGACTCTGCTTTGGTGCAATCACATTCCCCATCCATAGTCTGCGAATCAGAGGCAGAGTAGGGCGGGTCTTCACAGCACGTCATGTGACATATGCGCCAATCGTGTGACAGCGGGTCTCCGTCGTTACAGCGTCGTCTGCACGGAGAATTCCACTCCAAAACGCTTGTCTAAACGTAAAATTAAAAGTGAAACCGCAAGATGACTTTTGCGGTTTCTGTTCACAAAACGCTTGTCTAAACGGGGCCTCAGACACCTTGTAATAGTTCCACACCACCGACATGTTATAGGTTAGTTACTTAGAATGCGACAATGAACAACTCGGCTGGGAATTGCCTGGTGTTTTTCGCGCGCCAATGAACAACTCAGCGGAGAATTGGCTCATGTTTTTCGCGTCATCGATCGGTTTCCGCGATCGGCGAGTAGGACGCATTATCGGAATTCACCGATCTCATATTTATACTGATTATCGGCCCATACCGATCGCTGGCCGATCGATCGGGGCATCCCTACCTAGTATGCTTCCTTGTGGAACACCACAGCTCACTGGGAGGGGGGGGGGGGTAGTGTACCATTTACCTCCACTATCTGTTCTCTCCCCTCCAGGTAGGATTGCATCCAGCTCACTGATGAACTATCAAAACCAATTGCTTTTAGCTTGTCAATCAAAATGGAGTGATTGACGGTGTCTAAAGCCTCTTTGGAGGTCCAGCATGACCATGCCGCAGTATTTGCCCGCATCCACCTCTTGTTTGATGTGGTCGTTCAAATAGAGAAGGCATGTGTCAGTGGAGTGGGATGTTCTGAAGCCAGATTGGAATTTGTAGATTCGCTTTTTTTCCGCGAGGTACTTTTCGATCTGTTCGTAGACAATTCTTTCCATGACTTTCGAGATGGAGGTAAGAATAGAAACAGGGCGGTAATTGCCTGGGTCTAATTTGCTGTCTTTTTTTGTGCAGGGGGGTCACTCTCGCAATTTATAAGTCTTTGGAGACGTATCCCTGTTTTATGGAGAGGTTTATTATGTGGGTGATGACTGGGGTGATGGTGGCTGCTGAGTCTCTGAGGAATTTTGTGGGGATATTGTCATGGCCAGTGGCCTGTTAGGTTGGAGGGCGCTCAGTTTTTTGAGTACCTCAACTGTTGTTACCATTTCAAGTTTGAAGTCATCTTTGCGGACCCCTAGGTTTTTGTCGAAGGCTAGGATGTGCTAGGATTATTAACCCTTTCTGTGCCAACAACGAGTTAACTTGTGTTAGCCCGCCCAATCGCCCATCGTTGAGCGCCAGACAACGAGTATACTCGTTATTGGATCCGTTTTTCTTTTATTCGCTATTGCCATTCATAATTCATCGGGGCAGCCTGTGCAGGCTGTTCTGAGTGTGTCTGAGATCGCAGACGGTCAATACTAATGCCTTGCGGCCGCTATTGCACTCCATTTAAATGATGTAGTTTGTTTTCTGGGCTGAGCCGTGCGGGCGGGGTTTAAAGGGGAACTATTTTACCATTTCTTTTACTATTTGGGCACTTTTACACAATTCCTGTGAGTCTATGGAACACCTCTGTAATATATATATATTTTTTATTCATTGTTTTGTATTTCTAATCAAGTCCTCAAAAACAGCATTTTTCTACCTCAAGATCTCGAGCTGTTTTGAGCTTGGGCTCCTAAACCACTGCGCGGCTCGGCCCCGCCTGAACATTAACATGCAGCGGTGTCTTTCTGACATCACATATCGCGCACATTTTCAAATGACTCAGTTCAGTGAGGGTGAATATTGTGAGAGGAGAATTGGAAGAATGCGCCAATATGAGAATTTTGAGACATAGATCATATTAATATAAGTTCACATAGCTAGGAAACAATGCTAAACACTCAAAAAGGCCATTTATAAGATAGTTCCCCTTTAAATACTCTGGCAAGACAAGCGCTTACAACAATGCATCAACTAGGCTGCCCCCCCTCCCCTCGTTCATATGCAATGCCGGATAACGTCGGACGGACTACCGCGACCAGTACTCAGAATGGCGATCAGATAATTGGATTACATTAAATCAGAGACAAGGTAAGGACAGTATACAGGGGAGGAAATTAGGCCACTTTACTCGCCAAATGCAAGTATTTTTTAGGTTTGGCGAGTGATTCATGAAGACCACTCGCCAGTCTGGCGACTAGTAAACAAAACAAAAAAAAACATTCTGCAATCACGGTCACTGGCAAATGGTGCACGTCTTCTGAGTGCTCGCTTTAGTTGACAGTGCCACGAGAGCACTGCACAAGACCCGCAGACATATAGAATGTTTAATAAAAGTTCCTGCAGTACTGGCCAACCCGCGGCGGACATATAATGTTGAATAAAAGTCCCGCGGTACTAGCCATCAGTCAAGGGAGCACTCGCAAATAGGGATGCACGATAATTATCGGGCCGATATCAGCAATTATGACATCCCGATAAACCCGATAACGTTATTAATAGCTCCGATAATATAATATATTTTTTGGTTAAAAGAAATCCGGTGTGGGTGGATTTGGATGAAGGGCGCTTGTTTTTATTATAGCCTCCTCCCGTTTTGCCAGTACTGTGGTAAAACTGATAGCGTGTGGTTTAGGAACAGGGAGTTTTTCACAAATCCAGCGCTCCCTTTCTTGGCTGTGACGTAGTCACGTTACATTCGGAGGCAGACAGTCGATCTGCCAATTACGTCCCACCGCTTGCACCCGCCTCTTCTTCTTACCACCAATCAGAAGCTCTCGTTCATTTATTTACCTCCGGATTGTCAGCCATTACTCTACTCGGAGCTAACGTTATCTCCCCGCCAGCCACATTGACAAGTACCAGCGCTTATACATTACTGGCAAATGTCTTGTTGCACTTGTGGCAACGAGCGTTGTCAGCATCGACTTTAGTAAAATAGACCCAGACTTTTGAACGTTTCGTTCTGTCCGCCATTATGAGAGCAGAGCAGAGCTGTCTGTACTCGGCAGCGCAGCACCCGTGGGTGTGTGTGTGTGTGTGAGAGTGAGTGAGTGTGTGTGTGTGTGTGTGTGGGAGGGGAGGAGAGAGCACAGCACAGCCCGCTCCCCGTGCAGGCAGAGACACAGAGGCAGGAGAGATATAGACAACGGCCAACAAGATTAGTTTGCGACGTTTAAATTCCTCAAAAAAAAACTCCATAATTTCTCGAGTACCGATAGCAGTACCGATGACGTCGGAGCTTATAAAAAGAAAAAAAATTGACAAAAAAAAAAAATATTATAATACAATAAATATTGGTATCGGTTATCGGCTTGAGGAGCATAAAGTTATCGGTATCGATATCGGTGTCAAAAAATCAATATCGTGCATCCCTACTCGCAAACAGATAACGTTAAACACAGCAGAAGATGGAAAACAGACAGACTGACCAACGGGGAACTGCATCCAACCCTAGTACAACCCTCGAGTCTAAGGCAAGGACACATTTAAATCACAGAGGTGTATGTTAGTCTATTGGAACTGTATACAGTAGTTAGCTTCTAGTTAGCGTTTTAGCTATAGCTGCTTGCTAGCTAACGTTAGCCCTGTGTGTGTGTGCTCAAAGCAGCCAGCCCCATGTTAGCTACAGTAGGTGTATCTGTTATGACTATAATAACAGATACACAACAGAAACGTATAATGTATAACGCACCGGACTATGACGTAAGGTCAGGGACCGAAACTAAAGCCCGCCGCCCGCCAGGGGCGGGCTGTTTTTACCTTTGGCGCATGACACTTAGAGGGCTGCCCGCCGTGTGGCGTGTAGACGTGTAGTTCATAACTTCATAACGATACTCTTGTGCGAGTACAGATTATAGCCGCTCGTCTTTTTTTTCTCCGCCGCGAGATCGTTAAAAAACTACAAGTCCCACATCGCACTAGGTCCAATCACAGTAGAGTGACGTGACTGGTTTCATGAGAAAAAAAGCAAATGACCAATCGGAAGCTATCATTTGGCTTGTTTACTTCATCTGCTCTAGTCTATATCGGACCTCCAAGAGCTAACGTTACTGTTTAAACAATGACCCAGTCAACTATTCACTTTTAGTTTAATACATGACGAGGCATTGTCTAACGGTATCTAGCTGGCTAGCTACTGATAGCTGCTGATATCAACAAATGCTCCAGCAATAGTCTACTCGAGTGCATAATACCTCCGGTCCCTCGTTAGCTAGCTTAGCTAGCTCATGTTGATCCATATGTCCCAGTAAACTAAATTGTCTTAACGTTATCTACCGGGCTAGCAGTAGCTACAGATAGCTCCTGATATCAATGTCTTATAACATTGATTGAATGCGTATTCTAGCTGAGGGCATGTTGAATGTGATTTGACAAAAGAACGGTAACGTTATAAATAGGTCCAGCTGCATCGCCGGAGAATCCTTGCATGCTGAATGTAGGGTCTAGCTGAATATAGGGTCTAGCTGCAGGGCCGGAGAATCCTTGCTGGAGCTGGAGGCTACTCAAGTATACACACAGTGGAGCTGTTTGCAGATAGCAAGCATTTTGACTTATTGCGTGGTGGCGATGTCTCGCAGATAATACAACTACAAGTATGATTATATAATATATATTTTATTTAAAAAAAATTTTTATATAAAATATATATATATATTTTTTTTTAATCAAAAAAAAATTGGCAGGTAAGAAATATGCTTGGCGGGTAGACTCTTCCCATCTACCCGCCACTGGCCGGTGAGTCAAAAAGTTAATTTCGCTCCCTGCGTAAGGTTATATGTTTTATTGCATGCTCAACCAGTGCACAACAACACACCAACCGAACTGACGATACCACAACACTGACGGTATTTCACTGACGGTATTTCACAGCCCTGTCGTCCAGCCCACCGTGCTGTCTTAAAGGCACAGTGAACACCGTTGTTATGCCTACCCACCCAGATGCATACACAACATTGACGCGGCTTGACAACCGAGGTTCAAAGTTAACTTGATTGATTGAAAACTTTATTAACAGATTGCAGAATGGGTACAATACAGTACGGCTCAATACACACAATTGTTAAGGGGATTCAGACCAGAGAAAGACTTTCGTCTTGTTTACATCAGGGTCCCCCATTTTCAATTCATCATAACATATGACATACACGACATACAGATAGACAGTACTGCTACATCTATACATTTCACATCTATCTATACTAGGGGTGTAACGGTACGCGGATACGTACTGTACCGCCTCAATGTGGTACAGTACGCGCTGTGCACCGAGCGATTGCAACGGTATGGAACCTTTTTTTGCGGAACTTAAAACCCCCCGGCCCTAATATAACGTGCACAACTAACCGGATGTTGTTTGTTCATTCCACGCAGCGCGCAGCTACACTGAACGAGAGCTGTAATTCAGCATAGCATATTAGCTTTAGTATGGCGAGTCAATACTAACTGACAAGCCAGAGCCATGTTATTGTTCAACTTTATTGCAAACTTTATCACGCATTTGAAACGGCATCACCCGAATGTGAATATCACTGGTACACGGAAGAAACATATGCTAGTGCATTGGGCTGGGCGATATGGCCTAAATATGATATCACGATATTTTCTGACCTTTCGGCGATACACGATACACATCACAATGTTTTTATTTTTTACCCCAAACAATTCATTATGAGGCTTACCAAGACAGTATTTGAGTTTGCAAGCTAACATTAAAGACAAAATAAAATACCCATGCATTTAGCATTTTTATATTATATATTAGATTTAGATTATTGGATTATTAGATTATATATTGCATATATTTAGCAATGAGATATTATATGATTTAGATATGAAATATGATGAATTGAAAATGGGGGACCCTGATGTAAACAAGACGAAAGTCTTTCTCTGGTCTGCATCCCCTTAACAATTGTATTTATTGAGCTGTACTGTACCCATTCTGCAATATGTTAATGTTTTAAATCAATCAATCAATAAATAGCATTTTAGCATTTTTATGAAACTACTGTATATTTGTATGTCTCTAAATGTTTTGATGAATTGAAAATGGAGGACCCTTATGTAAAAAAGCCGAAAGTCTTTTTTTGGTCTTCATCCTCCTGTACTGTATTGTACCCATTCTGCAATCTGTTAATAAAGTTTTCATTCATTCATTCTGACGGAAAACAGAATAATTTTGATTGACAGTCGAGTCTGCCAATTACGTCACACCGCTTGCACCCGCCCTGCTGTTCTTAGCACCAATCGGCAAGCGCTATTAGTTTTTGACTTCCTCAATGTCCTCCATTGATTTTGACGAGTGCTGACAACAACAAAGCTACTAACATTAGCTCCCCGCGGCCGACGAGTAGGAGACCAGTGCTCCGCAGGATGACTAAACGAGGCATAATGATTTTACTGCAACGAATGTTATAATAAAAGCCTTTCCATACATCTGTCTGATTGAAAACTTTATTAACAGACCGCAGAATGGTCATATCTCAGCACGGGCTGAGATATGAACGAGTATCGTGTGGACCAGATTGACGCAACACAATACTCTTGGGCAAAACATCACGATATCCACGATACGTTGAAAAAGTGTATCGTTAATGAACTGTACCCGATATTTATATAATATCGTCATATCGCCCAGCCCTACTAGTGCAAACCCAGCTCCCCGTTGCATTCAAGAAGCATCTCGCTATTAATTCAGACCGGGCCAACGCAATAACAAACGCCATATGTGTTTTTATAGCAGCAGATCTGCGACCATACTCCGTTGTCGAGAACACTGGGTTTAAGCACATGTTAAAAGTAATATAGCCCCGCTACCTAGCAATATGAATTGAAAATGGGGGACCCTGATGTAAACAAGACAAACATCTTTCTCTGGTCTGCATCCCCTTAACACTTTAAGTGCCGAAAACGTGTTCAGGCGTCTTTCCTAGCCATGCTAAAGTTGCAGAGGACGCCCTAACTCGTCTTTAATATCAATATTTCAAAAATCTGTGATCGAAATCATATTTTTCCTCCGCAGCCCTGAGACACAGTGCTGGCCTCCTCTCAACCCTCTAGCGGTTCAAGAGCGCCATCTGGTGGCCGATCGGCAGAAGCGCCAAACAGGAAGTCATGTGGATGAAGTGGTGATCACCCATATTACTTCCGGCCACTCTCTATAGCTCCCGCGACTCCATCTTGAAACACTCGATAATAGATCGCTCGCCCTAACTCAATAAACAACGTTATTTGGACGTATATACTATTATACAACCTGGAAATGGACCGGGTATTTCGACATCCCATAATGGAAAACTGTCTACCCCACGCTGATCGCCCAACGGCCCGCGGAGACTGGGGTGAGTTTTAGCGTGTAGTATTACCGAATGGTATAACGTTGCCCACGGAATTATAAATGATCCCCCGCCCATCCGGTCATCATCAGATGATACGTAGAAACTTCTAGAAGCACGTCCATTTGAAATTTTTCATCTGGCACCGATCGCTACCAAACTGTATTTGATCATCAATATAATGCATTTGGGGCTATAAATCACGTTCTGGAGAAAGCTGCAGAAAGAGATGAAAACATACTTATACTTTAGATCATATTTTAGTATGAATATGTGAATGAAAAAGTTTAACGTTCATACACCCTGAACAATACATATAGGACATTGAATGGGCCCTAATAATGGCAATCTAGCAATAGAATTTAAAAAGTTATAGCCCTGCAAAGAAGGGGAACTTCTCCATAGACAAATAGAGCTGGCAAGGGATGGTATATCATGAATTTAACCTTCGGCAGTTAAAGTGTTAACAATTGTGTGTATTGAGCCGTACTGTATTGTACCCATTCTGCAATCTATTAATAAAGTTTTCATTCATTCATTCATTCCCTCGTCCGTATTTCAGCCAGCAAGTCATACCACCAGCTCTATAAACTAGCCCCTTTCATGACTGTGATGCAAGCCCTGCCCCTGTATTCAAGCATCACAGTCATGAAAGGGGTTATGTATAAACAAGCACACGCTACAGTTGTCCACGACTTATCCTCCAAGACATCTGTCTGCTATATAATAATCTTCAGATTTACTTAAGTGTTATTAGTAGGTTACAGCAGTAAGCATTAGTTTGCTCAGTCAATTATGGCCAATTCGTTTTATATTCTTTAATACAGTAAAATAAATAGATAAATGAAAAGCAATTTTTTTGTACTTTTTTGTTTAACTAAAGGGCTGTTTTCGCGTCTTTTCCTGGGATTACTCAGAATCACTCAAACTATACTCATATTCACCACGGTATAAAACGGAAATGTACGGATGAAAAAATTATCAGTTTTTTGCATGTTGACCAGAAGAAACTCACTGACAATCGACAACATTATTAGATCCATAGCTATAATATTTAATATAGTTTTAGCACACGCAAACACGGCATTCTCTCCATTGAACAAAGCGCAGGCACAAACGGCCATATACACCCACAGCGACGTCCGGCGGTCAATGTGTTAACCAGTGTTGTGGCTATGTTTGTAAAGAAAATGTTTAAGTAATTGGCCACATCCAGCTTGTCTGTGATGATTGTTTTCTGTATTTTATGTTTATGTTTGTAAATCTGGCTTTTAGTTTTTTACTGCAGCCTAGTTGGTTGTTGAGTAATTTCCAAAGTTCACAGGGTTTGTTTTTGTTTTCCTCAGTTTTTTTTGCAGATCTGATCATGGTGTTTACATTGTTACTTAGTCCGTTTCTTTGTTGTTTGAGTTCAACCACATGGGCTTGGAGATCACTGTTTGAGCTTTTGGCAAGCTTTGACTGACTTTTATGAAGTTCAGAGCATTTTTTCTCTCTGGTTTTCATAGCGGTCATAGGGCTGGGCGATATGGCCTCTAAATGATATCATGATATTTTTTGGCTATACGATACACGATGTACATCACGATATTTTGACATTTCCTCTAAAGCCCTTAAAAATGCTTGATTGAACCCTTTGAAGCATAGTCACGCCAAAATGACGATTAAAATAGTCCCTGCAACATATGTCTGCATTAAACCATGAAGATGCTTTAAAAAATAATTTAATTAAACGTTTCTAAAAGAGTAGTCTAATACAGAAAAAAATTTATTAACATCTAAGACAATTTATATAAAAACTCTTGGGTGCCTAAGACTTTTGCACAGTACTGTTTTCTATCCACTTTAGCCAAAAATACACACACACTACTGGAGAAAATAATAATCATGTAACCGAGGAATGGTCCGCCTATACTTTTAATATATAGTCATATAAAATCACGGGAGACTTGATAGTTTAGACCAGGGGTCAGAAACCTTTTTGACATGGAGTGCCTGTTTGAAATATAGTTGTAACTAGTGTGCCTCAACAATATTCCATGCATCGTAATTTTTTTTTCTCATAATCAGGTCTTTTTAATGATAATTTTTACATTATTAAATCATTATTGTTATTGTTATTATTAACTATATTATTATGATGGTTGTATCAACCCTAAATCTGAGTTGGGGGGGGGGGAATGCAATGCAGACAAACAGCTGCATACAGTGCGAACATTTCACTCACATTTGCCCATTCATTTTTGGACACATCACACACCATCGGTGTGTGTACTGTACGTGTGCTGTCATAGCTCCACCTACAGACCTAATGGAGAACACCAGGAGAATACCAGGATGTGAATGGAGGGTGAATGTGAGGTATATCGTGTAAATAAGTTTTGATTGATCGCAAGACTACACTGTAAAAAAAAAACGATTAGTTACCAGAACTTAAAAATATTGAGTTCAGTTACTGTGCATTAAGGTTTTCAGTTTTCAATCCATAATAAGTTAACAGAAAAATAAGTACACAACCACATTATTTCAACCTAATAAAACTATGTTTATTGTCATTGTTTTAAGAACACAAGTTGACTTGGTAATACTCACATTTTGAGTAAAAAAATGGCTTTTAACATGTGCAATGTTCAATGAAATAGAAAAATAAATAATATAATTTGTTGATTAATCCCACTGGTCACAATGGTGACCGTAATAATGTTTTTGTTATAAGGCTCTGCAAATGTTACTGAATGATGTAGCAATGTATTTCCAGCTAAATTGAAATAATAAACAAATAAAGGGTCTCAATTAAATATGTGGAAGTAAAAAGAACCTGTGGGAGGATTTCAACAAGATAAATGCGACAACAGTGCAAAATAGTTCACTATAATATTTCAAAGCAAAAAAAAAAAAAAAAAAAAAAAAATTAATTTTTTTTTTTTTTTTTTTTTTTATTATTATTATTTTTTTTTTGTGCTGCCCCCTGTGTCTATGCAAATGCCCCCGCGTGCCTATGCAGGCACGCGTGCCTAGGGTTGCCTACCCCTGGTTTAGACTTATGATTTTTATTATCAGCAATGTTATAACCCTCCATTTAATAGGCTGTCTTAAATACTTTGAAGTTTCGTTCGATGGGCATGGGATTCGAATATGAAAATTAAATGTGATTATAAAAAAAAATATATATATATATATCTTTTTTTGCAAAATCAACTCTGCCTCTCTTTGTTAACTACAACAAGCAATGCTGTTTGTTATTTAAGATGAGGTCGGACTCGGCACTGACAGATTTGTGTTCATTGTGCTGCTTTTATAAAGCCTCAAATGACGGCTTACAATATTTCATGAAAGCAAAGTGTTTTGTTTGTCTAAGATTTAAAAAGGTTTAAACGTTATAGCACTGACAAAGTTGAACAAAGTGCTGTACAAGTCCCACAAATTTTTTTTTGTTTTTTTGCAATTGATTCCATTTTTATTGCTCAAATCCGCAATTCCGTGAACGCAGATTCCATATGGCTCTACAGTCTAGGCTCTCCAGATCTTGGTTAAAGGCCTCGCTAGAGTAGGTTATGAGGTCCCTAGATGTGACTGTTTTGTGACAGCCAACCTTTTGTTTTAGCTTTTTGCGAGTACAGAATATCATATAATGATTTCTTAACCCGCATCCTATAACCCCTTTATTGGAGATCCTGGACTTGTCAGAGGTCAGAATGAGATCAATGGTAGTTTGTGTTGAATCACACACTCTTGTGGGTTGGGTGATTAGCTGGTTGACACTGTGCAGATCACAAAACCTACTGAAGGACTTGGAAACGGGTGCTTCTTTACGTCACATATCCGTGTTCCAGTCCCCAATTTTTTATACATCTTCAACCCCAGCTAAACACATCAAGTGTATCATAAAAGTCTGTTCTGGTGGTCTGTAGATTGTGCTGACTACAGTCTTAGCCCTTTCAACCCATACTGTAACTGAGGGGTACAATTCCCTGACTGTATTGATAAGTATGGTATCATTAAACCACTACCGTCTTTATGTACATCCTACTGGCCATACAGTACATAGGTATCTTAATGATGAACACTTCCCCACAATGAAATCGGTTCCACACAAAGTTGTAATTAAGTATTTATTGCAGCAAAAGGTACATAATATACTTTCTTTACTTCACTTTGAATGCGCTTATAAGGCAAAGGAATGTGCGTAGGCAAATCAATAACGAATGTCCATTCTCTGGTTACGCAGGAGGTAATCATACAACCTGAATCTTAGGGAATTATATCTATGGTACACTAGTAATATAGCGGGAGATACTGGAAGGGTCCCCCCGGTTGTAAGCCAGCAAGGGTAGAGGATCTGTCGGTAATATAGTCTGGGTCAACGATGATAAGGAGACTCCGAGTACGGGAGACGGTGCAATAAGATCTTGATCCACAGACGAATACAGCTGTTCTCCGTAGCCTGTAGCTCCACAGGGAAGAAAGCTAGCCTGCCTCAGGCTTCTGAGGGGCAGACTCGACGTGGCTCCTCACAGGGTAAATCCCACACACTTGTGGGCGTCGGCGATTCTCCGCTCCATTAATTACAGGACCAAAAGCAAATATAATCCAGCCGAAAAGGGCTATGCAGTCGTCGGGTAGATAATCCAGTGTACATGTCCACACGGTCCTCGTCTAGGGCTCCTCGGGTGAAAGCGCCATGAAAGCAGCCCAGCCTGGATAAGCACTCTAGCTGATACGAGGAAAACGTTGGTGATGCTGGTCACTGTAGAACTTTAGCCGCACGATACACTATACACAAATAGACTATTACTGACTTAATAGAAATATGTCGCACTCGACGGTATAGCGCCAAACTCTGACACTTCAGTTATTAATTCGCACGCGGTCTCAATGCTCTATCTGGGGCCAAACAGGCCATACTTCACCGCACGTAGTATCGTGGGTGAGGCTTCAACTTTAGTTACTAAGTGCTTCTGTATTCACCTGCGCCGTATTTATACGCTTAGATGAATAAACTAGTACCAGCTTTATTCCTGTCTCATATCCTTGCGCAATACCATTCTTGTCCAGGCATGTCCCCGGCGGTGACTTTGAACCTGACTTTGGAGGCATGGCCTTGGCGCCTGTGGACCGCTGTCCAATAGGAGAATGAAATATTATGGTCTGTACTAGGCTAAAGGGATATTCCGTGTATATGTACAAGGAATATACAAGGGATATCAAACGATATACAAATATTATGCAATATATATCAATCAACAAATATATATATATTCGGTTTAATCTGATCCTTTGTAACACATACCGTTTCAATTGTATTATGATTCAGGTCAGTACGGTTAATGAATTTGGTATCTTTGTGTGTACATGCAGACACCACCTCCATACTTGTTCCTGTCATTTCTGACGATTGAGTAGTTTTCTATTTCTATCTCTGGGTTTTTTACTGACTCAAGTTTTGTTTTCATAGTATGTTTGCCTTACCGTTGGCGTTAATAAACATCTGTCTGATTTCAGCCAGTTTGGGTCTTAGGCTGTTAATGTTCAGATGGAAAATGTGCAGTCCATTTGAAGTTATTATTTTGTTGATGTCTCCAGTTGAGAGGTATTGTTCATCTGTGTTCGGGTCAATGGTACAATGAAACGAGAGAACAGGTCAGCTCAGCAGTATGATCACTAGACGCATTAGAGCACTAGTCATATAAAGATAAAATGAAGTAACATAAAGAAAAGTCTGAATATTATTTCTAAATCCCCCCAGGTCCCTGGATGCCCCGCGGCGCCCCGTCCTCGGCCGCGCAGCGCCCCCTAATGGCCGCCAGCTGACCCCACACCCCAGGATGACGGTGCGCGATCGGCTGCGGGAGAAGATCTCTGCTGCCTTCTATCGCCACGGCCTGCTGTGTGCCTCCTACCCAGTACCCATCATCCTCTTCACCTCTGCCAGCATCCTCACCTGCTGGTAGGCTGTGTGTGTGTGTGGGTGTGTGTGTGTGTGTGGACTACATTCTCTTAGTCTTAGGATCTTGTCAATTAAACAAATACTCATCGACTTGATTGACAGGTGAAATCGTTCTCTCTAAACCTCTTTTAAATCCACTACTTGTGAAATATGAAGAATATTTGTGAATATTATTGTGATACCAGAGCTGTGCTCATCATTCTTCTGTAGAGAGAGCAGGGGTACATTCTGCCTATGACATTTGTGAGTGGGTGTGAAGCATTACTATTTCTGTGTTTCTTTCTATGAGAGAACATGCTGCTAGCTACTATAATAATGTTGTGTACCTTAGGGCGGCTATGTGGCATAGTGGGCAAGGCGCTCGCCACGAAATGCTGGAGACGCTGGGCTCGTCAGTTCGAGCCCAGCGCTCCACATTTGCTTTCAGTTTAGCTGGTCGTCCGTACTAATACACATTGGCCGTATTAGGGGGTGGGAAACTGATGGGTGGGGATCGGGCGTTGTGGACAGCGACTCCTACAGGTCGGTTGGTGCGCCTGCGCAGTAGAATCAGGAAGTGTCGGGGGCAGCGTGAGCCTCCCACGCATTACTCCTCGCCACTGAGAGATCGAGCTGCGCAGGTGAAAAGATGCGACTGCTGTTACCTCAAGTACCGGAGGGGACTTGTGCTATGTATGACTTAGTCCACATTGCAGCCGGCTTGTGGGAGGCAAGAAACAGCGTCCGTGACAGGGGAGGGTTGAATTGGATGATACGAAATTGGGATGGGAGAAAAATATAGAAAAATGGGAGAAAAAGTGGATAAAAAAAAATAATGTTGTGTACCTTCTAAGCACAGGCCACATCAAAAGTGTGTAAGAAGTAGGGGTGGGAATCACCAGTTTCATCACGATACGATATCGATTCTTTGGACAACGATACGATATTTTCCGATATCACAAAGTCTGCCACGATACGATACGATTCAGGTGCCTGCGATCGATATGAGACAATATTATATGCCCATTTAACACAATCAGTAACATTTAAATCAACAAAAAAAAGGCAATGGAAATATCATTTGACATTTTTATTTTTGAGCTCTTCCAGACATTTAAATGAAAAACAATCTACCTCCTCACCTGTTCACTGTTTTTGGTTTTTTTTTAATTTTTTTATCCTATTCACCGTCAGAGCTGTATTTTGGCTGGAAAAGGCATAGTGGGAGTCCGAAGGTGCAGTACCGGCCAGATCCTGGTAGTGGCGCTGTCTCGAGAATGCAGTCCCTAGTGGACCTCTGCTGTTCTCTCTATATGGCTCTGATCAGCTTAGCTTAGTTAGCTTACGCTAACGCAACGTTAATTTCGGTATTTAACGCGACATGGGCATAAAGGAATGGCGAGGATGCAAAGCATGTTAGATGCATTTGACCCGTTGTGGGGAAAAAAACAACAGGCACTTATTTCGGGTCGCAAAATAGGCGGACTCTGAAGCAATGCTGTCTAACGTTAACACACGCTGCTACTGAGCTACTGTTGTGGCGGCCGGGCGGATATGCATTGCTCACCAGGGGATTTTCAAAATAAGAGTGTCTCAATATGAATCGATCTTTTTACGTTTCATCGATCCTATTTGATAATTGATAATAGATCGATATATCGTACACGTTGCGTGCTATTACTCAGCATTTCATGAATTACCCTAGACGGCTCTAAAACATACTTATATTCACCACGGTATAACACAGGAACGTATGGATGGAAAAAATATAAATTTTTTGCATCTTGACCGGAAGAAACCCAGTGTCAAATTACTATAGTATTGAATCCATGGCTATAATATAGAATATAGATTTAGCTCTACAAACAAGGTGACCATTTACATGGGGTTAACCTGTGGCATCAGGGGTTAACGATGAGTAAGAGGCGTGGCATCCAATGTGTTAAAAGGCTGACGCTCTAAAATATAGGAATACGTGGCGGTGTTTGCAGGGCTATAACTATATTCTATATTATACCTATGGATACAATACTATGGCCCATTTGACATCAACTATATCGTAGAGTAATATATAGAGTAATCCTGTCTAATCCCAGAAAACGACGCTATGCAGCAATGCGTGCAATTCACTAAAAACGTTGCCATTTCTCGCCTGTACACGCTACTATTTCTAAATCACATCTATATTATCGGTATTATGTTTCATCATGAATGCATGAAAGGGTGGGGGGGGGGTCGTTTTTTGATGCTTTGATCGTCACCAACGGCATACACTGTGGAGTAACGTTACAGACACATTTTGTGATCGAGGTGATGTCATGATTGGATCACAGCAGGATTGATATCATATAGCCCTTACCTTCACTAGGATGTACCCCAAAAAGAATATTCCAATTATCTGATCCCGAGTCCCAGTATTGGTGTCGATCGTGTCGTCAACATAATCCGCCACACATCATGTACCGTGAGCAATTCACGCTTCTCAATCCGACCGTTATAACCGCCCCCCTTCCTGACCAATAGAAATCCGACCGGATACTTTTGATTGACGCACAGGCCAAGATATAATGTTTCAAAGGGTGCTCGATACTGCCACCTGGGTGGATGCGGCCGGTATTGCACTTTGGCATTCTCAGGATGATTCCCCGTGTTAACCCAGATGTCCGTGTGCCTGTATTGAATGGAAATATCGAATAAAAGAAATAACGATGAAAACCCGACTATACTCGGGTCTGGCGGTTGGCGAGTTAACCCGACTATCATCGGGTCTGGCGTCCAAAGTGTTAAACCTCTGCATTCTGCATATCACTCAGCTCTTAGGTTTATTACTGGTGACAGATATGATACTCACCATTGTGTCCTGTATGATAGGGCGGGTTGGCCTTCTCTTGCAGAAAGGCGCAACAAACACTGGTATTTATTTATTTTTAAAGCCCTTATTGGTAAACAACCTGTTTATATCTCTTCACTGTTAGATTGGAATATTGATACCTATTCAACTCGATCGAATGACTCGATGGTTCTTGGGGTCCCTCAAGTTTTTTCTGATCTAGGGAAGTCAGCTTTTTCCTTTGATGCCTCTAACTCATGGGATGTCCTCAACTCTCTGAAGTAGGAGGTTCTCCCTTCCCTTGGTATGTTTAAACGTATGATTTCAGACCATTGTGTGACTACCTGTAACTGTTTAAGCTGATTCTTTAAATTATTTTAAAAGTTAAAAAAAAATTTACTCTGGTGTTTAATTTTCTGTGAATATTGCTTTTATTATGTACTGTTTACATTCGTACAATCGTCGTTTCTGTAAATGTAAACAGCACTGGACAGAGTATATAGGTGAAGGGACATTGACAGAAAAGGACACAGTAGACAAGAGATGGGTCATGGGACATTTACAGGACAGAATAGACAAGTGATGGGACATTTACAGAACAGGACAGAATAGACAAGTGATGGGACATTTACAGGACAGAATAGACAAGTGATGGGACATTTACAGAACAGGACAGAATAGACTAGTTACAGTCTCCTGCTCTCTCATGCTTGCTCTATAGATACCCCCCCCCCCCCACACACACACACACCAAAGGCACTGGTCAAAACAGGGTGATAGGTGAGCGCTTTTGGCCAGGCTTCAGGAGCTGTAGAACAATGGGAAAGCTTCCCAGCTGCTGAAGCGCTGTCCTCACAGCACCCCTGCAGCACATAGAGTATCAACCCAACGGCCGGCTGCCTGCCGCTCTGGGCCAAGCCAATGAACACTGACGGGGGGGGGGGGGGGAAGGAAGACTAGTGTGAGGAAGAGAGCAGACAGGGCTATGAGAAAGTGAACCCAGAAAGAATGGCCGTCCTGTCCCTCCATCTGTTTGTCAGGAGGGGGGTCCCGAGCCAGACAAAAGAGGCCTTTGTCGAGGTACCCCTTAGAGCGAGGAGAGAAGGCCGGTGACAATGAGTGAGAGAATTCGTTTATTTTCCTGGTACGGCTGTGTCTTTATATATTTTTTGGCCTTTCTATTTTGAAGGCGCCAACCTGCTCCTCGGGAGCAGTTAGGGGTTAAGTATCTTGCTCAAGGACACTTTGACACGCTGCCCGGGAGGAGCGGGAATCGAACTGGGAACCTCCATATTGCCAGACGACTGCTCTACCTCCCGAGCTACTGTCGCCCCATATTAGCCTTTTGACAGCTAGTCACTCACACACACACACACTCACTCACTCACTCACTCACTCACTCACTCACTCACTCACTCACTCACTCACTCACTCACTCACTCACTCACTCACTCACTCTCTCTCTCTCTCTCTCTCTCTCTCTCTCTCTCTCTCTCTCTGTCTCTGTCTCTGTCTCTCTCTCTCTGTCTCTCTCTCTCTCTCTCTCTCTCTCTCTCTCTCTCTCTCACACACACACACACACCTCCTATGGTTATGATTGTTAGGTACGATAAAGCCTATACTAATTTGGTATTCCCCATCCCCGACAACCACACATTCAAACTTGTTAAAAAAAAATTTGACAAGCTATTGGAATGAAACCAAACTTAAACTACATGAAACATGGTTTCACCTACTATCATGTGTAGACATGTTGAGTAGCACTGTGATTGCAAAATTATATCTTTCTTCAATTATTTTATTTGTCTTTTATAAACAAAATACAAGAATTACACACAAAAGACAATCAACAAGACATGACAGACAGACAAAAGAAAGTAAAACTGGTACAAAACAAACACCTTCTATTGGAGTAAGAAACCAGGGTGGCAGGTATCATCTTGAGTCACCCTTAACACATTGGTCGCCAAAAACGCTTTACAGCGTTATTGCCCGCCATGCGTTGAACGCCAACAACGCTGTACAGCGTTTTTGAGATCAATATTTCATTTTTTTGCCATGGCATTCATAATTCATCCAGCCAACCTCCGGTGCTCCAGCGGGACCCTGAATGAGACTGCAACGCCTCAATACCGCCGCCTGGTGGATGGTCGGGCGAGTTACACTCTCAAAACCGGATGTTGTGATCGGTGCGTCGAGGAAATTCCTCCGGCAGTAATATCTTGCTACGGGACTACAGACAAACACTATAGTGCATATGGATCGCTGCCATAACGCAATAATCTATATGATTTCGGCGTTTATTGCGCCATACAAACCGGAAATGGATGTAGGAGATCGGCGTCAAATAATTGGGATCTTTCTCATCCAGTCTCATCGGCGAACGGTAAGAGGACAGTAACGTTATTTTCAGCCCGATTGTTTATTCATTTCACTGCAAACCATCTGATCAACGTATCAAGCCATAGTAAATAAAGCCATTACTGACGATCAAGGAATTATAAACGACCCCCCCCCCTTTCCTTCACGCATGATGAAGCATAATGTATACCGATCATATACATTTGAATATTTTAATATAGGGTGTATAGGAGAGAAACACCAATCGATAATCTATTATGCTTCAGGGCCTATAACTACTGTTTTTGGAATTACAGCAGAAAAGATTGAAAACACTTATATTCTTGACGCTAGTAACACAACAATGTATGAATGAAAAAATATAACGTTTGCCACATCCTGAACGATAGATAATCGATGTTGAATGGGCCATAGTAATGTCAATATAGCAATACAATTTAAAAAGTTATAGCCCTGCAAAGAAGGTAAACATCTCCATAGGCTTACAGTGCTGGCAGAGAGTGGTATAAGATGGGCACAATGCCCGGCGCCCAATGTGTTAAAGTCGGTAGCATAAGGAGACATAA
The DNA here is from genome assembly GCF_963971535.1 of Notolepis coatsorum. Taxonomy (NCBI): domain Eukaryota; kingdom Metazoa; phylum Chordata; class Actinopteri; order Aulopiformes; family Paralepididae; genus Notolepis; species Notolepis coatsorum. The sequence continues at coordinate 38,472,293 of NC_140183.1, read as the reverse complement.
ACACCTATTCACTAGGGGTGGGAATCAAAAATATATACATCTGTTTTATCTAATTAGATAAATGTACATACATGAACACACTTCAAAGGGGAGAAACTACCAAGCACATACCAGCAGTTGAAACCTGGTTTCTCTTGGCCCAAGCCACTCTAGCATGCCGGACTGATGAGATCACTGGATCCCATATTGATAACAAGTACATTTACTTTTTAAAACATAAGTTAACCTCTCAAGAGGGAAGAGGTCAAGTATGTTTGTAAACCATTGAGGAACAGTTGATTATTGTTGTTGTTGTAGTATGTTATGTTCATGTAGTATTGTTAAACAAGTATACCACATGACTCGTGAGACATTTTATAACACTGTAGGGTTAGGGACTGGGAATATAAACCTAAAGTAACTCTTTGTAACAGTGTAGGTTTGGGGAGGGGAATCTAAACTGGCAACTGCCTATAAGGCTGCATCCCCACAGAGTCTCAGATATACAGTATTTCAAAGATTTCCAAAAATCCTGAATCACTGGGCAAGACCAACTTAAGTGAATGTAAGTGAAGATGTTTTGTGCCCCGTAAGAAGGGGAGACTTGGCAAAGACACTGTCATACATTCCTTAGCATCCAGATCTAACCAGAGCTAAGTGGGCTCTTGTCTTATGATTATCCACTCAAATATCTTTTATTTGAATGGACTAATGATAAAACTGGAAACAGCTACTGTAACCCTTCCAGATCATGTTCCAGATAAACTTGGACATAGCTCTATGAAGAGTTTAAATTTTTCTTTGCTTGGGATGAAGTTGGGTATCATTAACATAGGATAAAGCATTCTAGGGAGAACATTCATTTTCACAACTGCAATTCGCCCCAGAGAAGATATGGGCAGAGAGGATCATCTGATCAAGTCAATTAATTCTTGCTAGCGTTGGGTGTTGATTAAATTTAGCCAGGTCATTAAAACAATATCATACCCATATTCCTAGGTATTTAAAGCCATTTAATGAGACCATAGAAGAGATACTGGTATAATTCCAGATTAACTTCCCAAGTATAATTCTATAACCAGAGAAGGTGCTAAAATCTTCTATTTCCTCTAATATAGCATAGATGGAGATCCTAGGGTTAGTTATAAAAAAACACATCTGCGTATGATGAATTCCAATGCTCTTTTATTTTGGTTTTGATACCAGAAATATCAGGGTGAGTTCTTATGGCCTCAGCCAGAGGCTCTATAGCCATGGCAAATAACAGGGGTGAGAGTTGGCACCCCTTGATATCCCCCTCTCCAAATTAATAGAGAATAAGTTAACCCAATAATAATTAAAAGTAATTTGACTCAGTTTATGAACATACTACCAAGAGGAAGCTGATCAAGAACCTCAAATTAATAATACCATTCAAAACTATAAAAGGCTTTCTCTGGGTCAAGGGATACCACCATGGAATTTATGTTTTTGGTTTTACCTACTGGCAAAGAGCTGGACCCTTCTCCTTGAATATAGGACTGACTCTTAACCCATTTAGACCTAAAACGCCTGCTCAAAACGCCTATTAAAACCTATGCAATTATTCTACACAATCTCTTAAAACCTGAGGGTTTTTTGGAAAGATTTTCATAATTGTCAATCTTCACTAAAACCTTTTATATCTCAGCCTCTGGAGCAGATAGAAATATAAAATGAAAACCATTTGATAGATTACAACTTGGGCTTTTATTTGAACATCATTAATTTACCATAATGTGCATAACGACTACCTAGTTGTTTTGGGGCTGTGGTGGGGCCGGTACTAACACACTAATAGCTGGCCCATGATGTTCATAAGGTAGGCGATACTGCCACCTGGCAGAGTTTGATCGTCATTGCAATTCCAACGTTATGCTAGGAGGCTCCGGGGGACTGTGTAGAAATGGGATCAAAGGAAAAAGATCAAACGACCAAAACCTGAATTTTCTCGGGTTTGGCGCTCAACCGCTGGCGAGATAACCCAACTTTATTCGTGATTGGCGCTGAATGATTTATTTTTATTTTTTTTATAAAATCCCAAAGCATTCCCCCACATGTATTTTAGCGAATCACAGCGCATTTCATTACTCGCATACCTAGCATCCAGTCTAAATGGGTTTTAAGCTAAAGGCCTGACCAAGCAAATTTGTGGGGTCTCAGAAAGGTCAGGTATTTTCATGAACATTTGTCATGCAGAACACATGTAAAATGATTTCAAAACAGTTAGTAGTAACAAAATGAGGAAGAAGAACTTCCAATAATAATGTTTCCTCACACCAGCTTGCCACCAGCACAAAGAACCTGTGGGAAAAGCTGTCTTATCACAATGTGTTTCTTACGTTTGATGATATTATGATATTTAAGTGTGATGTGAGTCTTTTTTGATATTTAATAAAAAAATTGTATAGGCTACTTTTTTTAATCCAGTTTCTATCCCAAAATCGTAATAATGCTGCTGCAAGGTAAAGTTTTTTTTATTCATAAAAAGAAATGCTGTTGCATAGATCCATGATGGTATAGCCTACCTTGAAATGCAGTGTAGTCCACCACCCAACCCTACTTTGAACAAGTTTCCTTTGACAGGTCTTACAGTGAATCATTAATCATCTTTGTCATTGTCTCAGAGGACACACTGAAACTATTTAAATCAATTTCTCAATAACTTGTTGGACTGGTCGGTTAACTATTCAAGAGCCCAACCTCAGCAAATAGGCAGTTAAATAACCAACGCAGAGGGAAATGCATTTACCGGTACCTCGGTGTAATTTTTCAATATCGTGCCATCTTTTTTTTTTTTTTATATCTACTTTTTCTCGCCATATTTCAATTTTTCTCCCATCCCAATTTCGTATCATCCAATTCTACCCTTCCCTGTCTCGAACGTTGTTAGACCATGCCTCCCACTGGTCGGCTGCAATGTGGACGAAGCCTTGCATCACGTGTCCCCTCCGGTACACTAGGAGGCAGCCTTCGCATCTTTTCACCTGCACAGCGTGCACTCTCAGTGGCGAGGAGTAACGCGTGGGAGGCTCACGCTGCCCCTGATACTTCTTGATTCTGCTGTACAGGCGTACCAACCGACCTGTAGGAGTCGCTGTCCACAACGTCCGATCCCCACCCACCGGCTTTCCCACCCCCTAATACTGCCAATTGTATTAGTATGAACGACCAGCCAAGCCGGAAGCAATGGCGAGAGCTGGGCTCGAACCCAGCATCTCCTGCGTTAGTGGCAAGTAGGACTGTCTTAAATACTTCGAAGCTTTGAAGCTTCGTTCGATGGCACAAGCTTCGAACATTAAAAAAAAAAAATTGTGTGTGTGTGCATGGGGCCATTTGGTGGGGCCGGGGGACACACACTGGAGGGAAGTAACCCAGCTCAGCACTGCCCAAATTATATCATCACTATTGCCTGTTTGAAGGATATCATCCTCAAACACATACACCTACATGCCTTGTAGAATTCCACACATAAGAAAGAAAGATACTGGGATGAATAAACAAAATAGGAAATAAAATGCATGCAATACATAAATAAATATGAATCTCCATATATGAAATAGAACATTTAGATAAGGTGCTACTGAGATGTTTTGGTGAGTTCTTTGTTTTTTTGTGGATGTAGCCCTTCTTAAAAATGCATGAACATTCACTGATAATTGGTCTGTAGTGGAGTCTACAAGGTCTACATTGCCGGACCATGTAGAATCCGGACCTTGTAGACTGACATAATTCTGTGCATAGTTTAGTCTACACAGGCCATATTTCAAATAATCAAAATCTTACTTCATTCATCTTAAACATTCTTGATTTGGGGGATTGGTAGTTCATGAAATCTGAAGTTGTTCAAACGACAACAGCGATCCACCTTGAATTAAATCACACAGCCGAGTGAAACCTTGTTGGCTGCGTCAGTCACGAAAGGGGCTACTTAATTAATTAATCCAATCCTCTTTATTTATAGAGCACATTTAAAAACAACAAAGTTGACAAGTGCTGTACAAGTCCCACAACATAAGATAATTTTTTTTTTTTTTTTTTTTTTTTTTTTTTTGAAGCTTCAAATTAAAATTGAAGCTCGACCCCGAAGCTTCGATTGCCAAAAAAAGCTTCGAAGGTCAGCCCTAGTGGCAAGCGCTTTGCTCACTGCGCCACTTAGCCGCCCTTATATCGTGCCATCTTTCAAGCACTGGATCAATTTGAGGGGGAAATCATTGAGTAATTTTGAGATTACTGTATTAGACCATAGAACGTCATTTATTCTTAGAACTCTATGTAATGGTTGAGTGGTGAATGGTTGAGCCCACCCCACACACACACACTCACACTCACACAGACCATCAGAGGGATGTGGTGAGGTAACATTTGTTGAGCTCTGTCCTGTGGTCTAGCAGCAGTCCTCCTGGCACCAGGCTCAGCCTGGGTTCAGGAGAGTGGCAGCCAGGAGCAGGCCCTGCTCCACACGCCCCCGAGGGCCCTCCAGGGAAACCATTGAACTCAACATTTGTACAGTATGCACTCAAGTTCAACACTGCTAGACAAACAATACCACTTACCCGTAGCTGCCAGATGTATTGTGTACCCCTCCTGCTGACTTGTTGTACACAATTTGTAAAGTCACTTTGGATAAACAGGTCAGCTAAATGTAAGCATTTGTATAATTCTTTAGGTTTCCTATTTTTTTATTTATTTTTATAAAGGTGGCATTGCTGTGTGTCTAGTGTCCACATGTTGACTGAAAATGTGCATTATGCATCTCTCTGGGGTATGCATTACTTTGACCACTTTAGAACGGAGTCTGGCTCATCAACTATGGCTTGTAATTTATGTGTGTTCCTTTTTATCATCTTATGATGGGACACTCAAGTCCCATTGTCAGGCTCTCATCGGCCCTGTTCAGACATACAAATTTGACTTGGCACTATCCTTCAACAATGGTGCATAATAGCAATGGAAAGAGACAGAGACAAGTAATACAGTAAAAAAACTAAAACGTATAGATTTGTTTCTTGTTTATAAACATACTGTGTTTGAGCCAATCAGCAATACCAACTGAGTCATGTGACCAAGTTGCCCCCTACCTGCGCAAGCTGCTACGCTAAAAAAGTACCAAAGGCCTCTATGGAGAAACCATGACACTCCCCTGACTAAAAGTAGTTTAAAATAAAAACGGCTGGATGTCATTTTGCCAAATCAGCATGGCTGTGAGTGAGTCTTTCACCTTTTACATATCTAGCTTCGGCATGGATTGATTGTTTAGATCGCTAGCATGGCTAACAAATGCAAATATATTGTAGTCTGCCCCATTCTTCTGACCAGCATTATGTTCCTTGATGGGCGCACGCCGCGCACACTGAGTCTGACGTGGACGAGAAACACATCTATACAGACACAGATTTAAATAGATTCAGCCTCAGGAGATGCACATGGTACTCTTTGAAGACGCAACACTGCGATCGCACACAAAATCGGAAAAATAATCTCATTGAAATGACAAGTGTAACGCTAGCGGGGGAAATAATGCATCCCGACTTTGACAAGACTAACTGTAGCCAGAGAGAGAACCTGTTTCATAGGAGCATCGCCTGGGGGAGCCTCCAATTAATACTTAATCTGACAACAAAAGGCCACGGTATCATGTTCGCTCCGAGAAGTGTGTATACATACGTACACTGTGCAAACGCACAACCCAACTCAACTGAAGCACTGGTTTGATGACTGAATCACTCAAATAACAAATACTTTGAGAGGAGTAGTGTTAACACCTGGATCCATCAACCTGGACCCCCTGCAATTTGCATACCGCCCCAACAGGTCCACGGAGGACGCTATAGCCCATGTGCTGCACACAGCAGCATCACACCTGGACAAGAGGCAGGGGAACTATGTGAGAATGCTGTTCATCGACTACAGCTCAGCATTCAATACCATAGTCCCCTCCAAACTCATAGCCAAGCTCCGTGTTAGATCCTGATCAATCTGGCCAGTATCACGTCTTCTTGTGTTATCCTCTCTCCATCCAATTCCTCTGCGTTGTGTAATTTTAATGGACCTGACGTCTCAGATACTGGCTGAATATAATCCTTATCTCTCCCTGTTAGTACGATCCGCAAACCATAATAATTCACCACCTTCGTAAGAATTCGACACTTTGACAACGTGAAATACCTTACAAGGAGAAGCGATGTTTATTTCTATAAACAGAAGCCTCAGCTCAGATGTTAACAGATTGTATTGTCCTTGAAAAGTCTATTCTAATGATCTCTCGTGTGTTCAGTCTATCGTCCCTCTGCTATTCAGTCCAATAGTGGTCAGGCCTGGTCGTTAGCCAAGACCATCCTCATGGTAGCCGAAGCTAATGATGATGTGGCATCCTTCCTCCCCCCCTCTGTGATAAGAGGAGAGAGTCTATTGGTCTCTTCCCTCCTGTGGGATTCGTTTCTTTGGTCTGCCTTACACCCGGAAACACCGTTCAACTTATAGATCTTCGTCGTAGCAACGACAGCCCCCGCCCCTCTCCTGGTTGTCATGCGACGCTGTCATGACAACTGCTAATAACCTTTCACACATTTCAAAACATTTCTCTCTGTCAAAACCTCCATCGCGCTCTGCCTCTGTGCCCTGCGCTGCTCCGTTATCTTTGTTGTGTTTTAGATCGGAATTCAAAACAAACACCCTGCTAACGCGGCCTGTGCCTGTGAAACCACTGGTTCCACCACCGTCTAACCCGTGATGATAATGGTATTACCCTCTTAAAGCGTCTCTTTATATCAGTCTATAAACCAAATATACATTGAAAAAACACCATTTTCTCTCAGGGTCCTGGGCTTGAGCTATGACCTCTGCCAGTGGGTCTTGGACTTCCTGACGGGCAGACCCCAGGTGGTGAGAGCAGGCAACTGCACCTCCTCATCCATCACTCTCAACATAGGGGCCCCCCAGGGCTGTGTTCTGAGTCCCCTCCTCTACTCCCTGTACACACATGACTGTGTGGCACAGCGGAACAACAACACAATCATCAAATTGGCTGACGACACAGTAGTGGTGGGCCTGATCTCTGCAAACGACGAGAGGGCCTACCTGGAGGAGGTCAAGGTTCTAGCGGGATGGTGTCAAGAGAACAGCCTCTCCCAAAACAAAGGAGATGATTGTGGACTTTAGGAGGTCGGGGGTCAGGGACTACAGCCCCCTCAGCATCGATGGGGCACCGGTTGAGAGAGTGAACACTTTTAAGTACCTCGGAGTCCACATATCCGAGGACTTGACATGGACCACACACATTGACAGTGTTGTGAAGAAGGCACGGCAACGCCTCTACTTCCTCAGGCGCCTAAGGAAGTTCCAAGTCGGTCAGAAGATCCTTAACCCTTTAATCGCCAAGGACGACTTTAGACGTCATTGCTCGCCATGCTTAATCTGCCAATGACGTCGTACAGCATCTTTGAGATCAATATTTCAAAAATCTGTCATGGCAATCATATTTCACCCACGGAGACTTGAGACTTGCTGTTGATCTCCTCTCAACTCTCCAACGGTTCAAGACTGCCATCTGGTGGCCGATCTGCGGATCGCCAAAACCGGAAGTGAGCGGCCGGAAGTGGTGCTCACCCATATTTCGTCCGGCCACTCGCTATCGCTCGCGGGACTCCAGCTTGATACACTGGATAGCGATCCGTTGCCAATAACTCGATAAACAACATGATTTGGACGTATATAGTATTATACAACCTGGAAATGGATCGCATATATCAACATCCCATAATAGCGATCTTTCTGCTCCACGCTGATCACCCAACGGTCAGAGGAAGCTGCGGTGAGTTTCAGCGTGTTTGATTATTATCTTCGATACAAACTGCTCTGATCAATATATGACCCATACTACATAAATTATTTAACGTGGGCCACGGACTTATAAACCCCCCCCCCCCCTTCCGGTCACCAGCAGATGATGAGTCATGACGTTTAGGACCTTGTACAATTGAAATTTTTAATCTGACGTCAATTGGTATCAAACTACATTTGATGATCTAATATATGTATTTATGGCTATAACTCACGTTCTGCAGAATGCGATAAAAACATATTTATACTTTAGACTGTATTTTAGTATGAATATGTGAATGAAAAAGTAGAACGTTGCTACATCCTAAACGATAGATACTTGACGTTGAATGGGCCATAGTAATGTCAATTTAGCAATACAAGAAGTTATAGCCCTGCAAAGAAGGGGAACATCTCCATAGACAAATAGAGCTGGCAGAGGATGGTATAAGGATGGATATAAGCGTGGCAGAGAAAGGGTTAAGAACTTCTACTCATGCACAATAGAGAGCATCCTGACTGGCAATATCACCTCCTGGTTTGGGAATAGCACCGCACAAAACCGTAGCAGACTACAGAGAGTGGCCCGTTCAGCCGAACGCACAATTGAAGGGGGGCTTCCCACTCTCCAGGACATTTACAACAAGCGGTGCATGGGTAAGGCTAAGAGAATTATCAAAGACTCCAGCCACCCAAACAACTGCCTCTTTGAACTGCTGCGGTCAGGCAAGCGATACCGGAGTCTCATGGCAAGCACAGAGACTCAGAAGAAGCTTCTATCCTCAGGCCATCAGGATGCTCAGTGAACAATAACACTATGTAACAACCATCAAATGCACTCACAGCACACACATCCACACGCACACACTCACTTTAAACAAACAACTCACTGCAGCACCCACTTTACCCACTTTAGAACACCTAAACACACTTTATATTTATTTGTAAAGAATTTGCACTACAACCCATACCTCATTACACCTTACTGTAAATTGTACCTAAATTGTACCTCATCCCATTTCTGCTTTACACTGTATAGTATATTGTATTGTAACTCAGTTACTTCTACTCTGCATTGTATATATGTATATACTGAACACTTTTGTCTACGTACTTGACTTCTATTTTATACTTGCTATACTTATTTTATACTTATCTATTTTTGTCTAGCACAGTCTCTGGAGCGTAACAGAAAGAAGCATTTTGTATAAAAGTATTCTGTACTTCTGTATGACAACTAATAAAGAAACATTGAGCTTTATATTATATTGATCACACCTTTTTTTAGCGTTCTAATTCTAATCTCCTATCCCTCCTCCCTCTCATCCTGTTGTTCTCTCCCAGTTATCCGTTGTTGAGGCTGCCCTTGCCAGGGACCGGTCCCGTAGAGTTCACCACGGGTGTGCGAGACTACACCATTCCTTCCCATGAGCCCCAGGCGGACCTCGGGGAACGGCCCGACTGGGTAGGAGTAACAACACACACACACACGCACATGCACACGCACGCTCATAAATAATGAAAATACAACACAAAAGTGAGTCGATGGCTCTCAGCTGCCTGCTGTCATTATCATGGACGTTTTTCATAATGGTTACACATTAGGGCTGGGCAATTAATTAAATGAAATTTTCTAATTAATTTACATTTTCACGATTATGGCTTCTAACGATTCAATCCTAATTCATTAACAAAGAAACAAACAAAGAGCCATGAATAGTATTCCATCACAGACAGGTAGGTAAACGGGTGATTCATAATCAAATAAGGTGATGACTATCATTAAATGACAACCATGGCCAACGAGCTGTGGCAGTGCACCATATTGGTAGGTCTGGCATGTCATGAGAGTACTCTGAAGAGTCTGTAACTTCTCCACTCTGCTCCTCCTCCTCTGTGTGTGCGTGTGTGTGTATATAGTACCGAGGTGCTCCTGTGGCGTACATCCAGCAGGTGTTGGTGAAGGCAGCGGTGTCTCCCTGGGAGAGTAACCTGGTGCCGGTGGACGTGTTCCGCTCGCCGCTAGGCCGTGTCTTCAACCTGCTGGAGGAGATTCGCAACCACGTTCACTCTGACAGGTACGGACACTTGAGTTATACTTTTTACTAGGGCTGTCCCCGACTAAGGGGACGACTACCCCCCTGAATGGGAAAAAAAAAGTATAATTATAATTTTTTTGGGCTGTGGGGAGGGGGGGGGTGCTTAATGTCTGAAGGATTCTTGTCCTCTGCGAAAGCATGCAATTGGTCCACATCTAGATATTTGTCTAGTCTAGTGTGTTCATTAGATCGGTGAAATCCTCTTTCAGTGCCTCTGTGCCTGTTTTCTTAGGCAGTTAGCCTCGCTGGTATGCGCGCCATTAGCGTTAGCCACGCTTCTAGGCCTCTTTTGCTTTTGGAAAGAATAATAAATATTTTTTTAATTATATATATATTTTTTTCTTTTTTTTTTGCATTCGACTAAGGTTCGCAGTCGATTACGGCTCCTTTCGATCGATTAGTTGACTATTCGACTAATCGGTGTCAGCCCTACTATTTACCAGCTCTCCTGTCCCATATTCATTTATTGTTGCCTTCAACTTGCATTAATACTCACACATTATCTATTTAGACACAAATAGATTTTAGCCATAATGTTCATATCTGGTTTAAACAGTCTGTGGTCACTCTATTATCAACTATTTGGCTAATCTTGGTGCATGTTATTCGTATGCATTGGAAATGGTCCAATTGATACCATTTCGGTAGTTTGATTTAATAGAACAAAAAATGTATTTAAACCAAGTTGACTGATCAGCTAATGTCCTCCTCTACTCTTATCTTCTATCTCTATCTCTATCTCCTTTCTATTCTTTAAAAAAAAACAATTATTCTCTTCTCTCCTCTCCTCTCCTCTCCTCCAGTTCTGGGATGCGGAGCCTGGAGGCGCTGTGCCTGCAGGTGACGGACCTGTTGCCGGGGTTACGGCGCATGCAGTCTGTCCTGCCGGAGCACGGCTGTCTGCTGGTCTCCCCCGGCAACTACTGGCAGAACCAACGGGACCTCTTCGACTCGGACCCTGACCTCCTCAAGACCGTCCAGAAGCACGAGCCCAAAGGCCTGCACACCTCTGCCACGCTCCGAGGTACGCCTAGGCTCCAGATCCCCAGGGAAGGAGAGGTACGCCTACATCGGTCTCGTACCTCCCCAGATCCCCAGGGAAGGAGAGGTACGCCTACATCGCTCTCTTACCTCCCCAGATCCTCAGGGAAGGAGAGGTATGCCTACATCGGTCTCGTACCTCCCCAGATCCCCAGGGAAGGAGAGGTACGCCTACTTCGCTCTCGTACCTCCCCAGATCCTCGGGGAAGGAGAGGTACGCCTACATCGCTCTCGTACCTCCCCAGATCCCCAGGGAAGGAGAGGTACGCCTACATCGCTCTCGTACCTCCCCAGATCCCCAGGGAAGGAGAGGTACGCCTACATCGGTCTCGTACCTCCCCAGATCCCCAGGGAAGGAGAGGTACGCCTACATCGCTCTCTTACCTCCCCAGATCCTCAGGGAAGGAGAGGTACGCCTACATCGCTCTCGTACCTCCCCAGATCCCCAGGGAAGGAGAGGTACGCCTACATCGCTCTCGTACCTCCCCAGATCCCCAGGGAAGGAGAGGTACGCCTACATCACTCTCGTACCTCCCCAGATCCCCAGGGAAGGAGAGGTACGCCTACATCGCTCTCTTACCTCCCCAGATCCCCAGGGAAGGAGAGGTACGCCTACATCGCTCTCTTACCTCCCCAGACCGCCAGGGAAGGACAGGGAGAGAGGGATAGATGAGCAGCATCTGAAAACGTATTCCTCCATGGAGAACCAGGAGGTCCATGGAGAACCTTTGCTTAGCGCCCCTCCCCATTGACATAGTGAGCCGGATGGGCCCAAATACTATGGCTCAAGGAGACCTTCTTTCCCTCCTTCTTTTTCCGATTTTTCTCCCATCCCACTGTTAGTCGTTATGCCAATTCCCAACCCCCTTCTTGGTTGTTGCGCACTTTCCCTTACTGTTGGTCCGAGAGGCCGGAGTCTGTCACATGCTTTCCTCCGACGCATGTGCAGCCAGCCGGCAGCCAGCCTGGCCGCGCAGATTCTCACTGGGAGAGTGTAACGTGTGGGAGGCCGCACTACCTCTCACCAGATCCTACCTTTGCTGAGCAGGCGCCCCGACCAAACTGTAGAGGTCGCTGTCCACAACGCCCAGGACCCACCCACGGCTCCCCTCCCCCTAACTCAGCCAAAACGAGTTAGTATAGCGATCAGCCCGAGCCAAGGCAATGCTGACTCTCCGGGAGTCGAGACCGCAGCCTCTTGCATTGGTGACGAGCACAATCTCCGCTACGCCACCTGATCGCCCTCAATGAGACCTTCTGACGGCAGGGGATCACAAGATGTTTTGAAAATCAGAAAGTCGCGGTCAGAAAATTATTATTGCAGCTTTAACTATGCCCACAGGCAGGAGCGTACTTGTCAGCTAAACTGCTAACAACAACGTTCTTTGATTTTGGTTTTACTGTGGCACTCGCTGACAGAGATCAGAGCAGTGTTAATTTTGGCAGCTATTTTCATTTTAGTTTTAGTCTGTCATGTGTCAAATGCTCCTTTTTCGTTTTCATCATATTTAGTCATCTTCATTTATTTTTTGTTTAGTCAGTTTTAGTCAACGACAGGTCTGATTATTTTAGTCTTCGTTTAGTCTCGATTTAGTCTTAAAAAAAATTAAAACTATTTTTTTTTTTATAATTATTATTTTTTTGTCTCGCCACTCAGTTACAGCCTCATAAGTTGGTGTGATTTTTTTCTAAACAGAAAAGGCTAACGTTAGTGCTAGCTGGTTAGACTTATTGATTGATTGAAAACCTTTATTTATCCCCAAGGGGAGATTCAGGTGTCCATCACAGCATCAACACAGCCATCTAAAAACAGTTAATACATAACATACAATTATTTAGTACTTTGTTAAAAACAAAGTGTGCGAAGTTTGTCAGGGTCCTGGTTATTTTGACATGATTAAAATCCCTGTTGATAAGTATGAATGCGTTGGGATGTGTTGTCTGTATCCCAGACTAGCAACGGTAGAATGGATGACGTCACACGCTTGGTGGAACGTAAACACGGCGACTGCATGAGAATTCTCTCTGGAGGTAATACGGTCAGTTCTACCACCAATAGTTCTATGTCTGGGGTACATATATGTTCCTTGACCGTACCATGTTGGGGATTACACTGTTATGGTGATGTTATGGTGATGTTATTACATTCTCCGGGAGGTAATATCCAGTAACTGTTACCTCGGAGGACTAGCGGATGTCACTCTTCTTCTACGGTGTTGGAAACAAGCTTGGCACAAGCTAGAACGCTACAGCAGCTGTATGTGATACCGACGTTCAATAAAGTAACCAACATACACCAGGAGTTAACTAAAATCACCACCCCGCCACCTTTCCACTTACCGCGCTGGCTTTGTTTCTGTCGGCTCGCATGATCGCATCATGGTGAAGCCATGCAGTTCCACCGCACTGACCGCAGTCTGGGATATTTCCATGAAAGCTGGACTCTGTATTCCACTTGGATTTTTACCAGGGCCGAAAGTTCTGTCTTGTTGACCAGTGATCTTACATTTCCCATGACAACGGAGGGCAGGTATGTTTTCCTATCATTATGTAAGCTATTGTGGTGCATGGGTCAAAACTAGGGATGTCCCGATGGCATTTTTTTGCTCCCGATCATGTGATTTTGAGTATCTGCCGATACCGATCTTTCCCGATCCGATCTTTCACATTAGTAACCGATTTGACGCATTTTAGTCAGAAACTGGCGAAGCGAGACAAGCCCCTCTGTTGCCTCAATAGCCCCAGTCGAGCGCAGTGGCTCACATTACATTCACCCTGAGCCCCTGAGAATGTGCTTCATACGAGAAATATTAAACGTTTCAATCTGTTTGCACATTAGTATACATTCACAGTGTTCGACTTACGTAATGATTTGCTCCATTTTGGTCTGAAACGCTGACGTTAATCCTCACAAAGCGAATGTTGACGTTATCCAGGCGAACGTTAACTTCATTCAAGCGAGGCATTGCAATCAATACAGCTGTTTGGCAAAGCACCAGCCGCCTCCCCCATTCCTTTGTTGTTGTTTGTGGCTGTTTCTCAGGTGGCGTATTAGATTGGTCGTGTTGAACGCAGCTCTGTTCTTTCCTCCACGCCGGAACGTCCGCCTTACAAACATTGCAACTGGCTATTGGACTGGCTTCGGTTTCAATTTTAAAATGCTTCCAAACTTCTGACATTTTGTCTAGCTGCTCCGAGTCATCAGGTGGACATAACCTGCCAGTGTCGCGGGAGTGACGCGTTGTGAGCTTGTAGGTCTGCTATTTTTGGCATACGTCACTGTCGTGCGACGGTGTAAATCAAAGGAAATGCGTTTGTTTTGGCAAATTCTTCTGCTCTGTGCGACAATAAATAAATGAATGATGATATGTAATTTAAAACCAAAACTAAGGCCTCAGTATGAGTTTAAGACATGAACATGGTCATGTTTGTTGAATACAATAAAAAAAGATTTACTCCCGATTTCTTTTTCCCGATCTTCTGAAAATCATGTGATCTGCCCCCGATGCCGATCACGTGATCGGATCGGGACATCCCTAGTCAAAACATAATGTAGCGCTCCGTTGCAGTCTGTCCTCTCATATCTCCCGGGGGGGGGGGGGGGGGGGGGGACAACACCCACAGCATAACAGTGGTGCCCCCTACACACGGAACGCTGTGTTGGGGATAGGGTTCCCCACGGACAATTATGTTTGATACTTTCCTGTCTGCAAATGAGCTACTGTTAGCTAGCAAGTAAACAGTCTTGACGATAAAGCAAAATTGTATTTTGCAAACTACATTTTGTGTCGTCAGTTGTTGTCAACGATATTGCATGAATTATTTAGTCACATTAGTGTCACATGGTCACAATTAACGTGACGTCACGTCTCGTTGTCGTCAGGGAAAAAAGCTTTGTTGACGACCATATTTAGTCATCATTTTAGTTGACAAAAGGATCAGAGGCACTGTCTTGCAATCTACCCCCGCCCCCCGGCAACAGTAACGAAAACAAGAGTTCCGCTTGTTCATTGCAAAAATATAAAAACAAAGCTTCTGAATTGAATACTGAATTGAGCTTCGGATACCTACCTAATAAACAAATATCCCAGAATATCCGGATAGTTCAGGCCAGGTCTCCAAAGCCTGGTGTACTTCCTCCCCACACGGTTAAGGTGATTTGGTCAGCCATAAGCCTAGAGTTAGAGTTTAGGTTCCGCTGCCAAAATGGCTGTGAAAAAGGTCAGACTCTTGTTGAGCTGAGCTGGAGCCATTCCTCTCAGGAACACAGAAAACATTTACATTCATGTCAGAATAATGATACATTTTTTGTTCATTGTTGCTATTGTTATTATCGTTCCCATGCTGAAGGCTTTAATGGTTAAATACGAAGTACATTTTATGGCTTGGTTTCCTTCTTATTAATTGTTACAATGTTTTGATTATGAAATGTAACTTATTTAGTTTTAAAACTGCAATGTGGAATTTATTTAATCATCCAAATTAAAAGGATATTTATGTACCAGCAATAAAAGGGAATGGCTATGTTTTAATACTGGTGCTCACACTAAACGTTTCTGACTGGAAAATAATTTTCTGCTACTGTAATTTTTAAAGCCTAATTTGATGTGTGAAGGCCAAGCAGTTCTCTAGTTAGGGTTTTGTTCTGGTATCATTGGAAGCCACACAGAGTGGAGGAGACGTTGCTGCACCATGCAACCAGCTGAAAGTATCGAAAAGGTGGTGTGGTATTGAAATTGGGTATGGAATGACACCTCATTCGATACCAAATATTGATACCTAAGTCTCATCGGTGTCAGTGAGCCAAATAAGCATGTTTCCAAGATATAATATTTATTCTGCTCAACCACAATCCAAAATCTTACAAAATGTAACAACGTCTCCGAATGCCTCACACAGCACCCAGCGATGCACATAACTTGGCAAAGTAAGGTTAAATAACTATTTTAAAAATGTATATAATAAAAAAAAGTCTTTTGGTATCTGTATCGGTATTGGCACTGGTATTGAAAATGTTCAAACTATATCTAGCCCTAGCCCCAACCTAGTTGGGATCTGAGCACATATTTAACTGATGTGTCTGCTCTCTTGATGATATATTTACAGTGATGACGATGTGTATGTCCCCTTGCCTGTTTGTTGTATGAATACATTTGGTTGGACATAAATAAATCATGGTTTCAGATTAATAGGCTTTCATTAAATATTAATAAATCGAATTATATGATTTTCAGAAATAAAAACAAAAAATATTCAAAACAGGACTCTAAATTACATATTAATGATATTGAAATTAAACAGGTGTCACATGCTAAATTCTTAGGTGTCATTGTTGACGAAGGCCTTACATGGAAAAATCATATTGAGCTAGTTTGCAAAAAAGTTATGAAATCATATGGCATTATTAGAAGGATTTCTTCTCTTGTGAATCGCTCCTGTCTTTTGACACTTTATTATAGTTTGATATACCCATAATGCCATATGTATCATATTGTAATATTATTTGGGCCAGTACTTTTCCTACTTCTCTTCATAAACTTTTTATATTGCAAAAGAAATTCACAAGGCTTGCCACTACTTCTAATCACCTTGAACCATCTGCTCCTCTTTTTAAGCAACTTAAAATACTATCAATCTTTGATATTAATGTATAGTATTTTTATGTTTAACTGCACTTTTAATTTAGATTTATTTCCTATTGTTTTCCATAATTTTTTTTATATCAAACTCCAATATTCAAAATGTGCTCATCTATTTCATCACTCAAATCCAAGCTTAAATATACATTATTAAATGAATAGCTTCAATCTCATAAAACCATTAATGTCACTTTGTTTGACAGTTTCATGTTAATTTGTTTAGACTAATTATTACTGTTGTTTTTGTTATTATTATTATTATTACTTTGATTATTATTGTTATCATTATTATTATTATTATTATTATCTTATTATTATGAAAATAGTTGTATGAACTTATTTCACTTTACTTTTGTTTTTGTGTTTTAATTATTATAATTTTTTCAATGATTTAATGAGTTGAGGCCCTGTATAGGCCCATCTGGGTCTCTTGCATCTACTCAGCACCTTTATACACTTTCTGTCATGGTCAATGTTTTTACTGTTTTGCTGAAATGGTGCGAAATAAAGAAATAAAAATAAAGAAATATATAAATAATTAAAATATGTGTGTGTTCCAGACTTGCTGTTTGGTGTGCCTGGGAAGCACACAGGGGTCACTCACTACAGCAGGAAGCGGGTGGTGACCTACACCATCACTGTCGTGCTGGGCAGCTATGATGCAAGGTGAGCCATTTAAAAGAAACACACCATACCAGCAAGCGGAGAACACACTGCCCAGACTGCCAGTGACAGGGTTGTCTCCCTCAGCTGATCTGTGTCAGGGGTAGTTCTTCCCTCAGCTGGTCAGGGGTAGTTCTTCTCTCAGCTGGTCAGGGGTAGTTCTTCTCTCAACTCGTCTGTGTCAGGGGTAGTTCTTCTCTCAGCTGGTCTGTGTCAGGGGTAGTTATTTTTCAGCTGGTCTGTGTCAGGGGTAGTTATTTTTCAGCTGGTCTGTGTCAGGGGTAGTTATATATCATACTGGTCATCGCGTCTCGCTCCTGCCATTATGAGATAACTCTTATCTCCTAGCACCTACTGTGCTCATGAACAAACAATTTGCACCTGACCAGGCCACGCCCCAGCGTCCTCCTATAAGACGCCGGACATGGTCACACTCTACCTTCCTCTTTTTTTGTTTCCAACATGGACGCTGCAGTGCACTCCATTAACTAGTTGTTAGGAAATTCAGAGAGAAATTACACAATGTTGGGTTTTCGCCGGAGATTCGCCAGCCCCTGGAATCATCTCGGCACATCCTAACAGTGCATCGGGCCTGTCCTGGGGTTTCCTTGTCTCGTGACAGCGGATCGAGGTATGTCGCGTGGCGGCTAGCTGTCGGGCTAGGTCGCGCACAGATAGGGCCTGCGCTGCCAGGCATCAATGCTAGCATTTGTGATACTGCTCGTTGTCCCGTGAGACAGCCGAGTTGTGTATTGGCACGAGGGGCAGGATATTTGGGAAAACATGGTCGTCATGACTCTGTTTTGGGTGTTTTCCCAACTATCCTAGTGCGCGCGGCTAATGCTACAATGCTGGGTCTCCGTTCTTGTTCCCCACCGAGGGCTGTCTTTACTAAAAGGTCTTCCCTCCTCTTAACCATTCATGCTGACGGTCAATCGGTGTCTAATGTTGGGAGTTTTGACGGGGGCTTGTTTACCATTTTGTGAATCTATGAATTGTGTGCGGGGCTGGTGTTTTTCTCTGGTCTGCATCCCCTTAACACTTTGGCTGCCTAAGGTTAAATTCATGATATACCATAGATTGCCAGCGCTATTTGTCTATGGAGAACGTCCCCTTCTTTGCAGGGCTATAACTTTTTAAATTCTATTGCTACATTGCCATTATTAGGGCCCATTCAAAGTCCTATATGTATTGTTCATTGTGTAGCAACGTTAAACTTTTTCATTAACATATTCATAGTAAAGTATGGTCTAATGTATAAGTATGTTTTCATCTCTTTCTGCAGCTTTCTCCAGAACGTGATATATAGCCCCAAATGCATTATATTGATGATGAAATACAGTTTGATGGCAATCAGCGCGATATAAAAAATTCCAACTAGACGTACTTCTAGAAGTTACTACACGTCATCTGATGTTGACCGGATGGGCGAGGGGGCGTTTATAATTCCGTGGGCAGCGTTATACCAATCATCTAATGTGGGTCAAATGTTGATAATAGCAGTTAGTATCGAAGACGGTAACGTTACACGCTGAAACTCACCCAGTCTCCGCGCGCCGTTGGGCGATCATCGTAGAGTAGAAATCTTATCATTATGGGATATATTTTTACCCGGTCCATCTCCAGCTTGTATAATGGTATATACGTCCGAATCATGTTGTTTATCGAGTTATTGCCAATCGATCACCGTGTAGCGTGACGAGCCAGAGTCCCATGACCTATAGCGAGCGCCCGGAAGTACTACGGACGTCTAGCACAACCTCTATGCCACATCCTGTTTGGCGATTGCGCCGATCGGCCACCAGATGGCGCTCCTGAACCGCCAGAGAGCTCAGTGGGTCCTGCTGGTGGATCTCAGGCCAGCGGAGGGGACATATGAATCCGATTGCAGATTTTTGAAATATTGATATAAGGACGACGTAACGCGTCCTCCGGCAACTTTAGCATGGCCAGCAAAGACGTCTAAAGACGGTTCCTGGCAGCCAAAGTGTTAACATTGTGTGTATGGGCTAGCCCAGTGTTTCTCAAAGTGTGGGGCGCGCCCCCCAGGGGGGGCGCAGAGGCATGACAGGGGGGGCCTTGAGATTAAAAAAAAAAAAAAAAAATGTTTTTTTTTTTTTTTTTTTTTTTTTTTGGATTACAGAAAATTATCACTAAAGTGCTATCTGTTGCCATATTTGGATAAGTTTGACCATTTCTCAAAATCTGAAAATCATTATTTAATAAAACACAGAAAAGGATCACCAAGTTACTCTGGATAAAAAAAAACTTTACAGACGACATTGAGACAAAGCTTCCTGACACATCTCCATCCAAACTCTTGGAAGAACTCATTGAAATCTCATCTGATACCACCTGGAGAGCTAGTTTCAGAGTGTGGTGCTGAGTACCAAGTATCTCATGATGCAGCAGTTAAGGTGTTGATACCATTCAGCACCACATATCTGTGTGAAGCTGGCTTTTCATCCATGACAGCTCTGAAAACAAAATATAGGGCCAAGTTGAGCCTTGAGGATGACATGCGTGTTGCCTTGTCAAAGACTGACAGCAATAAAGACTGTTTGCTTATTTCCTATGTTTGCTTTGTAAATTCCCAGTCACTGAGTGAAGATCTGCTGTTTTGCAAATATGTCAAAAACAGAGCGACAGCTGATGAGCTCTTCAAAATTATTGACAAGTTACCTGACAGAACATGGACTGAAATGGGAGAACTGTGTGGGCTTTTGCTCTGATGGTGCGCAGGCCATGGCAGGGAAAAGGAGGTGGCTACAGGCGCTCATCAAGGGGGTCTCGCCAAACGCACAATGGACGCACTGTGTCCTTCACAGAGAGGCGCTAGCGTCAAGACAGCTTAGCCCTGAGCTGAATGAGGTTTTGACAGAAGTTATAAACGTGGTAAATTCAAAACCCGACCCCTGAAAGCGCGCCTGTTCTCTGCGCTGTGTGAGGAGATGGGAGCTGACCATTCTGCAGTGCTGTTTCACAGCGAGGCAAGGTGGCTCTCGAGTCGGCCCGGCAGGTGGCTGGTGGGCTGTTAATTTAAAACCCTTAGGAGTCTAACCTCAAGAGCTCCTCCTCCTCAGAAATGTCCCCGCCGCGGTATAGAATTAGCAGCGACTAACAACATTGTTCGAATTGCTGTTTTTTCTGTCAAAAATGGTGTCGGGTGGTGGGGCCTTAGGGCCAGCCGACGTCGAAACATCACGCAAGGTTATTAGCTTTTGACCTAGCCGCAAGCTATAACCGCAGGGAGGGCTAGGATGCTGTCAACGCTTGTTTACAGACATCTTTGGTTGGATCAGTCTCCCCTTGAGGAGGAGAGAAGGTTTTTCCCTCCTCAGGGCTCCCCTCTCCTCAGAGGGACTTTGGTCTTTCCGCAGGAGCGTGGGCGGTATTTGACCTAGGCCCCACACCGCCTCACACCGCGCAGCCAGAGGTGAGGGCGCGGCCTCGACCAGCGGCTGTGGCGAGGCCCTCAACCAGCAGCCATGTTTACCCCGCCTGAGGTACCCTGGACACAAAGAAAACGGGTGATCGCGAGGGATCGGCTACATTAGATGAGCACGGTGGTGTCAGACCCATACTGGACCTATCCCATGGAAGGTTCCGAATGTTGACCGTCTCCCACCTGTTGGACGCTGTCAGGTGGGTGACTGGTTCACCTCCATAGACCTGTAGGATGCGTATTCGCATCCCGATCTTCCATCCTAGGGCTTACCTACGCTTCCTTTGCAGGGCTTAGCGTACGGGTACCAGAGGCTGCTGTTCAGCTATTCTCTGGCTCCCCGCATTGTCACCAAGTGCGTGTAGACCGCACTGGGGCCTCTGCGTTGTCGGGGGTTACGAATTGTATTCTGCCCTGGACGACGTTCTGGTCCTTGGCCGGTCAGGGTAGATCGCCAGGTCTCATAACAGGCAGGTGATGTCGGGCGGCTAGGTGGTGTAGTGGGCAAGGCACTCGCCACCAGTGTGGAGACGCTAGGATTCGCGTGTTCGAATCCAGCTCTCCACATTGTTTTTCAGTTTGGCTGGTCGTCCGCAGTAATACACATTGGCCGTATTACGGGGAGGGAAAACTGAAGGGTGGGGATCGAACGTTGTGAACAAGCGACTCCTACAAGTCGGTTGGTGCGCCTGCGCAGTAGAATCAGGAAGTGTCGGGGGCAGCGTGAGCCTCCCACGCGTTACTCCTCGACACTGAGAGATCGAGCTGCGCAGGTGAAAAGATGCGACTGCTGTTACCTCAAGTACCGGAGGGGACTTGTGCTATGTATGACTTAGTCCACATTGCAGCCGGCTTGTGGGAGGCAAGAAACAGCGTTCGTGACAGGGGAGGGTTGAATTGGATGATACGAAAATTGGGATGGGAGAAAATATGGAAAAATGGGAGAAAAAGTGGACCAAAAAAAAAAAACAGGCAGGTGATGTCTCACCAGCCTGGGTTTTGCTGTAGACTGGAAGTAGAGTTCTCCTCTTCCCAGTCAACGGGTGGAGTACTTGGGTTTTTTTCTAAGCCCAAGGTCTATATGGGCATCCCTCTCGGAGCGGCGGCGAGTGGTTGGGTTCTCGGCGCGCTCGGGAGGTTCCGTCCTAGGACGGTTACGCCGCTGTCCGTGATGCGCCTGCTGCTGGGGTCCCTCTTGGCCTCCTCTTCATGAGGATGCAGAGGTGGTTTTTTCCAGTATGGAAAACTGGTGTGAGACATATGGAAGCGGCTGAAGGTTCCCATGTCAGTATTGGGGGACCTCATCTTCTGGGGAGGGTCTGGTGCCCTCACCTGCGGGGTCCCCGTGGGCAGCAGGCTGTCACACGTCACAGTCTTCACCGATGCCTCCCTCATGGGATGGGGGGGGGGACGTGTCAGGCCAACGCAGTAGGGGGCAGCTGCCCGGTCTGCGCTACATTCAATGTGTTGGAATTGAAGGCAGTCCTTCTGGTCCTCGAACGGCTCAACCACCTTGTGGTGGGCAAGCATGTTTTGGTCAGCGTCAGCGTCGTATATTGTCAGACAGGGTGGAGTGCGCTCCCCCCGTCTGCACAGATCTGGCTATGGGCGTTCTCCATCTGCTCTGCCTGAGGGCTCTCCACATCCCCGGCAGGGTGAATGTGGGTGCAGGTGTGATGTCGCGGGGCGGTCCTCACCCTGACTAATGGGGATTACGTCCAGACATAGTCGGGCAGGTCTGGGACCGATTCCGTGGCCGTCCGGGATTCTGTACGCATTCCCCCCCTTACACCTGATAGCTCAGCTGTTAGGGCGGGTACGTCGGGAGCACAGGACTTGGTCCTGGTCACGCCGGGCCGGGGCTCAGCTGTGTGGTCCCCGGCCCTGATTCAGCTCTTGGTGGCCCTGCCGTGGCCTGTTCCGTGGTCACCGCGGGCCCTCTCTCAGGCACGTGGAACTCTGTTCTGCCTCCTGTTTCTGGGGCAGCCTCTGGGCTTGGCTGCTGACAGTGTGAATCTGGTGGGGATGCGTCTTGACTATTCTGTGGTTAACGATATCTGGTACGCGCGCGCTCCGTCCTCTACCGCGGCTTACGCTGGGGAGTGGTGTATGCTCGAGTGTGGGGGCGGAACATTGTTCAGCCACCCTCTCGTGGAACATTCCTGCTTGGCGCTCTGCGTCTCAAGCCTGTGGAACATTCTCTGTCTCCGAGTGGGTCCTCCAACTGGTACTGGGCCAGTTGTCGGAGGCCCCGGTTGAGCCTCTTGAGCAGGCGCCATTGGATCTGCTGTCTTGAAGACCGCGTTCTTCTTGGCCATCACCTCCGCTAAAACGCGTGGGTGAGCTGTGTGCTCTCTCGGTGCGGCCTGAGTAGCTGTCTATTCGGCCGATAGCGGTGCGACTCTGAGGCCTAATCCAGTCTTTGTGCCAGAGAATATCCGGAGCTCTTTCGCTCCAGGGATATTGTGGTTCAGGCGTTCGTCCGGAGGCGGGCCTTCACCTGTCGTGTCCAGTCCGTGCACTGGGGGTTTACCTCAGGACTCTGACTCTCAGGGCTTCCGTTCAACTGTTTGTTTGTTACGGTGGCCTTTGCGCGGGTGAGGCGCTGTCCAAGCAGCACCTGTCACATTGGTTGTGCGGGGGCGTTGCCTTTTGCTGCACGTTGGCTGGACAGGTCCCCCTTCGGGCTGCTGCCCTGTTAGGGGGGGCCTCGGTGGAGGACATCTGTGCTGCGGCCTCCTGGTCCTCCCCGGGTCCCTTCGTTAAGTTTTCCCTCGTGGACATGACTGGGGGTTCTGTCTCCCAGGCAGTTCTGAGGTCTGGGACCTCTCCTGCGTCCCGCCTTTAGTGGGCTAGCAGGGGTTTGTAGGTGTGTGCCACGGGGTGATGTGTCACACGTGGTCTCGCCTGTGCTGTGCGTATTTCAGGGGTCTCTGGTTCCCCCTTTTATCGCACTTTGGTGGAGTTGACTGCCTCCCCCCCCTTCGTTAGGACAGGCGGGTGGACGGGACTCCCCTCCTCCCTGGTAGTGGGGCTTACGGGCCCTCAGGGGGTACACTTGTCTGGTCACGCGTCTGCTCTGCCCCATATCTCATAATGGCAGGAGCGAGACGCGATGACCAGTATGATATATAACGAAAGGTTATCCTATAACCTAGTTATATGAATACTGGCAGAGCGTCTCGCTCTCAGCGCCCTGAGGTCCCTTGGTTGGGTTTTCAATGTTGGAAACTTTTTTTCCGAGGAAGGTAGAGTGTGACCATGTCCGGCGTCTTATAGGAGGACGCTGGGGCGTGGCCTGGTCAGGTGCATGGGTGCAAATTGTTTGTTCATGAGCACAGTAGGTGCTAGGAGATGAGAGTTATCTCATAATGGCAGGAGCGAGACGCTCTGCCAGTATTCATATAACTAGGTTATAGGATAACCTTTCGTTATTTTTCAGCTGGTCTGTGTCAGGGGTAGTTATTTTTCAGCTGGTCTGTGTCAGGGGTAGTTATTTTTCAGCTGGTCTGTGTCAGGGGTAGTTATTTTTCAGCTGGTCTGTGTCAGGGGTAGTTCCTCAACAGTCGGCTCTAGGCAGAACCTAGATAGATGTCTAGCTTTTAACATGGACTATACTGGTCTCTCCATCACCATTAATTATGAGCCATCTGATCGGTGTGTTTTTGCCATAACGACAGATTCGTACAAAACCTAGGAACATCTAGCCCATGGACTGCAGTTGAAAATTAGCCGGCAGGCTAAAACTGGCACATTCACAGAATCGTCAGAATTGTCCCTGCAAATTAATAAATATACTGAAACCTAACATTCCTAGTTTCATGCTAGGAATGTACCTTTATCATATTTAGTATATTCCATATCACTCTCTGCTATTATTGGTCATACACCTCCACCCATTTCATTTCATTGGCCTTTTCTTGACGTACAGTAACTGCTATGTGTGCACTAACTGCAACAAGCCAGATACTTGAACAAATACACCTGCATTTCAAAAACATGCACCTGCATTTCAAGAACATGCAATGTTTTACACGTGTGTAAAAAATTTCTAGCTTCGGTTTTTATTCTCTCCCTCACCCTGTGTGTGTGTGTGTTTCCAGGTTCCTGGGCAGCTTGCGGGCACGTCTGAAGCAGCTCCACCCGTCTTCCAACTGCAGCCTGCGGGAGGACCACATGGTGCACGTGCACTTCAAGGAGGAGATCGGCATCGCGGAGCTGATCCCCCTGGTCACCACCTACATCATCCTGTTCGCCTACATCTACTTCTCCACACGTCAGTCTCTCTGTCTGTGTGTCTGATCCCCTGGGCCCAGGAGTTCAAAACATTGAATCCCTATTGATTGATTGATTGATTGAACATTTTTATTGACAGATTGCAGAATGGGTACAGTACAGCATGGCTCAATACACACAATTGTTAAGGGGATGCAGACCAGAGAAAGACTTTCGTCTTGTTTACATCAGGGTCCCCCATTTTCAATTCATAATGAGTTGAAATGAATTCATACAAATCTGATCCAATCGGATAGGGATTACACGTTTTGAACTCCTGGGCCCTGGTCACCACCTACATCATCCTGTTCGCCTACATCTACTTCTCCACACGTCAGTCTCTCTCTGTCTGTGTGTCTTATTCCCTGGTCACCACCTACATCATCCTGTTCGCCTACATCTACTTCTCCACACGTCAGTCTCTCTCTGTCTGTGTGTCTTATTCCCTGGTCACCACCTACATCATCCTGTTCGCCTACATCTACTTCTCCACACGTCAGTCTCTCTCTGTCTGTGTGTCTTATTCCCTGGTCACCACCTACATCATCCTGTTCGCCTACATCTACTTCTCCACACGTCAGTCTCTCTCTGTCTGTGTGTCTTATTCCCTGGTCACCACCTACATCATCCTGTTCGCCTACATCTACTTCTCCACACGTCAGTCTCTCTCTGTCTGTGTGTCTTATTCCCTGGTCACCACCTACATCATCCTGTTCGCCTACATCTACTTCTCCACACGTCAGTCTCTCTCTGTCTGTGTGTCTTATTCCCTGGTCACCACCTACATCATCCTGTTCGCCTACATCTACTTCTCCACACGTCAGTCTCTCTCTGTCTGTGTGTCTTATTCCCTGGTCACCACCTACATCATCCTGTTCGCCTACATCTACTTCTCCACACGTCAGTCTTTTTTCAGTCTCTCCATCACCTCACCTGTCTTTATCTAAGTATGCCGCAGGGTGCAGGCAAGTACGCTTTGTGAGTGTGAGTTGAGAGAGGCTGATGCTGGAACACTACACCACCACAGGAATTCACCCAGTTAATGGCCAATGGCTTTCCAACACAAACGTGTGTGCTGGACACGCACACCTACGGCGCGTGTACATTTATCTTCTTGCCAAGTAGTTGGTTCACACCCCTAAATCAAGGAGGCCGATATTTGAGCTAATATTTCATATTCAATTGCAGTAAATGTGACAGTTTCACAATCTACAGTAACACAATCCTTAACACACAGCTGTCTTTAAAGGTAGAATCTGTAATGTCATCAAACGGCGGAGTTCCTAACAGGAACTAGACAAACTGAAGGGACATTTTAGACATGTGTAAATAAATAACTCTCCAAAATATATTCAGGCATTCAGACATTCCTTTGTCTCAATTAATTAACCCACTTGAACTTGAATAATAACTTTCTCTTGGTGATTAGATATTTGTGGTTATTCTGGTTTTTGTTACTAACCTAAATAGTGCTAAGAGAGTGCTAAGCATATAAAATATTGTATTGCTGTATTTTCCCCCTTCAAAATATCTGAATTTTGGAGGACTGTAGCCCCCTTTCTGGGTAAGCTAGCATGAAATGATTGGTATCTATGCATAGTTGTATTATCCAGTTTCATCTCCATATATGAATGTTTAAATTGAGACCGCTAGAGCCCGAATGTATTGAACGCATACGCATTCAACTGGGAAAGTGGAGGCAGATCTTTGCTGTATTTTAGTGGTTAATTTCCTCTCCCCAGGTAAGATCGACATGGTGAAGTCCAAATGGGGCCTGGCCCTGGCTGCCGTGGTAACCGTTCTCAGCTCGCTGCTCATGTCTGTTGGACTCTGCACACTGTTTGGTCTGACACCCACGCTGAATGGAGGGTAGGGACACACACACACACACACACACACACACACACACACACACACACACACACACACACACACATACACACATAGGGTTGCCAACTCCCTCATAGACCATCACTCGGTCATAACAATGGTCTGTACTGAACAGGCTTGTCAGCTTAGTTGTCAGAGCAGAATCTCTTACTTATATAATGTATATGACTCATGAGCAGTTCTTGTTCCTTCCTTTTATAGACAATCACTCAAAATCTGTAATGTTACAGCAAACACAATCATTTGATGGGAATACGCAAGGACACACATTTGTGAAATAAACAACATTGGGAAGATCCAGTATTCTACACATGAAACGGCACTGTCCATGGTTCTGAAACAAGAGCATGCTCTCTTCTCGTGTCGTCTCCTCTCCTCTTCTCCTGTCCTTTCCTTATCACCAAGAATTTGGCAGTCAATATATGGGACAAAGGAAGTCCTGTATGGGACAAACCAATTTAGCCCAATATAGTATGGGGTGTCCTGGCTAGCACCTTGGCAACTATACACACACCTGGTTGACTTTCTAATGCCTCCCCATAGACTCGGCATGAGTCAATGTTAATGTTTAGAATCAGTGGGTGATAAGTCACTGGGTGAGGGGGGGGGGGGCGGAGCCTTTGTGACTGGCCAATCATGTGAGGAATGTTTATGCCGACAAACGGCGCTCGTCAAACAACCACTGGCCAACATCCACGCATGAGTCCATAACACACACACATACACCAAGGTCCACATGGCCACACAGTCACACACAGTGCAGTGATTTTATAACTCGATATTATCCTCAACATTTCTTACATTTTGTAAGCGGAGGTATCCTACTATAAAATGCCCATGTTTTCCAAATGAGGAAAACTCATTGGTCCTCAATCATTGGCCATCTACAGGAGAATAACATTAGAACATAATATGTAAGTTTTGGAGAAAACCATATCTAAAAACGCTTTAATAATGTATTTTACGGGATATTACAAGTCTGCACATAGTTGTGGCGCACAGCATAGGGTAGTGAGTTATTAAGGTATTTAATGTTTGGTAATACACTGCACTTTAATGCCAGGATTAATGCTGCATTCGATTATAACTTGAAAGTATGGGTGGGCGGTATAACGGTTGAACTGGTACTGTATACCGGTAGAAATCTGTGCCAAGGTAGAGATTTTACTTTAACGGATGTACTGTACCGGTAGGAGGCTACTTTTAGGCTTTTTGAATGTAAATCTTTCTTTTTCACATTTACAAATGTAACACACAAAGCTAGAGAACTGCGCGCTGCCATTAACACATTGAGAGCCACCCCCCTATGCCCAGATAACCCCTTCCGTGCCAGCGCTTTAGTCAATGGGAGGTCTGGGATATTTGCAAACACTTAAACTATATCTTATATGGCTATGGGTCTAAAACACTCCTCGCTTATCAATGACTTGCTTGCAGTCAACATGTACGAAACGGATTGTTTTTTCATTGGTACATGTACGTTTTATATTTTTCGGCTGATTTATGAATAGTTTTCAAATAAACGCTAGATTATCGATAGTATATGTGTACTTATGCACTCTAGAGAAGCGGGCTGAAAAATCGATTATCTATGCCGTGCTTAGCGTTAAAATTACGCACACACACATACACGTTGTGATCGCTGTGAAAAAAACATCTGATTAACCCAAAACTGGTAACATAGAGTCCTTACCTCACATCAGATGTTCTGCATAAAGATTAATCCAATTCCTGATCGCCATTCCAAATATCGATCGCGTTTATTGATCCAACGTTATACTCCGAAACAGATAATCGACGCTTCTTCCAGTCCCCTCAGTCAATGCAATAGTATCCAGATGCATGCCCCAGAAGTAAAACGTGGACCGGAGTTATTTTTTTGATGCACTTTTTCAGCCAATCCAATCCAATGATGTGCAATACCATCCGGGAGACGACAGGCGGCGGTATTTGCCCTTTTCGAGCTCAGAGCCATTCCCAATGATAACGTCAGGCTGGATGGATGAAAAATGAATGGATATTGCTAATAAAAGAAATAACGATAAGAAAACGAGAACTCATTGGCACTCAACGCATGGCGAGTTAAGACTACTAATCTCGTCGTTGGCACTCAATGTGTTAAAAGATAATTAACTAGTTTATGCAAGAAGTTGACCCATTATTGGCTACTGAAAAATTATCCATGGTGAGACGGAGGGCAGTGAGTGTGATGCGGGAGCTCCTATTCCTGATGCAAACAATGAAGAATAATTGGTTCCAACGAAAGGTACCTCATCCATCATCTGGACGTGATTTGGGTTTAAAAAGTCGACATTGAGCATAAAACTATTATCTGCAAGCAAGAAACATAAGTTGAAAAACGAAGACCAGGATTTTGGAAACGTATGTTATGTCAGTCTTTTCATACGGAGCAGAAGCATGGACGCTGAATAAAGAGGCAAAGAGGATGATAGACTCTTTTGAAATGTGGACGCTGAGGAAGATGCTGAAGATGACATGGAAGGATAAGATCAAGAATGAGGAGGTACTGAGAAGAGCGGATATGCAAGGAGGACAGCTGCTGGAGAGGTTGAAAAAAGAGAAAGATGGAGTTGTGCGGGCATGTTCTGAGAGGATTCAGCGGGGAGATGTTCAAGAAGGTGGTGATGGGGAAGGTGGATGGAAAGAGAGGAAGTGGAAGACCAAGAAGAGGCTGGGTAGACGACGTCTGTGATTGGAGCGGAGTGAGAGGCGGAGTCACGGAGTTGGAGAGAAGAAGTGGGGACAGAATGGGTTGGAGAGTGATAGGCAACCTTCGGAACGAAGAAGCCACCTAATGATGATGAATGTTGAGCGAGTTGTTGCCAGATGTGCGCAGACACAAGCAGTCCCTAGCTGAGTAAGTTTCCAGTGTATGAAAGTGTATGAAACTTTCCAGTGTACGTCCCCAAGGACTTCAAAATTGCGAGAGTAACACCCCTGCACAAAAAAGGCAGTAAATTAGACTCAGGCAACTACCGCCCTGTTTCTATCCTTACCTCCATCTCGAAAGTCATGGAAAAAATTGTATACGAACAGGTCGAAAAATACCTTGCGGAAGAAAATCTAATCTACGAATTCCAATCTGGCTTCAGAACATCCCACTCCACTGACACATGCCTTCTCTATTTAAACAACCACCTCAAACGAGGTGGACGCGGGCTAATACTGCGGCATGGTCATGCTGGACCTACAAAAGGCCTTCGACACTGTCAATCACACCATTCTGATTGACAAGCTAAAAGCTATTTGTTTTGATAGTCTATCAGTGAGCTGGATGCAATCCTACCTGGAGGGGAGAGAGCAGATGGTGGAGGTAAACGGTACCCTATCCCCCCCCCCACAGTGAGCTGTGGTGTTCCACAAGAAAGCATACTAGGTCCGCTACTGTTCCTAATTTATGCAAATGACATGTCGTCAGCTTGTGACTGCAACTTGTTCCTGTTTGCGGACAACTCAGCCCTGCTGGTCTCTGACAAGAACAAGTTACAGGTTGAAAAAACCCTCAGCTCAGAACTAGGCAAAATCTGCATATGGCTCGCTGATAACAAACTTATCATTACACATGGGCAAAACAGAGTCCATTCTCTTCGGTTCAAATAACAAACTCAGCAAGACCGACGGCTTCTCAGTTACAGTGGGTGACAATATTGTCACAAGGAAAGAAGATATTACCTACCTGGGTTCCATCCTAGAGGCAAATCTTTCCTGTGACAAAATGGCATCCAATGTAATAAAAAAAGTCAACCAACGAACTCGATTCTTGTACCGGATCTCCTCACTGGTAAACAAGAATACCCTGAAGACTCTGGCAGGAGCACTCATTCAAGGGTACTACGACTATGCTTGCACCTCATGGTACCAAAGCACCTCAAAGGCGCTAAAAACAAAATTACAAACATCTCAAAACAAACTGGTCAGACTACTGCTTGACCTTACTCCTAGAACCCACCTCACCCCTGCCCACTTTGACAACCTAGGATGGCTTAGAGTAGACGACAGTACAGCAACTTGCAATGGGCCTGTTCTACAAGATACACTACACGACCAAGGTACCCATGTACATGTCAAAATACTTCCCAAAGGTCAGTGAATACCACGATCACAACACCAGAGGGAGCTCCACAAATCATGGTAAACCCAGATTCAAGGGACTAAACACGTTTTGGAATTATGCCACATCAATGTGGAACGCCCTACCCAAAGCTGTAAAGGAATGTGAATCACTACCCACTTTCAAAAACACTCTCAAAAAACACCTATGGGAGACTGCAATTCGAAACTGGCCCCTGTAAATGTCCTAACACAACCCCCTCAAATGTACAGTAAATGACCAAGTATGGTCTTGTCAATATTCCAATGTACAGTTTTGCTTGTACAGTTGTACAGTGTCCCCCACCCAATGACGCTTGAAACCCCATAGAGGCTTTCAGGAAGTGTAGTTCTGAAAGATTCCAACGCTGATCAACAGCTAGCTATGGCTGCAAAAAAAACTACAATTCCCATGGTTCAACATTTCCAAAATGGTCGCCTCTCGTGAAATAAACCTGACCAACTAAATGAAAATCTATCTAATAACACTTTAACCTATTGTTAAACTAACGTATTGATGATAATATACATTATAAATGCTGTTGTGACATGGTTATGATGTTTATACTTGAATACGTTTGACGAAAAAAACAATACTTTGGTCAAACAGTCTGGAGATATTGATTTATGATCGGCCCGGTATTACATTTTTTATTTATTTAACGTCATAAATAGATCAATACAGTCCGTATTGAGTAATGTTGCATTTCTTTTTCAAATGTAGCCAAGAGTAAAGACCCTAACCCTATCAAAGCAGTAGTAAAAAATGGACGACTTTGACGCGAGAAGAAGCACTCATGAAATCGTTGTAGTCCTAATAAAGAGGAGACCCAGGGCTTTTGATGGACTTAGAAATTTCATAAAACTACACTACCGAGCTCACACCAGCCGCATACAAACACAAGCCATTTTTCTTTTACAAATATTCTTTTTTTTTTTTAAACTTTGACCAGTCAGCTGGTTCTTTTAGCGTTTATCGCTTTTTCATCACATTCATACTTGGTCAAGTTCGACCGACAGAAGCAGGCTGAAAGGGTTCAGATGGGGGGGAAGACACTCTGGGAAAGGCACGGCTGCCGTCCGGGATTCGAACGCGCTCAGCCCCAGATCCGTGACTAGCACGGTTGTCCACGGCGCTGAAATAGCACTCGCGGTACGTGGTGAGCTACTGGAGCTCCCCCTTTTACAAATATTCATGTGAAAAATCGTGTTTATATCTCACAGGTCGAACAAACCTCAACGTTATTTGCCATAAAATACAACGTATATTGTTTCTTTACCTTTCTGTGAAAGTCTAGAAAAAGCTATGGACATTATACAAAAGTAACTCTACTTACAGTAGATTTTATTCACAGTCTTTGCTGCTCTGTAACGGGCGCCTCGTGGTGGTAATAAATCCAGATTTAACTCTGCCATTGGAAAGAGATTTGGCCCGACATATTTCAAATTGCATATGTGTCCAGATGGCAAAATTCAGTACTGTATCTACAAAAAAACCTGTAAATCATCTGCCCTTTGTTCATTTGCTTAGATTTTTTGTACACTTGATCTCAAGAAGGGGCTGGATGAGCTCAGTGGCTCATTGACCAAACCACTTTTGGTTAATGTTAGCATGGTGTTATTCACCGTCAAAGATTGAAGAAAAATAAATAATAATCATTTATATTCCCCTTTGGTTCATTACAATTTACTCAAGCATAGTAACAGACTCAATATTTCTGATACTGGGAATACATTCCCTGAGGTCCATATATGTCCCTAGAAACCAAGACCATGCAAATGGACCTTGTAGAAGTGGAGCAATCTTCCATTGATTTTGGTATGTACTTTTAGGCAAATTTTCTGAAAATATGGCTCAGGCTTAAGAGGTTAAGAGTACATTTGTACGTACTGTATATATAATATAAGTTCATGCACCGGCGTCACCAAAACGACCTGTAGGAGTCGCTGTCCACAACAGCCAATCCCCACCCACCGGCTTTCCCACCCTCTAACTGTCTAACACTTGCCAATTGTGTTAGTATGAACGACCGGCCAGTCGGTAGCAACGCCGAGAGCTGGGCTCGAACCCAGCGTCTCCTGCGTTAGTGGCGAGTGCCTTGCCCACTGTGCCAATCAGCCGCCCATGCTGCTCACTCATGAATGCTCTGGTACAGTTAGTGATGTAGCTGGTGTGTGTTTACGTCCGGCGCTAATACGTGTATATCCCTCTCTCCTGTGTGACTGACTAGTTATCCACTTACCTTTTACCACCTTATCTGTTATTTTTAAAACTTGACTTTATGTTCACTTTATTGCCCAGAAAGGTGTCTGTTTGTTCTAGAGACGGGGGTTTCCCCTGGATGCACTGGTTAAACATTCTACTACTGCTTCTACGGGTGGAACGGTTCACAAAATCGACGGTTCGGTTCGTATCACGGTTTTGGGCTAACGGTTTTCGGTTTGGTTCGATATACGTTGTTTTTAATTTTTTTTTAAATGTAACACTCCAAAAATGTAAACATGCTTCTCATTTATTAAAAAAAAAATTAAAAAAAAAACGGTTTACAGTGGTTTTCCTTAAAGGGGAACTATCTTATAAATGGCCTTTTTCAGTGTTTAGCATTGTTTCCTAGCTATGTGGACTTATATTAATATGATCTATGTCTCTAATTCTCATATTGGCGCATTCTTCCAATTCTCCTCTCACAATATTCACCCTCACTGAACTGAGTCATCTGAAAATGTGATGATTTGTGATGTCAGAAAGACACCGCTGCATGTTAATGTTCAGGCGCCGGCGCCGCGGCGCAGTGGTTTAGGTGGCCAGGCTCAAAACAGCTCGAGATCTTGAGGTAGAAAAATGCTGTTTTTGAGGACTTGATTAGAAATACAAAACAATGAATTAAAAAATATATATAATTACAGAGGTGTTCCATAAACTCACAGGAATTGTGTAAAAGTGCCCAAATAGTGAAATAAATAGTAAAATAGTTCCCCTAATGTTTGGCACACAAAGACCGAACTGACTGAAAAATATAGGGTACATTTGTCAAAGTATTAACTTAGTGCAAACAAACAATATGCTCAGCCAGCACTAGACTTTCCTTTCTTTAAAATAAAAACAAAAAAACAATGTCAACAATGTTTAAATTCCCTGATTGGCAGTTCTTAACACTTTGAGTGCCAGCCACGAGAAATCTCGTTAGTTCATACCATGCGTTGAGTGCCAAGAACGAGAAATCTCATTATTTAATCTATATTTTTTTTATTATCGATTTTTCATTTTTCATCAATCTAGCCTAGGCCTGCCACGATAACACATTTTGCTGGGCGATTAATTGCCCCCGAAAATATCGCGATAAGCGATATTATTGCGACCGGTTAGAGATTTTTTTTTTATAAATTTATTTCCCAAAACTTTTATTTTGAAGCCCACCGCTCCGTCTTTTCCGGTTTTAGACTTTTATTTTGAAGCCCACCGACCGGACCGGAAGTATTGTTGTTGTTGCGATTATCCTAAGCAGAACATATGAGCCGACAACATGTCTCGTCCGGTTGTTTTTGAGCTAATAACAAATGTTGAGATTGTTGGTGAACAACTAACTTTAGGTTAGTTTTAACGTTAGCTACTAACGTTAGATGCAGCTACTACAGGCAATCAACGATGAGGAGGAAGCGTCAAAGCAGTATATAATAGAATAGCTGTGGTGCGTAGGCACTGCAGCACGACTCGAAACTACCGGAGTGTTATAATAAATTAATTCGTGTTTAACTTGTCCCCGTGTCCAGTCCTTTGACCAGCCCCACCCGTTCATTGTAAACAATGATGCATGTAATTGTATTAACGTTATTCTGTGTTGTACTTGTAGCTATGCTATACGTTGTATTTCGTTTGTTAGCTAATGTTGTTAGCATGGAATGAGAATCAAAGCTCTATCTTTCATCTTTATTTAGCAGTCCAGTTTCTCCGGGCAGTAGCGAGTAACTACTTGGGTCTAAAAATAGCTAACGTTACACTACAAATAATGCTACTTGGTTAAAAGGAGCCACACTATTGAGAAATGTAGTTAAGCTGTGGCGTTGCCCCACGGGGCTCCCGTGCTGTACTCTAGTAACGTCAGCGACCCGCCTCCCAACACGGACAGTGACTGACAAGCGGCACTGGTTCCGCCTCATTAAAACAAACGCGCAAATAGCAATTAATCGCGCCCGTCAAAATCATTGCATTCATTTTAATTATCGCAGCAATTAATCGATTTATTGCTTATCGCGGCAGGCCTAATCTAGCCTCACATTACCAGTCGGGATCTGTCTGAGCTCGAACAGGGAAAATACCACCCCCTATCGTCTCTCTGGATGGTATTGCACCCATTGGATTGGACTGAATGAAATGGATGGGGAAAATAGAGTCTGGAATCCACATTTTACTTGTCAGGCATGTAACCGGAGACAATCCCAGTCATTGCCCACCCTCAGAACAGCATGGAATATGTGTTTCCACTACCCAGCGTTGGATCAATAAACGCGATCGATATTTGGAATGGCGATCAGGAATTGGAATAATTTTTTTGGAGAACCAAAAAAACAGTCTTGGGATAATCAGAGCTCTTTTCACCTATATCTCAGCGTGTCCCATATGTGTGTGTGGCTGTGAGTGTGTGTGTGTGCTGATCAGGAAATAAGATAATCGATTTTTCATCCCGCTTCTCTAGCGTGCATAAGTACACATATACTATCGATAATCTAGCGTTTATTTGAAAATTATTCATAAATAGGCCGAAAAAGTTACAACGTGTTTTGTGTATTCCAGTAAAACGCGATTCCTGCAGAATCTTATTTTTTTATCTGGAAGTTAAAAAAACAAGTGTTTTTCAAAATGGTATAAAACGGAAATGTAACTATTAAAAAACAATCTGTTTTGACAATGTTGACTGCAAACAAGTCATTGATAAGCGACGGGCGTATTAGACACATAGGCATCATTTAAGATATAGTTTATGCGTTCGCAAATGTGATCGCCTTCCCATTGACTACAGCGCTGGCACTCAAGCGCTATTTCTGGCGCCCCCTGCTGGCACTCAAAGTGCTAATGGAAAGATTTGTTTTCCGCTTGAAATTAAAGTGCAGTATTTGAAATACAATGAAAGGAATATGGCTGGATTTCTTATCAAAAGGAAAAGTGTCACTGTTATTTAAAATAAATAAACTAACACACACACTGTACTGTTTCAAAACAACACTGCTCTGTTCATTCTATTTTTTA
This sequence comes from Notolepis coatsorum, assembly GCF_963971535.1. Lineage (NCBI taxonomy): Eukaryota > Metazoa > Chordata > Actinopteri > Aulopiformes > Paralepididae > Notolepis > Notolepis coatsorum. The sequence goes on along the minus strand of NC_140183.1, from coordinate 38,436,068 downwards.
AATACGTACATTTTCTGTCTACATTTATTTAGACTAACATTATTTAAATATTGAGTGCAACTGTGGTGGATTAACGTAATTCGGTGAGTTGGAACCATCTATGGGTTGGGGGACCGCACGGACATTTTAGCGTCACAGACCTTCTCGACTCTTAACGTTACCGGAGTTGAATCTAGTTGATAACATGCAGTGGAAAAACGGCAATAGTCCCGGTTGGAGTTAGTAAACACAGTTGTATGTTAGCCTTCTTGGATGTTGAATAAACGCCTATCATTGTCTTTCAACACTCCGCCTCTCAGACTCCCATTTTCTCCTCTGCTAGCTAGTAGCTAGTAGCTACGGTAACATTTTATTCAGCTGTATTAACGTTAGGGCTGGCGGGCTACCATAGTTAAAGTGCGTTGTACAAACCCTGCTAAGTGCTAACGTTATGGCAAGATGTGTGTAGGCCTATGTAATGTTAATGGCTATGTTTTTAAAGTCGTAATGAAGATTGATTTATAATATATTGTGCTTGCAATTTCCACACTAGCACCTGCTGCCAGCTGAGCAGCCAGCACGTCACCTCTCCCGGCTCCGTGCCAAATGAAGATTTTTTTTGCTCATCCCGTGAACCGAACAATACACACACGCCCCGAACTGGGGAGGTCGTGCCGAACGGTGTATGGTTCGAATACGTACCGTTCCACCCCTAATTGCTTCTTACTAAGCAATGTTTGTTGCTCAGACTCAAAGCGCTTTACAATGTAGGGTGGAAATTGCCTCCTTCACCACCACTGTGTAGCACCCAACCTTGGACTACGCAGGCTCAATGGCTGCCATACACTGGCACCAGGCACACATCACACTACACAATGGCTGAAAGGCTCAGGAGATGGGGATTGATATCAACCAATTAAAGGGGTGGTGATTAGGTGGCCTTGATGTCAGAGACCTGATTGGGAATTTGGCCAGGAACGTTGGGGGAACTCCCTACTTTTTGCGATAGACGCCCTGGGTTCTTTAATGACCGAATTCAGTCGAGACCTCGGTATAGCGGTTTAATGTCTAATCCGAAGGTTGGTACAGCTCGCCTCAAAAACACACACTCTATAATCATTTTAATGTTTTTCAATGAGAATAATGATGCAAAAATGATCATCCCCTCTAAATATTGTGAATTGTGAGTCTGGGCTGTTGGGCCCCTTTTCCCTGGGAATTTTCACATTTTCTTTTTTTTACATAATATGAAACTACAGGTTCATACCTTCAAAATAAGCCATCAATTGTAAAATGTTAGCCGATAGTTTTCAATCAATGTCCTATGAAACATTCTGGTAACATTATAACCAAATCTCAGTTTAGGGCTTTGAAACACATGAAACACAATTCAGCTATTTGATGAAAGGACTACACTCCCAGAATTCAATTCACTCCACACCAATTAACACCTGAACAAATGCCCAGCTTCCAGTCTGTCGTTCCTTTGTTATTCCAATGACTGAATGTATTTTGACCCAAGAGGCCCAGAGAGAGGGTTGTTGATAAAGCTACATGTAGGGTGCTAGCTTTATCTAAGCATTTTGCATAGTGAGCGGCTGAGAGGCTGAGCTATACATTAAGACAGTCAGGACAAGCTTCAGAGAAAGGGCAGCATGGTGACGCAGTGGTTAGCACTGTTGCCTCACAGCAAGAAGGCCCTTGATTCAGTGGTTAGTAATCAGTGATGCCACAGATTACTTGTAAAAGTAATCTGATTACTGATTACTGATTACTCCTTTAAAAAGTAATCTAAGTTACTTTACTGATTACTTGATTATCAGAGTAACTTAGTTACTTTGAAAGTAACTAGGTTACGAAGTCGTCGTCGTTCCCCCAACAGTTTTTTTTTAAACGCTTTATTGAAAGTGCATAAATTGTTTTTAACTTGTTTCTCTGCACATAACGTAAATTGTTAAACTAGTGCTTCAGCTTCTGTACCATCAAGTATGGTAAAGCAACAGTCTATGATGCTCACAGCATTAGAGCAGCCAGCCAGTGGTTTTACAAAACCAGTGTATCACATCTAACAAATGCAGGCTGAACTATTCAATTATATCAACTGTAACTGTTACAAAGGATCAGATTAAACCGAATATATGTATTTATTGATTGATATATATATTGCATAATATTTGTATATCGTCTGATATCCCTTGTGTATTCTTTGTACATATACACGGAATATCCCTTTAACCTAGTACAGACCATAATATTTCGTTCTCCTATTGGACAGCGCCCCCCAGGCGCCAGCGGCCATACCCCAATGCCGAGTTCAAAGCCACCGTCAAGACATGTCTGTACATGCCCGGCTTTGCCCAGGAATACGAGACAGAAATAAGGTTGGCACTAGATTGTTCGCTGTGCATATAAATATGGCGCAGGTGGATACAGCAGTAGTCTTAGTAACAAGTTGAAGCCTCACCCACTATACAACGTGCGGTGAAGTAGGGCCCGTTTTGCCCCAAAATAGAGTCTTGTCTTATCCTAATACGTTTGTTCAACGTATCGTTCGCTCCTTACTAGTAAAGCCTTCATCACGAGTCGACGACCAAGTGAAGTGAGCAACCGTGCGTCTAAATAGAGCACTTATAGCCGCGTGCAAATAGGATAGTAAAGTGTCAGAGCCTAGTTGAATAACGTCAAGTTCAACTTAGTTAATGTGAACCACCGCGCACCGGAGGATCTACACCGGTGAATGCAGAGCCCCTTTCCGGCTGGATTATTATTATTATTGCTTTGGACCAGACTGTTGGAGCGGAGAAGAACCGTCTACACCCACTACTGTGGGATTTACCCGTGACGTGAGGAGCATCACTCGAGCCCGTCTCAAGGAGAGGCTGTCCGGCTTTCACCTGTGCTGCACGCATACTGGGATTTCGTCTGCTTTTCGTCTGCCGATCAGGGAGTAATATACCGCCTCCCAGAGCAGGAGCTTATTGAGTCCCCGCTGATCCAGACTTTGCATTCGAACATTTGCTCCCCCTGCTGGCTTACAACCGGTGGGAACCCCCTACCAGAATCTCCCGCTGCCTCCCCAGAGTACCATAGATATAATTCCTAAGATTCAGGTTGTATTCTTATCTCATGCGTAATATGAGAATGGACATTCATTATTGATTTGCCTACGCACATTCCTTTGCCTTATAAGCGCATTCAAAGTAAAATAGAGAAGTATATTATGTACCTTTTGCTGCAATAAATACTTAAATACAACTTTGTGTGGAACCGATTTCATTGTGGGGAAGTGTTCATCATCATATACTTGTGTACGGTATGGCCAGTAGTAATGTACATAAGACGGTAGTGGTTTAATGATACCATACTTATTAATACAGTCAGGGAATTGTACCCCTCAGTTACAGTAACTATTAAATTGTTTTTATAAATGTCTCTCTATAAACATACAATCAGTCTCTCTTTAACATGTAAATTAACTGTAAATCTGGCAAATAAGAGCTTTTGCTCTGCCACCATCAACCCTCCTGTACCTAGTCGAAGCGTCGGCTAGTGTTGTGATTCCAGATGCTTTCAATGCAATTGGATGTGCTGTTTTTAGCGGTAGACAGTATTTTGTTTCCTCCGCCGTGAAGTAGTGACTGAGGCTACGTTTAGACGAGCGTTTTGGGGTGGAATTCTGAACAGAAACCGCAAAAGTCATCTTGCGGTTTCACTTTTAATTTTGCCAAGCGTTTTGGGGTGGAATTCTCCGACGACGGAGCCCTGCTGTCACACGATTGGCGCATATGTCACATGACGTGCTGTGAAGACCCGCCCTACTCTGCCTCTGATTCGCAGACTGTGGATGGGGAATTTGATTGAACCAAAGCAGAGTCACTCACAGACAGAGGGACCAGTCACAAGAAGGTCCTTGGTTCAGTGGTTAGCACTGTTGCCTCGCAGCAAGAAGGTCCTGGGTTCAGTGGTTAGTAGGGGTGGGAATCACCAGTTTCATCACGATATGATACGATACGGTATCTTTGGACAACAATACGATATTTGCCGATATCACAAGGTCTGCCATGATACGATACAATACGATTAGATTCAGGTGCCTGCGATCGATATGAGACAATATTATATGCCCATTTAACACAATCAGTAACATTTAGATCAACTCAAAAACGCAACGGAAATATCATTTGACATTTATTTTTGACCTCTTCCAGACTTTTAAAGGAAAAACAATCTATTGTTTTTAATACAAATATACCTCCTGTTCACTGTAAAGTGCAACGTTTTGATATATTGAGATTTAAACTTAAGTAAAAAAATTTGGAACTCACAACACGCAACCTAAAACCCCTTCCTCTCCCAAACCGTTACAATTGTTTTATGTTGCATGATGATCATTAATACATTTATTATGTATTGTATTTTTTATGTTTAAATATCAACATTATCTGTCCATCCTCAGTACACTTACTATAAATATACTATACTTCATCTGGTCTTTCCACACACACACACGCACACACGCACACACACACAGAAACGGAGAATGCCTCCCCCTCCCCAGTCATAAAGGAATGGCGAGGATTGCAAAGCATGTTCGATGCATTTGACCCGTTGCGGAATAAAACAGCAGGGATTTGTTTTGGGTCGCAAAATAGGCACACTAGCCTTGCTCTGTTTCAATGTCCGCGTTTCAGACGCTACTGCTGTGTGCTGTGGAGCTAAGCGGATACGACTCCACGGGATTTTCAAAATAAGAGTATCGCAATATGAATAGATCTTTTTACATTGCATCGATCCTATTGGATCATTGATGATATATTTATCTGGATCGATGTATCGTCCCACCCCTAGTGGTTAGTACTGTTGCCTCACAGCAAGAAGGTCCTTGGTTCAGTGGTTAGCACTGTGGCCTCACAGCAAGGTCCTGGGTTCAATTGGGCTCCTTGGATCCACCAGAGTCTCAGCTTTCCAGTCTAACCCATTTATATTTATACAGTCCCAAAACTGTTTAGGGATACAGTATACAGAAATGGTAAAATACGCCATTTTTAGAATAGGTTAAAATAACCCATTTGTGGGGTGCGGCTGGGTAGTGCAGTGGACCAAGCACTTGCCTACCACCGCAGAGACTCTGGGATCGAATTCAGCTGTCAGCGGTACCTCCGGCTTGGTGTTAGCGGTGGGAAGCCGGTGGGGTATGTGTCCTGGTCGTTTAAACTGCGACTCCTACTGGTCGGTCGGGGCGCCTGTTCAGCAGGGAGGGGATCTGGGGGAAATAGCATAGCGTGAACCTATGTTCCCCCAGTGAAACTCCTCGCTGTCGGGTGAAAAAAAGCGGCTGGCGACTCCACATGTATCGGAGGATGCATGTGGTAGTTCTATACACTCCCCAGGCCGACAGTGGGGCAATGCGCGCAACGACCAGGAAGGGAATTGGCATAACCAACCACATGGATTTAGCATAAAGTTGGTAAATGAGTTTCCCATAGAACCCATCTTCATTTAGATATCTTGAGGTGAGGTCTAGGGACCCCTTTGAATATGGCCATGGCAGTTTTTCCCTAGCCAACATTTAGCCTAACTTTGTTGCATTATTTAGCTAGCATGCTAGCATGACATGGTTGATAATAATGGATTACCTAGGTTGTCTAGTTTCATGTGATAGCGTTATCTTCATTCCTGTGCCAACGCTCCCACCGGTCTCAGAGCGTTAAACAGATTACAGTATACAGTACTTATGAAACCATCCTTGCTTCTAGCTGCCTTTGACTTTTTTATGTGCCAGGTGTGCTGCTTCTCTGTAAGTTAAGCTACAGAAAACGTAAATAGGTGTGGAACTACCTTGCTATCTTAATGGCATGCATAGCCAAATGGAACACTAAGCCATGTTAAAGCTGCTGCGTCAGGCAAGTGCCTCCGTATATACGCAGCAAGAACAGAGAGACTAAGTCTCAGCTTTTTCCCTCAGGCCATCAGAACAATGAACACTGATCTCTCCACACACAAGCACACATGAACACACACATGCACACACACAACATTCTGCACTCGCTCACAGACAAACGCACCATAGGTCACTTTTAAACACAAGAAAATGACACTTTAAAGGAAGGGGAAAGGGACACTTTAAGAAAATAACTTGTTGTGATTGTTGCATAGTATAGTTAGTAACAGCAAGTATAGCATAGGGACATAGAAGTAAAACTGCACATTGTATTGGAGTGTACATAGGATCCAGTGCCTTTAAGTGATTTATTAACATGTCTATTTATCATGTCTATTCTACTTATCTTATTATTATTACTATTGTTTTATTGCACAATGGTAGCGGGCATGGCCAACTGCATTTCACTGTATGCCCTGGTATGTATGTGATGAATAAACTCTTGAATCTTGTTCAATGATACATTTTTCAATAAATAGTTGACATTACTTGTTGGGGCTTGTTGTGAAGTGTACTGTCATCCTCTTCTTCACAACAACCTGTTCCGACTCATAATCCCAGATGCGTGTATTGAGGTTGAAACTGCTCCTCTCTTGTATCTTCAGTGAGATCTTCCCTTACCTGGTGGTGGTGATTGGCCTGGAGAATGTGCTGGTCCTCACCAAGTCAGTGGTCTCCACTCCTGTGGACCTGGAGGTCAAGCTACGTATCGCTCAGGGTAAGAGAAGTGTGTGTGGATGTGGAAGTGAAAGGATTATGTCAGTTATTTTCAACCTAGACTCCTTTTCTGTCGTCTCTTGCATCATACCAATTGATTCTGACCAAAATCTAGTGAGTTGAACTACTATTAATTTAATTGTTTGAATTTAATTTTTCTGTTGTTGGTGTTTGAGTGCTTGAGTTGGCATGTCCTTTTGACAGATTTAAAGGCTTTAGCCTCTTAACAGGCACCCATTCTTTAACTTTAACTTGAGGACTGCATACTTTTTTTGCAAAGCTTAGCTTTATACTTTATACTTATTGCACATGCATGAGCCTGGTCTCTTTTGAAAGATAACGTTCTGAAGTTACTAATGCAAAAAAGGTAAACCACTTTTAGTGCTAATGAAATAGAGTAACAGAGGTGTGAACTTGAGTTGAACTTTTTCTGTAGTGGTTCCAAGATTCCATATTCCAATATTCCAGCATAGAGGTATTAGCTGGAAAATACTGCGGTTCCATAGCCTGAAGTCTATACAAATCCGTTCAGAAATGGGTCTTTGAGAGACGTTTTAGTAAAACCGACGCCAAAAAAAAAGCGTTTCAAAATCCATTTCCTCATCCACCGCCGTGCGTTCTGAAGTTCACTTCTGGTTTTCCCTTGTCAACTTTCACCTAGTTCCTATATTTGCACCCCCCCACGTGGGGTTATTGTTGGAAGCGGACACTCGTTGGCTACAACCAGGGGTGCGTTGGTCATGGGACGGGGGTGCACGCCAAGCAACCGGCTCTGTGAGCAGAAGCACGCTCACGCACATGCACGGATGTGCACGCGCGTGCACAGAGGAATGCGCTGCACTCGACTGATGCGCCAACTCGCCAAATACCCACCTGGCTACTTTGCATAACAATAGCTCGGGTTGTCAGGTGTGTTCAAATACGTCCTCAGATACATTCACACACAACTTGTGAATGAAATGTGTTACATTCCATTCCTAGAGGCAATTAGGTATTGTCTTTAGTCTGTGCGCACGCAAGGGAACATTTATGCGCATGCGCGGGAGCGTGCACGTGGTGTCATTAACACTTTCAGTGCCGGCCATTTAACATTGAAAACCCTGTTAAATGCCAGCACCCACTTCAATGATAGCGTTGTGACCGCATATTCTCTCTTAAATTATGGCTATAATAATAATACACAAAAACGTTGTAATTTTTCGGCCTATTTATGATTCGTTTTCAAATAAACGCTAGATTATCGATAGTATATGTGTACTTATGCACGCTATAGAGGCGGGCTGAAAAATCTATTCTCATTTCCTGATCAGGCATCACCGCGCACACACACACACACACGCATAGGGAAAAAGCTTATATCTCCGTGAAAACAGGTCTGATTATCCTAAGACTGGTAAAATAGATTCCTTACCTGAGATCAGATGTTATCCAAAAAGATTATTCCAATTCCTGATCGCCATTCCAAATATCAATCACGCTTATTGATTACAGTGTTGGTACTGTAAATACATAATCGTCGCTGTTCTGAGGGCCGGCGATCACTTGGTCTCTTCAGATGCCTTGACGGAAAAATTAAATTAGCAAACTAACCACTCCCCCTGCATCAGTCTGAACTAATGGGGTGCAGTTACACAGGGAGACGATAGGGGGCGGTATCTTCCCAATTGAGCTCAGAGAGACTCTGCAGCACTAACCCGAGGCTCAATTGATGAAATATGAATTCAAATCGCCAATAAAAATAAAAACGGCAAACAGACGCTATATAGCGTTGGCGGGCACTCAAGGGTCGGCATGAACTAACGACAAAACGCGTGGCTGGCATCCAAAGTGTTAAAACAGTGCAACCAGGTATGAAATCACCAACGCACCACTCGCTACAACGCTGACCAATAATTTTATTGGAAGTTCTGGAGCGTCTGGAGTCCGGGGTGGTCATGGTCGAGTGAGGTGGCGTTTGAACGGCAACAAATAGATCTTTCGAACGGTATATTATATGTTTGGCGAAAAATGCAGCCCGAGCCGCTAGACGCTCGCAAAGTGCTGTGACTTGCGTGCATGGGCATGAGGGCCCGATTTCGGGACAGTGCAAGTTAAGAGGTTAACACATTAGTGAGCCATGTCTTCACTTGAACCACAAGATAGAAATGAGAATGAATTTGTATGTGAATTAAAATAATGTGGGGAAAATGTGTTGTCTTGAAGCAAAGCACAACACAAACAACAAGAAGGTACAGTTTTGTAATTAAATGTATTCTCAGACATATATTACTACAGAGTGTTTCAGTGTTTGGGTGCCTTTTTTTTTTTTGAACAAGGTTTTTTTATTGAATATTTAGTTTTTACAGGCGGTCCCACATGGGCCAAAAGAAAATACAAATAAAATAAGGCCCTCCCCCCCTCCCTCCCCCCACCCCTATACCAGACAAAATCATTCTAAAATACATTAAAGCATTTTATCAATCAATGTTTTTCTCCTTTTAGCTCTTAAATCACCAGACAGCAGTCACATATCTCCTGCATTCTGTAGATAGAGAAGAGGAATAGTAAGAACATAATAGAAAACAAAAATAAAACAATAACAAGCTGAGAGACCAGGAAGGCCAGTCAGATCGCCTCTGTCACATTATCCGCTTCCATACCCTCAAAGAAAGTTAGGAAAGGATCCCAAATATTGTGGAATTTTTCGGTACAACCTCTGACAGTATATCTGATCTTCTCCAGTTTAATATGATACATGACCTCTCTCATCCAGTGGCCGTAGACAGGTGAACCTGGGTCCTTCCATTTGAACAGTATCAGCCTTCTGGCCAAAAGTGAACAGAAGGCCAGCATTCTAGATTCCCACCATCTAAAGTGGATGTCCTTTGGGGCCACTCCGAATAATGCAATATATGGTGATGGCTCCACTTCCTTTCCAAATATCTTAGAGAATGTGTCAAAGATGGTCTGCTAATAGGTGTGCAACTTTGGGCACGTCCAGAACATGTGGAGCAGAGTGGCTGGAGCCTGTCTGCAGCGGTCGCTATGTCGGGATATATTTTAGAGAGCCTGTCTTTAGACCAATGCAGTCGGTGTACAATTTTAAATTGGATAACCGCATGTTTAAGGCAAATGGAAGAGGAGAAAATCCCCTGTATTTTGTCCCATGTGTCCTCTGCGATTGGTTCACCTAAGTCAGTCTCCCATCTGCCCATGAGGAGATCTAAAGGTGTCGAGTTGCTTCTATTAAGTAGTTCATAGATTCTGCTTTTAGCCTGTTTCTGGATCAGTTTACAGTTCAAGATTGAGTCTAAAAGGGAGGCAGGAGGACACACTGGGTAGCAGTCCGAGTTCGAAGTTACGAAGCTCCGGAGTTGCAATTATCTATAGAAGTGTGACCTAGGGATCTTGTATTTCTGTACTAGCTGTTCAAAGGAGGCAAAGTTGCCGTCTATATAGAGGTCAGACAGCGTACTCACTCCACTCCCAGCCCAACTGTCAAAGGCCCTATCCATCGTTGATGGGACAAACATGTGATTTCTTGTGATCGGAGCAGCCAGTGATAGTTCCCTGAGGTTCTAAAATTGGTTCCACACTTTTATCGAATGGATGACAACTGGGTTCGAGGTAAAGCTAGATATGGGCTGTGTGAACGGGAGCTTAGCACATAACAAGGCAGATAGGGAGGTGGATTTAACCAACGCTCTCTCCAGCACTGTCCACCAGGGGGCTGTGTCCTCGCCCTTTACCCAGTATAGTAACGATCTTATGTTTGCTGCCCAGTAGTAGTAAATAAAGTTTGGAAGCGCCATCCCACCCATTACGCGGGGTCTCTGCAGCATAGATCTTTTGATCCAGGGCGGTTTTTTGTTCCAGATAAAGGAAGATATCTGGTTGTTTATCTTGGAGAAGAATGTTTTAGTCAGAAAGACTGGAAGACTCTGAAACACATATAGAAATTTCGGCAATACATTCATCTTTATTGTGTTGATTCTCCCACCCAGGGATAGCGACAGGGGGTCCCAAGGTTCAATATCTCTCGCCAGATTAGACTGTAAAGGTTGATAGTTATATATACCATATATATACCATATATAGGTCCTTATGTTCATGCGTGATCCATATCCTGAGGTAATTTAACTTTTTAGGGCTAATTTTAAACGGGAATGTGCTCGGAGGTTCGCTTTTTTGAATGTTGATTTTGTATCCGGATATTTTGCAGAAGTCCGCAAGTAGGGTCATCAACCGAGGAAGACTCGTTTGGGGTTGTGATATATACAACAACATGTCTTCCGCGTAGAGTGAGACTTTATGCTCCGAGCCTGCACGCATGATCCCTTTGATATCGGTGTTCTGCCTCAGAGCCAGCGCAAGGGGCTCCATTGCGATCACGAAAAGGAGTGGAGATAAAGGACATCCCTGTCTCGTACCCCTATGGAGTTCAAAGTAGGTGGATAGATTGTTGTTGGTGCGAACGGCAGCCATCGGAGACGTATATAGAATTTTAATCCAAGCTATGAGCTTGGGGCCAAACCCAAACCTCTCCAGATCGTGAAAAAGATGGTTCCACTCTACCCAATCAAATGCTTTTTCCGCATCAAGGCAGAGGACCACCTCAGGCGTTCCGGGTGGAGAGGGGCTATACAGGATATTTAGGAGGCGTCTGATATTAAAGAGTACCGATTCCTGATGAAGCCTGTTTGGTCCGGGACGGGCCAGAACCTTAGCGAGAACCTTGACATCGGCGTTAAGGAGGGAAATTGGACGGAACGAGCCGCATTCCAGTGGGTTCTTGTCTTTCTTTTTTTTTTATCCACTTTTTCTCCCATTTTCTATATTTTCTCCCATCCCAATTTCGTATCATCCAATTCAACCCTCCCCTGTCACGGACGCTGTTTCTTGCCTCCCACAAGCCGGCTGCAATGTGGACTAAGTCATACATAGCACAAGTCCCCTCCGGTACTTGAGGTAACAGCAGTCGCATCTTTTCACCTGCGCAGCTCGATCTCTCAGTGGCGAGGAGTAACGCGTGGGAGGCTTACGCTGCCCCAGACACTTCCTGATTCTACTGTGCAGGCGCACCAACCGACCTGTAGGAGTCGCTGTCCACAACGCCCGATCCCCACCCTTCAGTTTCCCTCCCCGTAATACGGCCAATGTGTATTACTGTGGACGACCAGCTAAACTGAAAGCAAATGTGGAGCGCTGGGCTCGAACTGACGAGCCCAGCGTCTCCAGCATTTCGTGGCGAGTGCCTTGCCCACTTCGCCACGTAGCCGCCCCGGTTCTTGTCTTTCTTAAGGATTAAGGAGATAACAGCTTGGCGCATGGTCGGAGGAAGAGAATTTGTTGAGAATGATTCATCAAATACGGCTAGCAGCAGTGTGGACAGCTGGGTTGAGAATTTTTTGTAGAAGTCTGTAGGGTAGCCGTCTGGCCCCGGGGACTTGCCACTCTGCATAGATCTAATCGCTGACGTAATCTCCGCAACCGTAAATTCCTCCTCCAAATCTGCGGGCCTCTCTGGGTCAACTGTCGGGACGCGGAGGGTCCTATAGAAATCGTCTAGCGTGGAGGGCCCTACTTGCGAGTCCGAGGTGTATAACGATTGGTAGAAAGTTTTAAATCTTTCATAAATTTTAAGGTCGTCAGTGGCTTTTGAGCCCCGCTCGTCGTTGATAGTGGGGATGGACTGGTTGGCAGTTCTTTGTCGCAGTTGATGGGCAAGTATCCGTCCGGCCTTCTCTCCATGTTCATAGTACCCCTGTCGCGTTTTAGTAATGAGGTACTCAGCCTGTCGTGTTGACAGGAGGTCAAACTCAGTTCGCAACGATATACGTTTTTTTCAACGTGTCGGCTGATGGCGAGTGGCTATGTAGTCTATCTAGCTCCAGAATCTCGTCCGTCAGTTGCTTAAGGCGTGCCGTGTTTATCTTCTTTTGGTTGGCGCAATATGAAATCACCTGTCCCCTTATGTACGCCTTCAGTGATTCCCAAATGGTTAAAGAGGACATTCCCGGAGTCTTATTAATGTCGAGAAATAATGTAATTTCCGAGGTGATGAAGGCTGTGTTTGGGTGCTTTTGAAGATTTTATGGAAATGCATTGGAGCCGGGGAAAGCTCAGGAAATTCAAGCACCTAAAAAAAAAACGAACAAAAAATACAAACAAACAAAAGACTATCGTCACCAATGCAAGTCTCGGTCTCGACTCCCGGAGTCAGCATTGCCTGCGGCTTGGGCCGATCGTCATACTAACTCGTTTGGCTGAGTTAGCGGGAGGGAAGTTGTGGTTGGTAATCTGGCGTTGTGGACAGCGACACCTACAGGTCAGGTCTGGGCGCCTGCTCAGCGAAAGGCAGGATTGGTGAAGGCAGCGTGACCTCCCATGCGTTACACTTCACCAATGAGAGTCCTCGCTGCCAGGTGAGAAGAGAGCCGCTGGCTGTCTCTGCATGTGTCGGAGGAAGCATGTGGTAGACTTCAGGGTTCCCTTGTACCGACCAGTAGGGGGAACATGCGCACAACGACCAGGTAGGGGAGGGGGGGAATTGGCATAACGACTAAATTGGGATGGGAGGAAAAGCATAGAAAATCAGGTGGAGAAAAAGAGGATAACATTTTTTTTTTAATGACTATTGATTGGTATGATGCCAGATTATAGAATATAAGGTTTAGGCTGAAAATAGCCAGAATGATTCTTTATCCTTTAGGCTAATATTCCTGAAAATAAAGTCAATGGGAGTTATTTTAAACCAGCTGTTTTCTGACCTGCAGGCCTGAGTAATGAGAGCTGGTCCATCATGAAGAACATGGCCACAGAGCTGTGCATCATCCTGATTGGATATTTCACTCTAGTCCCAGCTATCCAGGTAACCTACACACTAGGGCTGTCCCCGACTAAGGATTTGGATGGTCGACTATGATTGGCTAAAATTTGCCGTTAGTCGACTATTGGTCGACTAAAAATAAAAAAAATAATATATATATATTTTTTTTTTGTATTGTTCTATTTGGGCTGTGGGGGGTGCTTAATGTCTGGAGGAGTCGACTGAAGGCTTCTTGTCCTCTGCAAAAGCATGCAATTGGTCCACTGATGGATACATCTTGATATTTGTCTAGTCTAGTGTGTTCATTAGATGGGTGAAATCCTCTTTCAGTGCCTCTGTGCCTGTTTTCGTAGGCAGTTAGCCTCTGGTATGCGTGCCATTAGCGTTAGCCACGCTTCTATGCCTCTTTTCTTTTGGAAAGAATGATAAAAAAATATTAGTCGACTAATAGGGGTCAGCCCTACTACACACAAACAACACACTTTAACTATGTATTTGTTTAAGTACAGTGTATACGTTTTAAGCTGGCCCTAAGCTTTCACTTAAAAAATAAAAATAATAATAATATATACATATTTGTTTTAATAAACACATGGTGGCACGTTGTCATAGTTGTCATTAGGGAAAGCCCTGCTATTGTTGTGATTCCAGAGGTGTGCATATCATTCTTGGCTGGACCGGCGTGGCCAGCCATACAACAAGCCCTACAACCATGAATGTCAGTCTAACATCATCATCACTCAGTTACATGATTGGGCCCACTGGATCAGGTGACCAACGACGTCACTGAAGTTATGATTGGTCAGCACGGTCCAGCCGTGTACTAGGTTTTGCCCTAGTTCAAGAAATAACCCATTCAACATGAAATGTTGTTACTATTATTTATCTATATCATTATCTACAAATGTGTTTTATTAGGATCCCATTCGTGAATGCAGAACATCGGCTGGGGAAGTATTGTTGTCTGATCTACTGGCTTGTTATTGTAGGAGTTCTGTCTGTTTGCTGTGGTGGGGCTGGTGTCTGACTTCTTCCTTCAGATGTTCTTCTTCACTACCATACTATCCATAGACATCCGCCGTATGGAGGTGAGAGCACACACACACACACACACACACACACACACACACACACACACACACACACACACACTACACCCATACACGTAACCCATAACCTTAAAACAACCTTAAAAAAACATTCTAAATGTCCTCACTTCCACAAAACATCCAGAACTCAAACAGATCTTTACGTTTAGTAGTCAAGTATTCACACATAAAGTCAATTGTATTTGTATAACTCCTCATCACAGTTACACATCTCGGTTCTGAGGCCTCATGATGATGAAGCAGCCTTCACTAGGGCCTTTCACGCTTTTTTTTTTTTTTTCATATTTAAAGTTTTTTATTTTTCACAAGCAGGACAATACATACATGACAAGACAAACTAAGACAATAATAATAATAATAATAATAATAATAATAATAATAATAATAATAATAATAATAATAATAATAATAATAAATAATAATAACAACAAGGGCGTGGGGGGGGGGGGTTGCAGAGTGTTACAAAGGTTCAGTACACAAACATATTCCAGATTGTGATCTAATAAAGCTCAGGGGACCTTGAAGGCCATCGGGCCTATCACTCTCTTGAAGAGATACAGCAGCCTGTTCCATTGATAACAAGTCCATGAAGTCCTTGCGCCAGTTCTCCAAACTGAAGCAGTTAGGTTTGCGTTCTTTCCAGTTCATTAAAATAATCAGTTTGCATGCTAGAAAAGCCAGTGCTACAATATTATTTACAATCTTTGCTTGAGCAGTGTCCATTTTTACACCCAATATACACGTTATAGGGCAAGGATTAATGTCAATTTGGAGAGTAACTGACAGGTCCTCAGCAATGTCCAACCAAAATGTCCTAACAAGCGGGCAGTGCCACAGCAAGTGCATGAGCGTACCCAGGCATGCGTTGTTCATGGGACGGGGTAGCACGGTGTGCTACCTCACTGAGTATTAAAGATTTGAGCAGAAGCGCGTGCACGCACATGCATGGTTGTGCGCGCATGCGCGTGCACTCAAGAACGCGCTGCGCTCGACTCGGCTCGTCTGTTTACCTGCCTCCCGGCGCTACCTCGCATTATCATAACAATAGCCGCTATAGGCTGGTGTCTTCAACCACGTCTGTGGACTCTTTGTGATGTAAATATGGAACGTCCCAAGTTGCCGCTGCCCACAGAGTGCACCGCCGTCCAAAGGTGAACGACGGCGAACGAAGGGCCAAATCAAAACAGCCGTCAATTCCGAATTGACAACTGTTTTGATTCAACCCCCCACCCACCACCACTCACCCCCGGACAACAACACACTCTGCAAACAGCAGCAACCCGGGACATTCCATATCTACATCACAAACTTTGGGACTGAGTAGATAATTAATTAATCTTCTCTTTATTTTTATTATTTATATTAAAACTGAATCAAACCATAAACAAGGTTGCCTGTTGGGATGTTAGATCCTAATGTGAAAAACTGATTTTATATGTCTGCACTTTATGTGCTCATTTTATGCCTGTCTTAATTCTGTTGTGAAGCACTTTGAGCTGCAGTTTCTGTATGAAAGGCTATACAAACAAAGTGTATTATTGTGCGCGAGGGAACATATGCGCATGCGCGCGGGGCCGCGCGTGCGTGTGCGCGGCGTCATTATCCTGCGTGCCGGCTCAGTCCATAATAACAACGCAACACTGAGCGTACCCTCTACTCCACACCCATGCCAGCACAATTTGGGTAGGGTGTGATTCATTTTATTCAGTGTACAGGGCAGCGTTTCCGTTAGCCGGTAATTACCGGTATTTGACCGGCAAAATCTGTTGAAGTCCGACATATTTAATTTCTCCGGTCATAATGTCCGGAGAAAATAATTCCCTCTAAACACAATTAGATTATTTGAATTGTATTAAAATAGGCTAAAATTAAATAGCCTATGCGATGAACGAAACAATCATTACATTTGTCGTTGCTTCACCAAGCAGCCTGTCTAATAATGACATCCTGTTGTCAGCGCGAGCTGGCTGCTGATATATTTGCGAGAAGTATGGCTTGGCAGGGTGCAGTACTCCAATTCAGCCATTGGCAATTCAGCTGTTGGGTGGGGGCGCTAAAACACCGCTGCTCTGCTCTGCCTGCTCCATGCTTCACGTAAATATATCAGCAGCCAGCTCGCGCTGACAACAGGATGTCATTATTAGACCGGCTGCTTGGTGAAGCAACGACAAATGTAATGATTGTTTCGTTCATCGCATAGGCTATTTAATTTTAGCCTATTTTAATACAATTCAAATAATCAAATTGTGTTTAGAGGGAATTATTTTCACAGGACATTATGACCAGCACCAAGTCGTTGGGAGGTGGAGATATACATCACGCAAACCCACGATAATGTTGCCGTCTCTCTCTGCCAAATTTCTCAGTTCTTCGCTTGATATAATTAATACAAATGTCCAATATAACGGAATTCTTTAGCTCATAAAAATGTGATTATAACAGACTGCTGTTTATTAAGGTCGGGCAGACTGCCCACCGACACCTCAAGTCGGCAGCAGCACGAAGTCTCGAGGGACTTATTTTATTTGGAATATATTAATGACTGTATATACGCAAAAGTAGCCTAGTTTTAAGTTAATTGTGGTATTGTGGTTACAATGGGAACTGTACTGTATTTGTGGTGGGTCTGTGGTATTGTGGTTACAATGGGAACTTTATTTGTGGTGGGTCTGTGGTATTGTGGTTACAATGGGAACTGTACTGTATTTGTGGTGGGTCTGTGGTATTGTGGTTACAATGGGAACTGTATTTGTGGTGGGTCTGTGGTATTGTGGTTACAATGACCACAGATGAAACACTGACCCCCCCCCCCCCCCTCCAGCTAGCTGACCTTAACCGCCGACTGCCGGCAGAAGCGGGCCTGCCTCCGCCCAAGCCGGGCCCCCTGCGTCCCCGTGAGGTGCCCCCTCCCCCGCGGCCATCCCCCCACACCATCACGCTGCAGACCCCGGCCTTCAGGAACCTGCGGCTCCCCAAAAGGCTGCGAGTTGTCTACTTCCTGGCCCGAACACGCCTGGCCCAGCGCATCATCATGGTGAGACTCCGTTTTCTACTTCTGGTATAACAAGAACCAAAACACTGGTTCCCTTTCAACCCTCTGAAGTCTAGCCGGTTATGCTCCTCCTCCTTAACTCATTCAGCGCCAATCACGAGTATAGTCGATTTAACTTGCCATCGCTTGAGCGCCAATCACGAGTATAGTTAGGTTAGTATAGGTTTTGGTCATTATTTCTTTTATTAGCGATATCCATTCATTTTCATCCATCCAGCCTGATGTTTGATTGATTGATTACTTTATTAACAGATTGCAGAATGGGTACAGTACAGCTCAATACATACAATTGTTAAGGGGATGCAGACCAGAGAAAGACTTTTGTCTTGTTTACATCAGGGTCCCCCATATTCAATTCATCGTAACATATGACATACAGATAGACAGTACTGCTACATCTATACATTTATGACATACCAGATTTGCAAATACAGTACTGTTTGTGATATGAAAAGAGTCCAGAAAAGAAGTATATACATTTGACGTAGAAACTGTACATTGGAGGAGGTTGGGGGGGAGGGGGTACTGTACATTGGAGGAGGTTGGGTAGGAGTGGGGGGGGAGGTTGGGTGGGTGGGGGACACTGTACAACTGTATAAGCAACACTGTACATTGGAATATTGACAAGACCATACTTGGTCATTTTTACTGTACATTGGAGCGGGTTGTGTTGGGACATTTACAGGGGCCAGTTTCGAATTGCAGTTGTTATCGTTGGGAATGGGTCTGAGCTCGCAAAAGGGCAAATACCGCCCCCTACGCCTTCCGGCTGGTATTGCACTCCACTGGGAATGGTATAGTTTATTTTCTGGGACGATCCAAGCCGTGCTGGCGTGGTTTAAATAATCAGGCGAGGTAACCTGATTTCAACGATACATCTGCGACGCTGCCCCCCCCCCCCCCTCATATGCAATGCTGTTGAACGTGGCACGGACCTCCGCGCCCAGTACTTCAAATGGCGATCAGATAATTGGATTATTTCTTTTGCATTACATCAGATACAAGGTAAGAACATTATATATAAATTTGATCGTTGATCTGATATGTATTTCTACCCGATCGACGCTGTATCTGTGTGTGTATGTGTGGCTGTTTTCTGTTTTGTGCTACGAGGGCCATTTCATGTATGCACGAGGAAGGACAATAATGATGATCTAGCGTTGATTTCAGGAAGATACGATAATCAGCCGAAAAATTACAACGTGTTTTGTGTATTCCACTAAAGGGCTATTATCGCGTCTTTCTCTGGAATGACTAGAAATCACAAACTATACTCGTATTCAAAACGGTATAAAACGGAAATCTACCGATGAAAAAAACGATCCTTTTTGTACATGTTGACTGCAAGCAACTCACTGATAATCGACAAGTGTATTAGACCCATAGCCATAATTTAAGATATATTTTAAGCACTCGCAAATCTCCCACTCCTCCCATTGATTAAAGCGGTGGCGCTCTAGCGCCCTCTGGCGCACTTAACCTCTTCCCCCTGTGGAATATTTTCTGAAAATCCGCCTAAAATATATACCTAGGTAAATGGAATATTGCTCCACTTCTACAAGGGCCATTTGCATATTCTTGGTACCTAGGGACATCTATGGAGCTCAGGGAATGTATTCACAGTGTCGGAAATATTGTGTCTATTACTAGGCTTGCTTAAATTGTGATGAAACAAAGGAGAATATGAATTATGATTTTCTTTGCATCTTTGACAGTGAATAACACCATGCTAATAATGACCAAACATTAAAAACCGCCACTGATCCCGTTCAGTACCTTCTTGAGATCATGTGTACAAAAGATCTAAGGAAATGAATAAAGGGAAGATGATTAAACAGAAGGTTCTGTAGATACAGTACTGAATTCTCCCATCCGGACCAATGCAATTTGAAATATTATTATAGAATATAGAATAGGAGGCGGCTGGGTGGCGTAGCGGAGATTGCGCTCGTCACCAATGCAAGAGACTCCGCTATCGAATCCCAGTTGGACGTTGTGGACAGCGACCCCTACAGGTCGGTTGGGATACGCCTGCACAGCAGAGACAGGAAGTGGCGAGGGTAGTGTGAGCCTCCCATGCGTTACACCTCGCCAATGAGAGTCCGCGCTGGCAGGCAAAAAGATGTGACAGGCTGCCTCCTCGTGTGCCGGAGGGCACGCGTGATGCAAGGCTTCTATCCTCTCTACAACCGACCAGTGGGGGGCATAGTCGAGCAACGTTCAAGACAGGGGAGGGGAGAATTGGATACACGAAATTGGGATGGGAAGAAATAAGGAGAAAAAGTGGATTAAAAAAAATATATATATAGAATAGGAGGCTTATAAATGACCTTATTATAGCCAATTCGCACCAGGTGTGCATAAGAACAGATAAGTAGATCTACTGTAATCTACTGTACTTTATTATTTTCCCCACAGTGCAACCGTTTTGTAACTAATTTCAGATCTAATTGTTCCTACATGTTAACAATAGGGAAGAGAAACTAACTGCCTTTCAATATTTGTCAAAAACTTTACCTTTTGTAGCTTATCCCGAATAATAACAGTTATTGAAATAATTCATACAGAACTCTGAACCTTGAACCCCATAGAATCTTCCAGGAAGTGTAGTTTTAAAAACGTTTAAAAACACACATACACAACGACTGCAAAAAGTGGAGGCCCGTGGATATTATTGCAAGAGATAATTCATACATATTATGAAAAGCCAATCTGTTGTTTAGAATTTGGATGGGGGGGTAGCGAGTCTCTGATACCTCTGCGATGTCTAACACCTTTTCACAGCGCACACACCGCGTTTTGACAGGTTTGATGCATCTGAACCAATCACGTTGTCAGAAATCTGCACCAGCCAATGGGAGCTCATTTTGCGTAAAATATAGGCTATGCGGTGCGTAAAAGGCAACATTGGCTTTAGCCATTCTAAAACAATTGTTTTTTCAGCCTGTTATTCGTTTTAACTTGTTGAATTCACATTTCTTTAGTTTGAAATAATGCAACTGCAAGCCAATGTTCCGAGACACATTACATTTTATTTGTTAGGCTATATTTATACACCGTTTAGCCCTAAATGGTGGATTCAAATGCTATTATAAATAAACGTTTAATTCATAACGTTCCGTCGGGTCCGTGAGGAGCTGGAAACACGGCCAATCAAAAGTGTATTCTCGAGAATGATAATGCAGGTTCTATTATCCTGACTAAACTTGGAATACCAGAAAATAGATCTTATAAACGGTATATGATTTGTTGGAGAAATATGCAGCCCCATGGCCGAGATAGCCTTGCGAGTCGAGAGAGCTTTTCAGAGAGCAGTGAGTTCACTGACAGCGACAATGTGAGAAACAAACTATCCCTCCCCCCTCTCGCTCTGAATGATTTGCATGGAATGCATATTGGTATCACTCAGTGATTTAACACCTATCAACCGCACACGCCGCTCTGTTTGTGTGTGTCATGAATTAAAGCGTTCCGTCTCCAGATGGATTTCAGTCTTTTTTTTTTTTTTTTTTCTTTGTCAATTTGATTTTAGTCTGACGGAATTGGCTACCTGGTATAATATGATTTGTAGATGCATACAGATTGAAACGACATTTAGCCAATCAGAGCCGTCAAATATCATGAAAAGGGGCGTTTTGACCATTCTAACCAATCAAACGTGAGCTTGACGCACACACGCTGCTAGCAGTGCCCTCCCCCTCACAGACCCGTCTTGTCACGTATCATTTGCACCGAAGATAGCAAGCGTGCAGGTCCTCTTTTAACACCACTGAAGCATTAAACAATGGCCCAGTAAACTATTCACTTTAGTTTACTACACGAGGCATTGTCTAACGTTATCTAGCTGGCTAGCTGATGGCTCATAACATAATTGAAATTCGTTTTTGAAGCTGTGGCTAACGTTAGCTAGCTACCTATCTTCGGGTGGCTAACGTTAGCTACCTAGCAACTGTAGCTTGTAGGGATGCACCGAATATTCGGCCGCCGAAGATTATCGGCCGAAAATGGCTAAAAAGGCTCTTTCGGCTTTAGGCCGAAAGGGTTTTAGCACCGAAAATATATCACAGAATGTCAAAGAACAGAGTTACGTAACGTTCATAACCTAAAGTGTTGTTGTGATGACGTAATCAAACCGCGCAACGTGTAACGTGAGCAGCTTGACAGCTCTTCCTGCGTTCTGCAGCCTGTGAAAACGAACTCCTCTTGGGAGTTGCGCTGTTTCTATAAACTCTGCGAGCAACGTGTCCAATAAATGCGTCTTTAACACTTTTAACACTGGGCTTAGTCTAATTAGTGGCAAGAGGACCGGGGATTGTAAACAAACGTGTGGCTTTTTGTAGAGCTAAATCTATACTTTATAGTATTGCTATCTGTCCATTCTCATTGTCAATTGAGTTCATAAACCGTCCCTTCAAAATGGCTTAAAGAAAAAAGAATGCATCAATAGGTTCTCATTTTATAGCACCGTGAATATAAGCTTTATAGCTGATTTGGGCTAGTATATTTTCTCGGAGGCTAGATAAATGGCTAATAGCTGCTAACGTTATATCCAACGGCATTTCCGTTTTACAGAGGCTACATAAATAACTCGAACTGCATATGTTCGGGACTGTCCCAAAGCATGTATGCATGAAAGGGGACGTCGTTTATTATTATTGATTACCAATAACAGTGTTCGTCTAACTAGCCACATACGCTGGTCGGCTGGTTGAGTATCATAGCAAGCGCTGATCGGGCTGTAATTTACGTGAAAAAGATCTTACCATGAGCTGGTGGGATCCCCCCGAGCATTCCCCGTTACCATACTGTATTGTACCCATTCTGCAAATCTGTTAAATATTGATTGATTGATTGAACATTTTATTAACAGATTTTATTAACAGATTGCAGAATGGGTACAATACAGTACAGCTCAATACACACAATTGTTAAGGGGATGCAGACCAGAGAAATACTTTCGTCTTGTTTACATCAGGGTCCCCCATTTTCAATTCATCATAACATATATGACACACATGACATACAGATAGACAATACTGCTACATCTATACATTTATGACATATCAGATTTACAAATACAGTATTGTTTGTGATACAGAAATAGTCTAAAAAAGAGAGTATATACATTTGACGAAGAAACTGTACATTGGAGGAGGTTGGGTAGGTGGGGTGGGCCGTGGGGGGACTGTACATTGGAGGTGGTTGGGTGGGGGGGTAACTGTACATTGGATTATCGACGAAACCTTACTTGGTCCCAAGAAGAGGGTCTTGTGTATTAAATAAAGTTTTCATTCATTCATTCACTCTGGATCTGGTAAATCCAGTAGCAATACACACAATTGTTAAGGGGATACAGACCAGAGAAAGATGTTTGTCTTGTTTACATCATCAGGGTCCCCCATTTTCAATTCATAGTGACATTTATGATATACACAACATACATGACATCATGACATTTATGACATAGGGACATACATGACTTACAGCAGGTATATAGTACTGTTACATTTGTCACATATACGATATGCAAATATACAGTACTGTTACCCAGAGATCCTAACAGTAAATATATACATATGATGAGGAGGATACTGTACATTAGGAGGGGGTGGGTGGGTGGTAAAAAATATATACAAACGGTGTGGAGGAGACTGTCCATTGTTGTTGTGGCATAATTGCGAAACGTGTTTAGTCTTTTGTTTGTATGATAACAAGCCTTTTAGTTCATGGTTCAAAGTAATGGGAAAGGGGTGCTAGCTCGCCATCAATCAGAAGCTAGCCACAAGACTTGCATTCATGCTCTCCAGCACACAGCCTCCCTGGCTGGCACAACAACCACAACAGTAGGGTCTATAGTCAGTCAGGACAGTAGGCTCTACAAGTAGGCTCCCTTAAAACGCTAACGCTATTAAAAAAAAATACAGTGGAGGTTATAATAAGAATATGATTTGGCCTGAAAAAAAGTTCAGTCGGGAGAATTTTTTTTGCTTTAATCCCTGGTGTGTGTGTACGTGACGCGTTGTAGTTTCCATGAATACGGGGATCATTAGAACTATACCATTTAGCAAGAATTAAACATATTTACAAGTCGTATTAAGTTTAGCAAGTAAGGAGACATATATATATATATATATATATATATAACATCTCAAAGCACTCGAAAATGTCATTTTTCTATTTTTACCGATTTCTGAAAAGCGTGACTTCCTGAGCATTTGTGAGACATTCTAAATCCCTTTGTTCTCCACCCACGGGTGCAAAAACGAGTTTGGACTCTCAAGGGTTAAAGGAGAATGCCACCCATTTTAAGAATGCACATGCTGTATGTTGTTGCTGTGCTGGAGGATAGTTCATTTGATATTTTGGCTAGAAATTGGAGAACTCTGAGACGACCGACGATGCGCTGGCTTTGTGGACGCAAGGGCTCTCTTTCTTATATCTGGCTTTTGGAGAGAATGATGCACGTTCCAAAATATTGAGGCACAAGAATAACTCGCAATAACCCTCTAAACTCATAGCCAAGCTCAGGGACCTGGGCTTGAACTATGACCTCTGCCAGTGGGTCTTGGACTTCCTGACGGGTAGACCCCAGGTGGTGAGAGCAGGCAACTGCACCTCCTCATCCATCACCCTCAACATAGGGGTCCCCCAGGGCTGTGTTCTGAGTCCCCTCCTCTACTCCCTCTACACACATGACTGTGTGGCACAGCGGAACAACACAATCATCAAATTTGCTGACGACACAGTAGTGGTGGGCCTGATCTCTGCAAACGAGGGCCTACCTTGAAGAGGTAGAGGATCTGGCGCGGTGGTGTCAGGAGAACTGCCTCTCTCTGAACGTCAGCAAAACAAAAGAGATGATTGTGGACTTTAGGAGGTCGGGGGTCAGGGACTACAGCCCCCTCAGCATCGACGGGGCACCGGTCGAGAGAGTGAACAGTTTTAAGTACCTCGGAGTCCACATATCCGAGGACTTAACATGGACCACACACATTGACAGTGTAGTCAAGAAGGCACAGCAACGCCTCTACTTCCTTAGGCACCTAAGGAAGTTCAAAGTGAGTCAGAAGATCCTTAAGAACTTCTACTCATGCACAATAGAGAGCATCCTGACTGGCAATATCACCTCCTGGTTTGGGAATAGCACCGCATAAGACCGTAGCAGACTACAGAGAGTGGCCCGTTCAGCCGAACGCACAATTGGAGTTGGGCTTCCCACTCTCCAAGACATTTACAACAAGCGTTGCAGGGGTAAGACTAAGAGAATAATCAAAGACTCTAGTCACCCAAACAACTGCCTCTTTGAACTGCTGCGGTCAGGCAAGCGATACCGGAGTCTCATGGCAAGCACAGAGAGACTCAGAAGGAGCTTCCATACCCAGGCCATCAGGATGCTCAACGACAATAACACTATGTAACAAACCATCAAATACACTCACATAAACAACTCACTGTAGCAGTGTAGCACCCACTTTAGACACTTTGACACTTTATATTTATTGGTAAAGAGATTTGCACTACAACTCATACCTCATTGCACCTTACCCTAAGTTGTACCTCATCCCATTTCTGCATTGTACTGTATATTGTATTGTAACTCAGTTACAATTTTTTTTCTACTCTGTATTGTATATTGTATATATGTATATTGAACACTTTTGTTTACACTTGTTTACGTACTTTTGACTTTCTATTTTATACTTACCGTACTTTTCGCACTATAAGCCGCACCTGACTATAAGCCGCAGCAGCTAAATTGAATGATGTGTACATATATAAGCCGCACTGGACTATAAGCCGCAGGTGTTTTAATGTTTAATTACCATATGTAAGGGTTCGTGCACAGAGGGGATTGTCACAATACTGTCGGACAAATAACAAGAATTAACTCATTTACAAGTTGTATTAAGTTTAGCAAATAAGGGAACAGATAAATAACATTTCAATGCAGTAAAAAAAGCAATATTTTCGGGTTTGGTCCATATATAAGCCACACTGTTATATAAGCCGCAGGGTCGAAAAATGGGGAAAAAAGCCGCGGCTTATAGTCCGAAAAGTACGGTATCTATTTTAATCTAGCACACTCTCAGGAGCAAAACAGAAAAAAGCATTTCATATAAAAGTATTCTGTATTTTTGTATGACAACTAATAAAGAAACTTGAACTCAACTCAACACCGTCTTGTTGTATTACTAGTAGACTCAACACTGTCTTGTTGTATTACTACTAGTAAACTCAACACTGTCTTGTTGTATTACTAGTAGACTCAACACTGTCTTGTTGTATTACTAGTAGACTCAACACTGTCTTGTTGTATTACTAGTAGACTCAACACTGTCTTGTTGTATTACTAGTAGACTCAACACCGTCTTGTTGTATTACTAGTAGACTCAATACTGTCTTGTTGTATTACTAGTACTCAATACTGTCTTGTTGTATTACTAGTAGACTCAACACTGTCTTGTTGTATTACTAGTAGACTCAACACTGTCTTGTTGTATTACTAGTAGACTCAATACTGTCTTGTTGTATTACTAGGTGTAGTCTCAACACTGTCTTGTTGTATTACTAGTAGACTCAACACTGTCTTGTTGTATTACTAGTAGACTCAATACTGTCTTGTTGTATTACTAGTACTCAATACTGTCTTGTTGTATTACTAGTAGACTCAACACTGTCTTGTTGTATTACTAGTAGACTCAACACTGTCTTGTTGTATTACTAGTAGACTCAACACTGTCTTGTTGTATTACTAGGTGTAGACTCAACACTGTCTTGTTGTATTACTAGTAGACTCAACACTGTCTTGTTGTATTACTAGTAGACTCAATACTGTCTTGTTGTATTACTAGTACTCAATACTGTCTTGTTGTATTACTAGTAGACTCAACACTGTCTTGTTGTATTACTAGGACTCAACACTGTCTTGTTGTATTACTAGTAGACTCAACACTGTCTTGTTGTATTACTAGTAGACTCAATACTGTCTTGTTGTATTACTAGTAGACTCAATACTGTCTTGTTGTATTACTAGGTGTAGACTCAACACTGTCTTGTTGTATTACTAGGTGTAGACTCAACACTGTCTTGTTGTATTACTAGTAGTAGACGCAACACTGTCTTGTTGTATTACTAGTAGACTCAACACTGTCTTGTTGTATTACTAGTAGACTCAATACTGTCTTGTTGTATAACTAGTAGACTCAACACTGTCTTGTTGTATTACTAGTAGACTCAACACTGTCTTGTTGTATTACTAGTAGACGCAACACTGTCTTGTTCTATTACTAGTAGTAGATGCAACACTGTCTTGTTGTATTACTAGTAGACTCAACACTGTCTTGTTGTATTACTAGTAGTAGACGCAACACTGTCTTGTTGTAGACTCAACACTGTCTTGTTGTATTACTAGTAGTAGACGCAACACTGTCTTGTTGTAGACTCAACACTGTCTTGTTGTATTACTAGTAGACGCAACACTGTCTTGTTCTATTACTAGTAGTAGATGCAACACTGTCTTGTTGTATTACTAGTAGACTCAACACTGTCTTGTTGTATTACTAGTAGTAGACGCAACACTGTCTTGTTGTAGACTCAACACTGTCTTGTTGTATTACTAGTAGTAGACGCAACACTGTCTTGTTGTAGACTCAACACTGTCTTGTTGTATTACTAGTAGACTCAACACTGTCTTGTCATGTTCTCAGGTCGGCACTGTGATCTGGATCGGCATCCTGCTCTACACTGACCCAGCCGGCCTGCGCACCTACCTGGCCGCTCAGGTGTCGGAGCAGAGTCCACTGGGAGACTCTGGCGGCGGGCTGCCACCTCACCTGGGAGTGGCGCCCGTCTTCCCCGGAGGAGACCCCACCAGCACACTCAGCGTCCTGCCCGCCCCAGAGCCTACCCCCTTGCCGGAGAACCAATCGCAGGGCCACCACGGCTCTGTTCTGGCGGGCCCCCGCCCCCAGGCCCCTCCCACGGTGCCCCAGATCACCTGGGGTGCGGAAGACGAGGAGGGCTGGAGGAGGCTGTCCTTTAGACACTGGCCCTCTCTCTTCAGCTACTACAACATCACACTGGCCAAGATGTGGGTGGATAGGGGAGGGTGTGTTTACCTGTTTACAAATGGATCCATCTCTGGTTCCCCAGGATTCTAGTTCACACAAATCTCTAAGTGTCAATCTTTCAACGTTTTGAAGTGTGTGTTAACTAAACTAAACAAGATGAGTTCATCTTTTGACTGCATCTGTGGCAACCTTTTCTACACATGACATGACCGAAACGTAGTTGTTTCTTTGATGGAGCAGAATTCCTCTGTCACTACTTGACCTAATGACTGTTTCTTTGTCTGAGTTCATATATTCCAATTCCATTGGAACAGAGCGCAAAATACCAGAGGGATTTGCGAATGGTTCAGATAACAGAAATTATGCAAGGAAGGTGAACATTTTCTGAATTTGTCAGTTAGGTGTTGTTTTCTCATGTAGGGAGAAAAAAAGCTGTGTACAGTTGGGATCTGTCAGTTGTTTAGTGGTACTAGCTTGCTATAATTTATTATTGTATTATTGCACTCAGGGCAAAAAAGAATATATATATATTAGTGCTGTCGGGCGATTAAAAAAAATTATCTAATTAATTACAGGATTTGTAATTAATTAATCTAATTAATCGCATTTTAATCGCATAACCATTTTATGCCTGATATTCTATATTCTATAATCATATTTCAAATTGCATGTGTCCGGATGGCAGAATTCAGTACTGTATCTACAAAACCTTCTGTTTAATCATCTTCCATCTATTAATTTGCTTAGATTGTTCAGGTCTGGTCAATTTGAGCATGGTGTTATTCAGTCAAAGATAAAAAAAAATGTATTGATATTCTCATTTGGTTCATTACAATTTACTCAAGCCTATCAATCAATCAATCAGATTTATTTATATAGCACATTTAACATGACAGCCTAGTAACAGACACAGTATTTCTGACACTCGGAATACATTCCCTGAGATCCATAGATGTCCCTAGAATCAGATACCAAGAACATGCAAATGGACCATATTAAAAAAGTCTGTAAATGTGTATTCTATGTTCTTATGGAATGAATGAGATAAAAAAAATATATTAGTAAAAAAGAAAAAGAAAAATATTAATTGAGTTAATTTTCATAACGTGATAATTTGCTGTGTACTTAATTAATCTAATTAACGCGATAAACTGACGGCCCTAATATATATATATTGTGACGAACCTGATAGGGTACAGGCTTGCCACGGTTCAAATACAAACAAATTTGAATGTCCACACGAGCAATATCAATCAATACAAGTATTTATTGAAATCAGGGCAGAATCCAGAGGGAAAAAGCAATAGAATGGTCGTGATCCGGTCCAGGGGTCAAAAACACAAAACAGGCTTGCAGACAGAAAAGGGGATTGTTCACAATTCAGGGTAGTCGTCCAGTCCAGTCCAGGGTCAGTACACAAGGGGGAATCTCAGCCAGTCCAGGGTCCAGTACACAAAGATTTCGCTTTCTCCTCACCTTTCACTACTTCTCACTGTCGCAACTCTGAATATCAATCTCTCTCTCTATACCACAACTCCAACTCCTACTCCGCTCAAATCAACCCTCTCTAACCTAGTGTTAATGTAGTGTGTGGGACTGGGTGTGTGCACGTGAGATGTGGCTGGACTAATGATGTGCAGGTGTGTTCCATCAGTACTAATCAGCTACCTAATTGACTCTACTCCCTCCGTGACGGACATATCTCCCATCCTTCACATATCCAAAGGAGGGGGGAGGAGATCCGTCACAATATATATATATATATATATATATATATATATATATATATATATTTAGGGGTGTACACAAAATCCACTGTTCGGTACGTACCTCGGTTTTGAAGTCACGGTTTGGTATGATTTTCGGTGGAAGAAATACAAAACAAAAAATAGCTTTTCATTTATCTATTTATTTAACTGTATTAAACAATATAAAACGAATTGACCATAATTTACTGAGCAAACTAAGGCTTACTGCTGTAACCTACTAATAACACTTAAAGTAAATCTGAAGATTATTATATACAGTAGCAGATGCCTTGGATAAGTCATGGACAACTGTAGCGTGTGCTTGTTTATACAGAGCTGGTATGACTTGCTGGCTGAAATACGGACGAGAGGGAACTAGGTAGCGGGGCTCTATTACTCTATGCTCTATGTGCTTAAACCCTGTGTTCTCGACAACGGAGTATGGTCGCAGATAAAACACCTGCTATAAAAACACCTATGACGTTTGTTATTGCTTTGGCCCGGTCTGAATTAATAGCGAGATTCTGCTTGAATGCCATGGGGAGCTGGGTTTGCACTAGGGTCTGTTTCTTCCTTGTACTGTACCAGTGATATTCACATTCGGGTGATGCCGTTTCAAATGCGTGATAAAGTTCGCAATAAAGTTGAACAATGCCGGCACCGTAGCTTTAGTGCGATCCACCCCGTCTTTGTCCATTACTGTCGTTAACTGGGAATCCGAAATGATCCCAAACGGGAGACTTGAATGTTGTGGGAGCATCTTCTAGCTCTGGCTGGTCAGTTAGTATTGCACTCGACATACTAAGGCTAATATGCTATGCTGAATTACAGCTCTCGCTCTGCGCGGCTGCGTGCTGCGTGGGACGAACAAACAACATCCGGTTAGTTGTGCACGTTATATTTGGGACGGGGGGATTTAAGTTCCGTACCGTTGCAATCGTTCGGTGCACAGCGCGTACTGTACCGGAGGACCACATTGAGGCGGTACAGTACATATTCCTGTACCGTTACACCCCTAATATATATATATATTCACAACCATCCTGGAACTCCAAAACAACTGTTTAATTTGGGTTAGGATGCAGTACTTTATACAGGGACAGGATGTGGTTAGATGGAGTACTTTATACCGGGATAGAATGGGGTTAGGATGGAGTACTTTATATAGGGACAAGATGGGGTTAGGATGCAGTACTTTACACAGGGACAGGATGGGGTTAGGATGCAGTACTTTACACAGGGACAGGATGGGGTTAGGAGGGAGTATTTTATACAGGGACATGTTAGGGTGCAGTACTTTATATAGAGACAGGATGGGGTTAGGATGCAGTACTTTATACCGGGACAGGATGGGTTTAGGATGGAGTACTTTACACAGGGAAAGGATGGGGTTAGGATGCAGTACTTTACACAGGAACATGGTGGGGTTAGGATGGAGTACTTTACAAAGGGAGGGCATGGCCTCTACAATGGATTGTGATGAATGAAGCAATCAAGATGTGCTTTCCCTTTTTAAGGGACAAAAAGTAATTGGACAATTGGCTCAGCTGTAGAGTTAATTTCAAGTGTGGTATTTGAAATTGGAATCTGTTGCTGTCAACTTAATATTTGTTCCAAAGAGCTGTCACTATCAGTGAAGCAAGCCATCATTAGGCTGAAAGATCTAAACAAATCAATCAGAGAGATAGTAAAAACATTATGTGGTCATATATATTTTATATATATATATGTTTGGCACATTCTTAAAAAGAAAGAAAGCACTGGTGAGCTCAGCAACACCACCCAGAATACCACGGAAAACAACTGTGGTGGATGACAGATGAATTATTTCCCTGGTGAAGAAAAACCCCTTCCTGGCAGAGCATCACCAGGGACGAAAAACCCAGCATCTGGTGATGTCTATGGGTTCTAGACTTCAGGCTGTCATTGACTGCAAAGGATTTGCAACCAAGTATTAAAAGTGAAAATTTGATTTATGATTGTTAGTTTGTGCAATTACATTTGGTCCCTTAAAAAAATATGGGGGAAACGTGTAATTCCTACACTGTTCACCTGATTTGGATGTAAATACCCTCAAATTAAAGCACATCTTGATTGTTTCATTTCAAATCCATTGTGGCCAAAATTGTGTCTCGTGTCCAAATATGTATAGACCTAACTGTATATTCAGAACCATACTTTGTATAAACTACCATCGCCTCAGACCTCATCTCTGTTCCATCTCTGTTTCAGGTACATCAGCATCCTACCTGTCATTCCTGTCACCCTCCACCTCAGCCCGCAGGAAGCCATCGAGACGCGCCACCCTCAGGATACGAGACACCCCCCGCCACCCATCCCCAAGGTCTCCTCTGACCTCCAGACCGACCTCACCCTCTACAAGTCAGTATACACAAACACCACCCACCCTCGCTATACCCTAAAGACTCACCACACCCTAAATACTCAACACCACCCCTTCCCACTACACCCTAAAGACTCACCACACCCTAAAGACTCAACACCACCCCTTCCCACTACACCCTAAAGACTGACGACACCCTAAAGACTCAACACCACCCCTCCCACGACACCCTAAAGAATCACTACACCCTAAAGACTCAACACCACCCCTCCCATGACACCCTAAAGACTCACTACACCCTAAAGACTCAACACCACCCCTCCCACGAAACCCTAAAGACTGATGATACCCTAAAGACTCAACAACACCCCCTCACACAACACCCTAAAGACTCAACACCACCACCTCCCACTACACCTTAAAGGAAAACTCTGACATTTTGGGAAATTAGCTTATTTAACATCTTCCCTAGAGTTAGACAAGAAGATACATAACTTTTTTGTCTCTCTGCATGCATTAGGCTTAGGGAACGCCTGGACCGTTAGCCTAGCTTAGCTTCAACACTGGAAGTGGGTCAGACATTTACCCGAGTGCCCTACAGTCACGAAATACACTCCAAATACAATCAAAATACAACTCCAAAAACGTTCCTGTAAACATGTTGTGACCTGTGTATTTACCATGTCACACAAGTCACACGAGTCTCCCAGTCACACGAGTCTAGCAGTCACACAAGTCTCCCAGTCACACAAGTCTCCCAGTCACACAAGCCTCCCAGTCACACAAGTCTCCAAGTCACACAATCTCCCAGTCACACGAGTCTCCCAGTCACACAGTCTCCATGTCACACGAGTCTCCCAGTCACACAAGTCTCCCAGTCACACAAGTCTCCAAGTCACACAAGTCACACGAGTCTCCCAGTCACACAAGTCTCCCAGTCACACAAGTCTCCCAGTCACACAAGTCTCCAAGTCACACAAGTCTCCCAGTCACACAAGTATCCCAGTCACACAAGTCTCCAAGTCTGGGTGACTTGTGTGACTGGGAGACTTGTGTGACTGGGAGACTTGTGTGACTTGGAGACTTGTGTGACTGGGAGACTTGTGTGACCTGTGTGACTGGGAGACTCGTGTGACTTGGAGACTTGTGACTTGGAGACTTGTGTGACTGGGATACTTGTGACTGGGAGACTCGTGTGACTTGTGTGACTTGGAGACTTGTGTGACTTGGAGACTTGTGTGACTTGGAGACTTGTGTGACTGGGAGACTTGTGTGACTGGGAGACTTGTGTGACTGGGAGACTTGTGTGACTGGGAGACTCGTGTGACTTGTGTGACTGGGAGACTCGTGTGACTGGGAGACTTGTGTGTCTGGGAGACTTGTGTGACTGGGAGACTCGTGTGACTTGTGTGACTGGGAGACGTGGTAAATACACGGGTCACAACATGTTTACAGGAACGTTTTGGAGTAGGGCGGCTGGGTGGCGCAGCGGTCTAAGCGCTTGTCACCAACGCGTGAGACACTGGTATCGAATCCGGCTGTCAGCGTTGCCTCCGGCTTGGGCCGGCCGTCATACTGACTCAATTGGCAGAGTCAGCGGGAGGGGAGTCGATGGGTGGTAATCTGGTTGTTGTAAACAGCGACTCCTACAGGTCGGTCAGGACACCTGCACAGCAAGGACAGGAGATGTCGAGGGTAGTGTGAGCCTCCCACACGTTACACCTCGCCAATGAGAGTCCGCGCTGGCAGGTGAAAAGAAGTGGCTGGCTGGCTGACTCTGCATGTATCGGAGGGGACATGCAATAGATTCTTCAACCCTCCCTACGACTGACCAGTGGGGGGCACATGCAAGCAACGATCAAGACAGGGGAGGGTGGAATTGGCACGACAAAATTGGGATGGGAGAAAAAACTGAAAAAGAAGGAGAAAAATTGGATAAAAAAAAGGACCGTTTTGGAGTTGTATTTTGATTGTATTTCGTGACTGTAGGGCACTCTGGTAAATGTCTGACCAACTTCCAGTGATGAAGCTAAGCTAGGCTAACGGTCCAGGCGTTCCCTAAGCCTAATGCATGCAGAGAGACAAAAAAAGGTATGCAACTTCTTGTCGAACTCCAGGGAAGATGTTAAATAAGCTAATTTCCCAAAATGTCTGAGTTTTCCTTTAAAGACTGACTTCACCCTAAAGACTCAACACCACCCCTCCCACGAAACCTAAAGACTCAACACCACCCCCTCCCACTACACCTTAAATACTCACTACACCCTAAAGACTTACTACATTAAATTATTTAGTCATTAATAGGGCTGTCTTAAATACTTCGAAGCTTCAAAGCTTCGTTCGATGGGCATGGGATTCGAATATGAAAATTAAATTTGATTATTAAAAAAAAAAAATTAAATGTTCTTTTTTTGCTAAATCAACTTTGCCTCTCTTTGTTAACTACAACAAGCAATACTGTTTGTTATTTAAGATGCGGTCGGACTCGGCACTGACAGATTTGTGTTCATTGTGCTGCTTTTATAAAGCCTCAAATGACTGCTTACAATATTTCATGAAAGCGAAGTGTTTTGTTTGTCTAAGATTTAAAAAGGTTAAAACTTTACAGCACTGACAAAGTTGAACAAAGTGCTGTACAAGTCCCACAGCATAATCTTTTATTTTTAAATAATAATAATTAAATTTATTATTTATTTTTTATCTCGAAGCTTCGAATTAAAATCGAATCTCTGTCCCGAAAAAAAAATTCGAAGGTTAGCCCTAGTAATTAACCTCTTACCACGAAATCGGGCCATCATGCCCATGCACGCACGTTGCGGCACTTTGCGAGCGTCTACCAGCTCGGGCTGCATTTTTCGCCAAACATATAATATTTGGTATAATACGATATAATATTACCGTTCGAAACATCTATTTGCCGCCATTAGAACGCCACCTCACTCGACCAATTCCGTGCCTCGGTTCTCGAGTTACATGGCGATATGTCAGGCGAACGTCTTTTTACGCGCAGCGCGTGAAATGACCACTTCGGACAGTATACCAGGGGCGGAGCTTCAGGGGGGGCTGTAGGGCCGGTGCTCCCCGGGCCCGGGACGGTCGGGACCCAATGGGGGCCCGTCGCCGAGGCAGCAGGCTCCGCCCCTGAGATATTCGCAGGCGGGCCCTGCTGCCTCGCGCCACTGAGTGCACTGACGTTTGTGGTCATATATTAGGTATAAAGCATCGTAGCCTATAATATGAGTTGAACTTGTGCTGCTATTTTCACACTCACATTTAACATTAAAACATGAAAAATTGCAAGTGAATCCCTTCTATTGTCTCCATCTCCAAATGTATTTTGGGTAAAATCGTCATCAGCCGTCCATCAACATCATAGGTAAATGAACGTCATCATCAATCACTTGTCAACAGAGCACTGCCTAAGCATGAGCGGGAGCAGTTATAAACACAAAAGTGGAGTGACAAAACGCAAAGAAAAAGATAAAAGGGACCAAGGAAAAGACAAATTGTGCAAGCTATAGATGTATCTTTTTTCCGCCCTACTCTCCTCCTGCCCGCCAACAACGTTAGTGGGGGTGAGCCAGATTTACAGGTAGGCTACAATCACGAACACACACTGTCAACAAGAAAACGTGAGTTTGTGGTAAATGTTGATATGGTTGTTGTTACTTCGTAGTATCCCATTAAAGCGCTTATGTCCCACTCGCTGGTCATCTCGCCATGATGCGCTTGTTGCAAAAGACGTGGATATTCTCAAAGCATCTACTCTACTGCAACATGCCATCAGTGTTTTGGTGGAGTAGCCTATAGGGGACAATTTGATGAGGCGAAGTCCGCCACTCTTGCCCTGGCTACTAAATGGGGAAGTCAAACACAGTTTGAAACAACCCAGGGCCAGGAAAGTTGAGCGTCACTTTGATGAACTTTCTGAAGACAGCCGCCTCACTGACGCAGAGAGAAACTTTCGGGTGAACGTTTCAATGCATGTCTCGATATAATCATCCAGCAACTGTCCCAAAGATTCACCAGTTTAAATGCAACTGTGAACATGTTTGAGGCAATTCACCCCAACACACTACTGCAAGCAAAGGATGAGGAGTTTACACCAAGCTGCCCAGGAGAGCACTATAGTCGGGACATCGCCACGAGCTGCTCTTGTGGTCCGTGGTGAATGGTGTGTCAGAAATGTAGTCATTTTATTAGGCTATGTTTACGTATATATTTCGTTTCTATACCCTTTGTAGAAACGAAATCTTAAATATTACACCTTTTCTTTGGTTAGTTTTCTTTCAAACATTGTTTTAAATTGTAATCTTAGACTTTTTACGCACAAGCGTCAGATTACCACCCCGGACGCGCGTCGGCACCCCGGACTCCCGATATAATGTCTAGCTTTATTGGCTTTAAAGGGCCCGGTCATGTAACCCCACCCCCCGGCCCGGGTCTGATAATATAATAATAATAATAATAATGCAGGACCTCATTTAGGGGGTCTTTATTCGGCATGCAACGAACTGGACATGCAATTGGAGCGGCACACACACACCGGGATACACACACACACACATGCATTGTCTTTTTCTCAGTCGCCGATGCGATTGAGTCTCTGCACTTGACCCATCCCGTCGTCCTTCCCCCCATGGGCAGCCGGGAGCAGATAGGGCGTCAACGTGAGCCGCGCCCCGGGGACCAATCCAAGTGCTCCTGCCCGTCTTCGTCAAGGACGCCACAGCGTTAGCGATCTGTTGTTGTGCATGTTTTTCCATTGGGTTTATCTTATCGGGGGGAAACCCTTGCGAGCACGGGGAGAACATGCAAACTCCACACAGAAAGGCCTGGGAGATACCCCACCTGGGTACCTGGCATCATGGAAACCTGGTCCCCCAAGCGGGAATCGAACCCTGGACCTTCTTGCTGTGAGGCGACAGTGTTAACCACTACACCACCGTGATAGGTTCCGCTGCTGCAGTATACGCTCGAGAACTGACCAATCACCACTGATGGCGAAAATGGTTGGTCAGCGTTGTAGCCAACGAGTGTCCGCTTCCAACAATACCCCACGTTGGCGGGGTGCAAATATAGGAAGTAGGTGAAAGTTGACAAAATTAGAAGTGACTCAGACTTCAGAACGCAGGGCAGTTGATGGAAGAAATGGATTTTTTTTTTCGTGTCAGTTTACTAAAACCTCTCTCAGACTCATTTCTGAACTGATTTTTATAAAATGTTTACCTGTACTGGAACCGCAGTGTATTCCAGCTCATACCTCTATGCTGGAATAATGGAATATGGAATCTTGCAACCACTAAAGAAAAATGTGAGTACACAAGTTCAAGTTCAAACCTCTGTTACTCTATTTCATTAGCACTAAACGTGATTCTCCTTTTTTGCATTAGTAACTTCGGAATGTTCTTTAAATATCTTTAAAAAGAGACCAGGTTTATGCATGAGCTATAAGTATAAAGCTAAACTTTGCAAAAAAAGTATGCAGTCCTCAAGTTCAAGTAAAGAAATTGCCACTTTTCTGCCTGCCTGTTAACTCATTGGGGGCCAAACACATAATATTACGTGTTTCACCGCCAACGCTTGAGCGCCAAACACGTAATAATAAGTTGTTAGATCCTTTGATCTTTTTCCTTTGATCCCCGTTCTAAACGATCATCCGGATCACTCTAGCCGTCTCTGGCTTGTTTGCCTACGTTGGAATTGCAATGCCGATCGAATCTCACCAGGTGGCAGTATCACCTACCCTTTGAACTCAGAAATAAATGTATCAGGGGAGCCAATGAATGAACTGGACTATTGAGACTTGCTCTGAGGGGGAGCTCTTCCAAAGCGATCGCTAGCAGATCTGCTCGCCTCAAAACCTATAGTGTCCCGTAAACACGTGTAATTCCATATAAACAAGTAATCGCGATCGCCGATGGGATCATTGGAATTATTCTTTTTGGATTACCTTCTGGCTAAGGTAAGGACCCTATGTCTATTTTACCGAACCTGAAACATGTTTATGTAACGATCAGTGTCTTACTTTACCGGACATAAACCAAGCGTTTTGTAATGATGCATTTTCTGGGTAAGACTACCTCCCCCTTGATAATTTTGTAAAGGTACATGTGTACTAGGCTTGGTCGGTATGATGGTATTACGGTATACCAGGATATTTCGAGATCCCGCCGGTATGATTCTCAATACCGTGACGTCACAGACTGCTATTACAGACACGGAGTTGATTGTAGTGCACAGCACGCGCCAGCAGGGGTTACGTGGCTAATTGTTCTGAGAGCTAACGTCTCTGCCTGGCTGGTTGCTGGCTAACTAACGTGGCTAATCGTTCTGAGAGCTAACGTCTCTGCCTGGCTGGTTGCTGGCTAACTAACGTGGCTAATCGTTCCGGGAGCTTACCTCTCTGCCTGGCTGGTTGCTGGCTAACTAACGTGGCTAATCGTTCCGGGAGCTAACGTCTCTGCCTGGCTGGTTGCTGGCTAACTAACGTGGCTAATCGTTCTGAGAGCTAACGTCTCTGCCTGGCTGGTTGCTGGCTAACTAACGTGGCTAATCGTTCCGGGAGCTAACGCCGGTACCTGGCTGGTTGCTGGCTAACTAACGTGGTTAATCGTTCTGAGAGCTAACGTCTCTGCCTGGCTGGTTGCTGGCTAACTAACGTGGCTAATCGTTCTGAGAGCTAACGTCTCTGCCTGGCTGGTTGCTGGCTAACTAACGTGGCTAATCGTTCTGAGAGCTAACGTCGGTACCTGGCTGGCTAACTGGCTATCGTTCTGTGATTTCTTTACTTGGTAACACGGGTTGCTAAGGAATTTAGGTGCGAGGTTGAAGAAAGTGCACTTTTAGGTTGAAAGAACGGCCCTAATATCAACGTGTTTCAATATAAGCATTATGTATGGTGATAACGAGTATATTGTTGGACATGTTGGACTAGAAATAGTGTCTGTCAAATGAGCCATACTATTGTCTCCATAGCTATAATATAGAATATACAATAGCTCCGCAAAGATCGTGAAATATCGCGAAAATAGTCATGAAAAGCTGGCGCTAGATAATGAAGGATGGGGGAAGCTTGTGGCGCTCAATGTGTTAAGAGGTTAACAATGTTATATACTATCTTTTTTTATACAAACAATATCTTTGGTGGGACAGGAGATAAAACCTTCGTTTCAAGACTCATACGTGCTGTTTAGGGCTACAATAACTAGACAATTAATTGATTATGAATAGTTGGCAACAATTAGTTGGGTCTATGTTATGCTACACCTCCATGGCCTGTTGTTGAAGCCATTTGATGTATAGTAAGTGATGTAAGAGTGTGTTTTATGTGTTTCTTTATTATTTAAACTGTGCAGCTCCTTTGAAACTGAAGTCTTAAACAGGTTTTTGTTTATAAGTTGTTTGAAAGATCAAGAAAATTCTTGATTTTTATCCGATTCATTGTTTCAATAATCAATAGATTAATCTACTGTCAAAATAGTCATTAGTTGCAGCCCTAGTGCAGTTACTGCTATTTGCCTCTGTCTAGTGACAGCGTAGTGGACATTTTACCTCAAGGTCCCTCCTGCAGTAAGTCCTTTCAGAAGGCTTAAGTGAAGGAGGCCAAGGCGATGCAGGTTCCTAACAGTTTCTTCAGACAGAAGAAGTAACTTACTGTTCAGACAGTAACTGTACATTGGATTATCGACACAACCTTACTTGGTCCCAAGAAGAGGGTTTTGTGTATTATTGGGTTAGGACATTTACATTGGAGGGGGTTGAGTTAGGACATTTACAGGGGCCAGTTTCAAATTGCGGTCTCCCGTAGGTGCTCCTTGAGAGTGGTTTTAAAAGTGGGAGTGATTCACTTTCCTTTACAGCTGTGGGTAGGGCATTCCACATTGATGTGGCATAAATTGTTTAGTCCCTTGTTTGAGCCGAATCTGGGTTTAACATGATTTGTCGAGCTCCCTGGTGTTGTGGTCGTGGTATTCACTGACCTTTGGGAAGTATTTTGACATGTACATGGGTACCTTAGTCGTGTAGTGTATCTTGTAGACCAGGCCCATTGCAAGTTGCTGTACTCTGTCGTCTACTCTAAGCCATCCTAGGTTGTCAAAGTGGGCAGGGGTGAGGTGGGTTCTAGGAGTAAGGTCAAGCAGTAGTCTGACCAGTTTGTTTTGTGATGTTTGTAATTTTGTTTTT
This sequence comes from Notolepis coatsorum, assembly GCF_963971535.1. Classification (NCBI taxonomy): domain Eukaryota; kingdom Metazoa; phylum Chordata; class Actinopteri; order Aulopiformes; family Paralepididae; genus Notolepis; species Notolepis coatsorum. The sequence goes on along the minus strand of NC_140183.1, from coordinate 38,396,113 downwards.
AGCGCCTTTTGAGGTGCTTTGGTACGAGGTGCAAGCATAGTCGTAGTACCCTTGAATAAGCTAAGCCCCCCCCCCCCCCCTGGCTGTGTGTATGGGTCAGGGTGAGATAACGTGCAGTCTGCCACTGGGTTGATGGTTATCTTATCTGAACTAAACAACACAGAGACGGACGGATACAAATAATGTCCTCTCTGCTCCTCTTATCAATATTAACTCTCACACACACACAGCGCCCGCCCACTGGCTGGACCTGATTGGCTGACGGGTTGCTCGTAAGATGCTGACGGTGTGTTTAGTCACGGTGTATCCTGTGTGGTCAACATGTAGGCAGAGAGTGAAGGTTCAGTTCAACCACAGTGACACGGCTGCCAATAACAACATTTAGATTACAATTCAATCATCTGCTTTGAAAAGCAACACGCTGTATTGACCAATCATCTGCTTTGAAAAGCAACACGCTGTATTGATCAATCATCTTCATGGAGTGAAAAGCAACACGCTGTATTGATCAATCATCTTCATGGAGTGAAAAGCAACACGCTGTATTGATCAATCATCTTTATGGATGTTTTTCATGAAAATAAAAATAATATGCTGAGATGTGTCCTGGAAATCAACGCTTCAATATTTTCTTATATTTGATTTCTTATATTTTGATAAATAGAAATAAAATTGCTGGCACCTTGGGATATAGTATTGCCTCATAGTACAGTTATAGTACAGCCTTAATAATAATAATGATTTTTATTTATAGAATTGTAATTTGGAATACAATATAGTCTCAGGGTGTTTTAACGTGGCATACTAAATAAGAAATATACATCATACTAAAACATTAAAAAGCAGATACATTTAAAATAGAATGGCCAAGGAAAGCATGTAAGTAAAACACATCAGGACCCTGGAGAAAAGCACTGTGGAAGAGATGTGTCTTCAGTAAAACACATCAGGACCCTGGAGAAAAGCACTGTGGAAGAGATGTGTCTTCAGTAAAACACATCAGGACCCTGGAGAAAAGCACTGTGGAAGAGATGTGTCTTCAGTAAAACACATCAGGACCCTGGAGAAAAGCACTGTGGAAGAGATGTGTCTTCAGTAAAACACATCAGGACCATAGAGAAAAGCACTGTGGAAGAGATGTGTCTTCAGTAAAACACATCAGGACCCTGGAGAAAAGCACTGTGGAAGAGATGTCTTCAGTCAAACACATCAGGACCCTGGAGAAAAGCACTGTGGAAGAGATGTGTCTTCAGTAAAACACATCAGGACCCTGGAGAACAGCACTGTGGAAGAGTCGACTATGATTGGCCAAAATTTGCCGTTAGTCGACTATTAGTAGACTAAAAAAATGTATATATATATATATATATATTTTTTTTATTTATTTATTTTTTTTATCATTCCATTTGGGCTGTGGGGGTGCTTAATGTCTGAAGGAGTCGACTGAAGGCTTCTTGTCCTCTGCAAAAGCATGCAATTGGTCCACTGATGGATACATCTTGATATTTGTCTAGTCTAGTGTGTTCATTAGATGGGTGAAATCCTCTTTTAGTGCCTCTGTGCCTGTTTTCGTAGGCAGTTAGCCTCTGGTATGCGTGCCATTAGCCTTAGCCACGCTTCTAGGCCTCTTTTCTTTTGGAAAGAATGATAATTTTTTTTTTTTTTTTTTCCCGACTAAGAGGTTGGCAGTCGACTACGGCTCCTTTCGACCGATTAGTCGACTAATAGGGGTCACCCCTAAAAAACAGTAATGGAGTCTGAGGCCCTGATTATTTCTGGGAGCTGATTGTCTTCACCACTTTAATTTCTTGGTTCATCCATCCATCCTTAATTTAAGCAGGCAGGGACATGCTGAGGTGCCCTTATACAAGGCAGTGGCAATAAAAGCAATTTAATAAAATAGAGCACACATAAATATACTCTAGTATCGCATCCAAAAACACCATTACACAAACCAACGATCCGAACAGGAAGCAGTGAGGTGTAAGGGAGTGTGCCCAAAGTGAAGTCCAATGCGCTCCAGCCAAGTTTGGAATAAGAGGCCTTTGGTGCTCAACGACAGAGGACCTGTAAACAAGGCTTTTCACCAGGTCCCTTCAACAGTGAAGCACTCGTAAAGTCTGCACGTTTATTGCAGGTGGGGGGGTGACTGACGTCTAGATAATAGACTTGTGTCTTCCTCAGAGCCAACGCTGTTATGAGTCACCCCCCTGTAACAAACGTGCAGACTTTATGAGCGCTCCGGTGTGAGGGAGAAGTGTCAGGTTAGATGGCCCGCTGTTATCTCCGTATCGCCAAGGCTGTCACCTGAAGGGAGAGCGAGGTCATGACCGTCACAGCAGTCAAGGATGAACCCAGACCGACGCACTGTGTTGTAGCAGTGACCCTGAGATAGACGAGGACAGTGTGATAAGAGGTGAACACACACACACACACACAGATGCCTCCCGGAGTTCCTCCATACCCATGCATCTGTGAACACATCCACACTTATACAGAGTGACAGAAAGAGCAATTCAAAACTATTGGAATCGTACCAAAAGATGTGCTGGGGCTGGATCCATGGTGAATATACTATAGCTGTTTTTCCATACCTGACTGATTGTATGTAATTCCCGGGAATACATGCTAATATTATGTTTATGTATTGTCTGTCCTGTGTTGTTGTAGCATCACTGTTCATTCTGAAAAATAAATAAAAGGGCAATAAAACAGAAGCTAGAAAGGGGAGATTTATTATTATATATTTTTTTATGCTCTTAGCTTCCATGTGCTAAGTGCATCATGCACACATCGCCTGCTGTTGGCCCTCGGTCTCCTTGAGGCTCCCTCCATAGGGAGCGCTATTCACCCGCCCATGGGAATAAGTGAATGCAAGCGGGGGGAGAAGCCAGTATTTCAGGCAGAGCCGGTCGCACTGTTGTGTCAGGTCACACTGTCATGGCAACGTCACATTCCTCTACTACAGGTGTCCCCGTGAGATGCTTCCAGCTGCAGCTCCGGAGACCAGCGCTTACAAGCCCCCGCACATACAAGCCCGCACATAGCAACCCCTCGCTTCCATTGGCTGATTTTGGTCACGTGATTTTGGCACGTTGCACTGCGGGATTGATTGATTGATTGATTGAAAACTTTATGGTGACGTGATTTTGTGTCACGTTGCACGTTGCACTGCGGGATTGATTGATTGATTGATTGAAAACTTTATTAACAGATTGTAGAATGGGTACACGTGACCTGACCGATTGATTGATTGATTGATTGATTGATTGATTGATTGATTGAAAACTTTATTAACAGATTGCAGAATGGGTACACGTGACCTGACCGATTGATTGATTGATTGATTGATTGATTGATTGATTGATTGAAAACTTTATTAACAGATTGCAGAATGGGTACAGTGACCGATTGATTGATTGATTGATTGATTTATTGATTGATTGATTTATTGATTGATTGATTGAAAACTTTATTAACAGATTGCAGAATGGGTACAGTGACCGATTGATTGATTGATTGATTGATTTATTGATTGATTGATTTATTGATTGATTGATTGATTGAAAACTTTATTAACAGATTGCAGAATGCAGTACAGCTCAATACACACAATTGTTAAGGGGATGCAGACCATGCAGTACTGTTACATTTGTGACATACAGTAAATATATACAAGGGGGAGGGAACTGTACATTTATGATGAATTGAAAATGGGGGACCCTGATGTAAACAAGACGGAAGTCTTTCTCTGGTCTGCATCCCCTTAACAATTGTGTGTATTGAGCTGTACTGCAGATATATTTCAATTGCCTTACTTATTTACATAAGTATTATAGGCCTACAGCAGTATTGTACAGACAGTCTGTGTGAAGTCTGTGTGGTTATCCAGCTGCACAAAGGCAGAGCAAGAGGCTCTACAGAGGGTGGTGAAGGCGGCAGGCAGGATTGTCGGGACTCCTCTATCAAACATCACCTCCGTCTTCACCTCCCGCTGCCTCCACCGCTCCAAGTGTATCATCAAGGACCAGTCTCACCCAGCACATCACCTCTTTCAGCTCCTTCCCTCAGGGAGGAGATACCGGTCCATACATGCCAAGAGTTAAAGATTTAAGAACAGCTTTTTCCCCCAAGCAGTCAGACTGTTAAACGCTCATTGACTGTCCCCTCACGTGCACCATGCACTTACCTGGACTTGATAATCACTGTTACCACTCATCATGCACTTTATTTAAAATATTCTGTTATGTACAGTGTTATATGTGTTTCATGTATGTATATATTGTACTACGGTCTGTGGGAGCTCCCCTGAAATTTCACTCACGGTCATATAAGAGTTTTAATGTAGACGGTTTTATTAATGAAATGTTGGGTATAAACTGGGAGGAGGTATGTTGTGAGGATGACCCAGAGGTTGCACTGGACTTATTTATGTCAGAAACAAATCAGCCCCATGGATAGATAGTAGCTTTTAATGAATTTTAATGAATGAGAGAGACATACTGTAGCCAAAAAAGCATCAGTGTGTTCCAGTTCTGCAGATGACAGACAAAAGTACCGTTCCTTACGTAATCAAGTCACAAAGTTAAATAAGGTGAGAAAAAGGGAATATTTTAAACCATGGTTATATGATGTGAGAAATGATGGTAAAAATCTATGGAATGTTTTAAATCAAATTATGGGTAGAAAATCCAATGTCTGTACACCTTTTGTTGAGTCATATGGAATTGTCCTAACCAAACCATGTGATATTGCCAACCATTTTAATGATTTTTATGCAAGTAAGATATCTCAGCTCAGGCAGGGAATGCACATCTCAAACAATACAAAATCAAATGACATAATTAAGAATATCATAATGAAAGATAAAGGGTGTGCATTTGATTTTCAACAGGTTGAGGTTAGTGATATTGAAAGGTTACTCCAGGCTCTACCTGACAGCAAGTTAGCTGGCACAGACAACTTGGATAGTAAATTATTGAGAATTACTGCTACGATCATAGCAAGTCCAGTGTCATATTATTAATAGATGTATACAAGTGGGACTATGTCCAAAGATATGGAAGGAGGCTAAGGTTACTCCTTTACCCAAAGACTCCAAATCAGTTTTTAATGAGGGCAACTCCAGACCTAATATAGAAAATGTAATGTACATATACGTTGTATACATCTATTAATAATATGACACTGGACTTGCTATGATCGTAGCAGTAATTCTCAATAATTTACTATCCAAGTTGTCTGTGCCAGCTAACTTGCTGTCAGGTAGAGCCTGGAGTAACCTTTCAATATCACTAACCTCAACCTGTTGAAAATCAAATGTACACCCTTTATCTTTCATTATGATATTCTTAATTATGTCATTTGATTTTGTATTGTTTGAGATGTGCATTCCCTGCCTGAGCTGAGATATCTTACTTGCATAAAAATCATTAAAATGGTTGGCAATATCACATGGTTTGGTTAGGACAATTCCATATGACTCAACAAAAGGTGTACAGACATTGGATTTTCTACCCATAATTTGATTTAAAACATTCCATAGATTTTTACCATCATTTCTCACATCATATAACCATGGTTTAAAATATTCCCTTTTTCTCACCTTATTTAACTTTGTGACTTGATTACGTAAGGAACGGTACTTTTGTCTGTCATCTGCAGAACTGGAACACACTGATGCTTTTTTGGCTACAGTATGTCTCTCTCATTCATTAAAATTCATTAAAAGCTACTATCTATCCATGGGGCTGATTTGTTTCTGACATAAATAAGTCCAGTGCAACCTCTGGGTCATCCTCACAACATACCTCCTCCCAGTTTATACCCAACATTTCATTAATAAAACCGTCTACATTAAAACTCTTATATGACCGTGAGTGAAATTTCAGGGGAGCTCCCACAGACCGTAGTACAATATATACATACATGAAACACATATAACACTGTACATAACAGAATATTTTAAATAAAGTGCATGATGAGTGGTAACAGTGATTATCAAGTCCAGGTAAGTGCATGGTGCACGTGAGGGGACAGTCAATGAGCGTTTAACAGTCTGACTGCTTGGGGGAAAAAGCTGTTCTTAAATCTTTAACTCTTGGCATGTATGGACCGGTATCTCCTCCCTGAGGGAAGGAGCTGAAAGAGGTGATGTGCTGGGTGAGACTGGTCCTTGATGATACACTTGGAGCGGTGGAGGCAGCGGGAGGTGAAGACGGAGGTGATGTTTGATAGAGGAGTCCCGACAATCCTGCCTGCCGCCTTCACCACCCTCTGTAGAGCCTCTTGCTCTGCCTTTGTGCAGCTGGATAACCACACAGACTTCACACAGACTGTCTGTACAATACTGCTGTAGGCCTATAATACTTATGTAAATAAGTAAGGCAATTGAAATATATCTGCAGTACAGCTCAATACACACAATTGTTAAGGGGATGCAGACCAGAGAAAGACTTCCGTCTTGTTTACATCAGGGTCCCCCATTTTCAATTCATCATAAATGTACAGTTCCCTCCCCCTTGTATATATTTACTGTATGTCACAAATGTAACAGTACTGCATGGTCTGCATCCCCTTAACAATTGTGTGTATTGAGCTGTACTGCATTCTGCAATCTGTTAATAAAGTTTTCAATCAATCAATCAATCAATAAATCAATCAATCAATAAATCAATCAATCAATCAATCAATCGGTCACTGTACCCATTCTGCAATCTGTTAATAAAGTTTTCAATCAATCAATAAATCAATCAATCAATCAATCAATCGGTCACTGTACCCATTCTGCAATCTGTTAATAAAGTTTTCAATCAATCAATCAATCAATCAATCAATCGGTCAGGTCACGTGTACCCATTCTACAATCTGTTAATAAAGTTTTCAATCAATCAATCAATCTGTTAATAAAGTTTTCAATCAATCAATCAATCAATCAATGAATCAATGAATCAATCAATCAATCCCGCAGTGCAACGTGACCCAAATCATACGGCAATCTGTTAATAAAGTTTTCAATCAATCAATCAATCAATCCCGCAGTGCAACGTGCAACGTGACACAAAATCACGTCACCATAAAGTTTTCAATCAATCAATCAATCAATCCCGCAGTGCAACGTGCCAAAATCACGTGACCAAAATCAGCCAATGGAAGCGAGGGGTTGCTATGTGCGGGCTTGTATGTGCGGGGGCTTGTAAGCGCTGGTCTCCGGGGCTGCAGCTGGGTACTATTGGTCCCCGTTGCCAAGAGCCCGCAGTTCCCGTTGTTGCCACTAGAGGGCAGTGGTGGCACTCTGATACACTGGCCTTTACATTGTGCTTTTACACAGGGGCCTAGTCACTACTAGTGGTATAGTGCTTTTTTTTTCTTTTTTTTTTTAAGGTAGGTACAGTAGTGTATGCGTCATGTGCTTCCCATGTGGAGTGTGATATATGGAGGGCTTGAAGTCACTCACCAGGGAAGTGGAATATTGGTCTATTTGCTTTGAATCGACTTTGTATTTTTGTAATGGTTTATTCTCAGGTTTTGACTGAGAATGAAGTGATCTCCATCTCTCACTACCTCTATCTATCTATTGTTCTCTCTCGCTCTCTCTTTGTCTCTCTCCGTCTCTCTTTCTCTCTCTGTCTATCTCCCTTTTTCTTTCTCTCCCTCTTTCTCTCTCTGTCTCCCCCCTCTCTCTCTCCTCTGTCTCTGTCTCTCTCTCTTTCTTTCTCTGTCTCTTTCTCTCTGACTGTCCCTCTCTTTCTTTCTTTTTTTCTTTCTCGCTCTCTCTCTCTCTCTGTCTCTCTATATCTCTCTGTCTCTCTCCCCCTCTCGCTGTCTCTCTCTGTCTCTCTCTTTCTCTCTCTGTCTCTGTCTCTCACTCTCCCTCTCTCTTTCTCTCTGTCTCTCTCTCCCTCTCTTTCTCTCTCTTTCTGTCTCTGTCTCTCTCTCTCTGTCTCTCTCTGTCTCTCTTTCTCTGTCTCTCCCTCTTTCTCTCTCTCTCTCTGTCTCTCTCTCTGTCTCTCTCTCTGTCTCTCTCTTCTCTCGCTCTCTCTGCAGGGTTGCAGCTCTGGGCCTGGCCGCTGGGGTCCTCTTGGTGCTGCTGCTGTTCTGTCTGTACCGTGTTCTTTGTCCTCGTAACTACGGTCAGAACGGCGTGGCTCACGGGAGGAGGAGGAGAGGAGAGCTGCCCTGTGACGACTACGGCTACTCGCCCCCCGTCAGCGAGATCTCCCCACTCCTGCTGCGTGGCCACAGCATGGTGAGATGACACATCATGTACACACATTATAGATTATTATACAAGGTATCTCCAGAGGGGTCCGAGCTAGTGGCGCCAGCCTCTGAGCATGTGCTGTGTTGCTCAAGGACCCATTGATTGGAGTGAACACTAGCTATCTGCAGGGATTGAACTTGTGACCTTCCAGATGCAGGACAGTGTCTTGAACCACCAGGCCTTTTTAATTATCTCATACAAGCCTTAGTCTTACCAGTGTCCCTTCAGACCAGGGTTAAAATGTATTTTCAATCCATTCATAATGTAATCAGAAGCTGTGATTCATTCACTTTTAGATCAATTAGGCAAACCTTCCTCGTGTTGACTGTATTTTGGATACATTTTGGATTTTGAATAAAAATTTGAATCGCCGTCCTCTCGTGTCTCTCACCTCCTGCAGGACATTGAATGTCTGGCCAGTGACGGCATGCTGCTGGCCAGCTGTTGTCTGGCGGGCCAGATCCGGGTGTGGGACGCTCAGACTGGAGACTGCCTGACCGTCATCCCTAACCAGGGGTAGGAGGCCTTCTTAATATGACAAGTATCATGCTCTGCTGACGTGACTAAATCAAGGTAGATAGGTAGGTAACTAGTCCTAGCTATAGGTAGGTAACCAGCCCCCAGCTGTGTATACACGCTACACTAGCTATAGGTAGGTAACCAGCCCCCAGCTGTGTATACACGCTACACTAGCTACAGTAGTTAGGTAACCAGCCCCCATCTGTGTATACACACTACACTAGCTATAGGTAGGTAACCAGCCCCCAGCTGTGTATACACACTACACTAGCTACAGTAGTTAGGTAACCAGCCCCCAGCTGTGTATACACGCTACACTAGCTACAGTAGTTAGGTAACCAGCCCCCAGCTGTGTATACACGCTACACTAGCTATAGGTAGGTAACCAGCCCCCAGCTGTGTATACACATTACACTAGCTATAGGTAGTTAGGTAACCAGCCCCCAGCTGTGTATACACTACACTAGCTATAGGTAGTTAGGTAACCAGCCCCCAGCTGTGTATACACGCTACACTAGCTACAGTAGTTAGGTAACCAGCCCCCGGCTGTGTATACACGCTACACTAGCTATAGGTAGGTAACCAGCCCCCAGCTGTGTATACACACTACACTAGCTACAGTAGTTAGGTAACCAGCCCCCAGCTGTGTATACACTACACTAGCTATAGGTAGTTAGGTAACCAGCCCCCAGCTGTGTATACACGCTACACTAGCTACAGTAGTTAGGTAACCAGCCCCCAGCTGTGTATACACACTACACTAGCTATAGGTAGGTAACCAGCCCCCAGCTGTGTATACACACTACACTAGCTACAGTAGTTGGGTAACCAGCCCCCAGCTGTGTATACACACTACACTAGCTACAGTAGTTAGGTAACCAGCCCCGGCTGTGTATACACACTACACTAGCTACAGTAGTTGGGTAACCAGCCCCCAGCTGTGTATACACACTACACTAGCTATAGGTAGGTAACCAGCCCCCAGCTGTGTATACACGCTACACTAGCTACAGTAGTTAGGTAACCAGCCCCCAGCTGTGTATACACACTACACTAGCTATAGGTAGGTAACCAGCCCCCAGCTGTGTATACATGTTACACTAGCTACAGTAGTTAGGTAACCAGCCCCCAGCTGTGTATACACACTACACTAGCTATAGGTAGGTAACCAGCCCCCAGCTGTGTATACACGCTACACTAGCTACAGTAGTTAGGTAACCAGCCCCCAGCTGTGTATACACACTACACTAGCTATAGGTAGGTAACCAGCCCCCAGCTGTGTATACACACTACACTAGCTATAGGTAGGTAACCAGCCCCCAGCTGTGTATACACACTACACTAGCTATAGGTAGGTAACCAGCCCCCAGCTGTGTATACACACTACACTAGCTATAGGTAGGTAACCAGCCCCCAGCTGTGTATACACGCTACACTAGCGACAGTAGTTAAGTAACCAGCCCCCAGCTGTGTATACACACTACACTAGCTATAGGTAGTTAACCAGCCCCCAGCTGTGTATACACGTTACACTAGCTACAGTAGTTAGGTAACCAGGCCCCAGCTGTGTATACACACTACACTAGCTATAGGTAGGTAACCAGCCCCCAGCTGTGTATACACGCTACACTAGCGACAGTAGTTAAGTAACCAGCCCCCAGCTGTGTATACACACTACACTAGCTATAGGTAGTTAACCAGCCCCCAGCTGTGTATACACGTTACACTAGCTACAGTAGTTAGGTAACCAGGCCCCAGCTGTGTATACACACTACACTAGCTACAGTAGTTAGGTAACCAGCCCCCAGCTGTGTATACATGTTACACTAGCTATAGGTAGTTAGGTAACCAGCCCCCAGCTGTGTATACACGCTACACTAGCCATAGGTGGGTAACCAGCCAGTTCGGAAACCGAACTGCGTTGTATTTGGCATAGACGCGAACCGTGGAGGTCGTACCGAACGGTGTACGGTTCGAATGCGTACATACCTGTCAACCATCCCGTTTTCCCGGGATTGTCCCGTATTTCAACCTTCCTTCCTGCCGTCATCCCGTTCCCGTATTTTTCCTGTTTAAATTTTTAAATTTTACAAAATGGCTGCAATTCCCCTCCGTGACGACAGGTGGCAGCAGTGTAGATTAGAACGTTAGCACAGGAAGTCAGACCGGAAAACTGTTGTGACCCGAAGAAGAAGAAGAACAGCGCCCGGATAAAGGAGGGGTTTAGCGCGAAATGTATTACATTCTACAACTACCTACAAAAGGCAGAGAAGCTTCTTCTTCTTCTTCTTCTTTAGAATTTCCGGCCGTGTAGACTCATCGTGGCATATTACTGCCCACCGCAGTTCTTTTGATGAGCTCTTCTTCTTCTTTCTTCTTTTGAATTTCCCGCAGTGTAGATGCAACATGCCGGCAAAGTGGGGTTGTTCCCGGAGAGCTCACTCTCGTGGTTTCTCAGTGTATAATGTATGGTGCTCTCCCTCAACATGCGAGTAGGGTGAGACAACACCATTCTTTAGTCCAAATAATACCCTACTTTGGAGGGTATTATGGAGATGAATTTCACTTTATATTACAGCAGTATCCGTTTTTAACATTACAATTAGTGTCTGACACTATTATACGCATGTTAAAAGTCAAAGTCAACTTTGTCATTTTCCAATTTGTGCAAGACATACAGAAAAATTCAATTACGTGCCCCCCTTCCCACGGTGTATATAGAAAGAGACAATAAACACAAAAGTAACATAGGACACAATATACAACACACAGGACTATGTACAATATAAACATAGCCCCTTTCGTGACTTTCGGTTTGCAAGCCTGTGGCTTTTGTGACCGGAGTCACTTGCCCACCCGCCCCGATCACCCAGTAGCGAAACGACCAAGCGTCGTCAAGGGGCTCGCGGTGTGTCAAGAATACATCAGATCTGAATTTCAAAGATACCCAGCGTACAATATGGGTCTAACACAGCTTCACGATGGGGTCTGGAAGCTCGGAGTTGCTAATAAACAGTTTAAAACATTGTTACTCGACGAGTGGTATTTACAGACCGAACGTCCATCTCCGCCGTTGGTGTCACAGCGCATGCGCACCATGCCGCGTTCACGTTACTGGGAAGAAGCGGAAGAACCAGAGGACATCTCGTTGCTACAACTAGGAAGCCTTCACGCTTTGACTCTATATATATCTATGGATGAAACGCCCACATCCATACTTCCGCAATTCGTGACGCGAAGTGGGAGATATGGGGTCTATAAAAGAATCCCATATGTCCTAGTAGGAATTACCACTAGGAGGCTGACGTGAATGGTTTTTCCCAGTCGGAAACTGGTTCTTCCGCTTCTTCCCAGTAACGTGAACGCGGCATGGTGCGCATGCGCTGTGACACCAACGGCGGAGATGGACGTTCGGTCTGTAAATACCACTCGTCGAGTAACAATGTTTTAAACTGTTTATTAGCAACTCCGAGCTTCCAGACCCCATCGTGAAGCTGTGTTAGACCCATATTGTACGCTGGGTATCTTTGAAATTCAGATCTGATGTATTCTTGACACACCGCGAGCCCCTTGACGACGCTTGGTCGTTTCGCTACTGGGTGATCGGGGCGGGTGGGCAAGTGACTCCGGTCACAAAAGCCACAGGCTTGCAAACCGAAAGTCACGAAAGGGGCTAATATAAACAGTGCCTACAATTAAATTAATGAATTAATTAAATAAGAGGTAAAAGAGAACTTAGTGTAAATATTCTTTAATTTGTGTCAATGTTATAAAAATCCTAATCCCAAATTAATACACCACAATGTGCCCTTTCTATCCTAAATCTATGGCCTCGCGATTCCACGGCTGCGCAGTGCAGACAATAATATATATATATATATATATATATATATATAGATATATATACATACATACATACATACATACATACATACGAGGGGGAGGAGACTACATTGGGAGGGGTCGTGCCGGAGGGAAGGGGGCGGGGCGAAATATCCAGTTTTTTCAAATCCCAATGTTGACAGCTATGTGTTCCACCCCTACTAGCTACAGTATGTATCACAGCCGGGCAAATTAACATTGAGTGAGATGAACTTAAGATCCCTTGAGCCTTACTGACTTACTCAGAAGCATTTTATATCACCTAAATGTAAAATCTGTGCCACCTGTTTGTCAAACACTAAACTAAACTTGTTAGAACTTAAACTTTCTGGCCGCTGACATCTTAGAAAGTTTTGCTCAAAGTCGCATTGGATTCAACATGTCAGCTTCCAGGCCATTTCAACAAATATGCTTCAGTTAAATTCCATGACATGCATACCATCACCCGAGGGATCTTAAGTTCATCTCAGAATACTGAACCGCTTATCCTCTCTCTCTCTCTCTCTCTCTCTCTCTCTCTCTCTCTCTCTCTCTCTCTCTCTCTCTCTCTCTCTCTCTCTCTCTCTCTCTCTCTCTCTCTCTCTCTCTCCTCTCTCTCTCTCTCTCTCTCTCTCTCTCTCTCTCTCTCTCTCTCTCTCTCTCTCTCTGTGTCTTTCCCTCCTCAGGCTGAGGCGAAGCAGCAGCAGTGGCTGCTGGGAACAGCGGGACACGTGGGATATGGTGGGCGTGGCTTCAGAGCCTGACAACTTGTCCTGTGAAGGTCGCGATCCCTCCGGTGGTGGCGCGTACGGCCTGTCTGAAGACGACGGCTACCCGCTGAGGCGCCGCACCGCCCCTGTGCGGCCTGCGCTTTTCAACGACCACCCTGACCTCACCCCCCTCATAGACACCAACTTTGTCTCTCAACCCCTCCACCGACCCCCCCTCCCACCTCTCCACCCTGCCCAGAGAAGGCTTTGACTTCGGGGGCCTAGTGGAACGGGCCTACATGGAGCATGAGGCCCCATCGTCCTCTGCCTACCCTTCTCCCTCCTCCGCCTCCTCCTCCCCGCCCACGGGAGCTCTCCTCCAGAGGAGAAGGAGCCTCGGGGATGCCTCGGCACCTCAAGCCCAAGAGAAGGCCTCTGCGGTGGGGGGACAGGCAGACTGGGACAGCTCGGTGTGGGCCCTGGAGCTGAGGGGGAATCTGATAGCAGCAGGCCGGAGCAGCGGGAAACTGGAGGTGAGGAAGATGAGCATCAGGATGATACAGAGAACTCCGACAGCTCACTTTGGTGCTCAGAGGGTTCCCTCTGGTCTCTAACCCTAACCTTACATTAATTTGCCACTATGCAACATAGAAACCATCTCTTGAGATTACAAAGCGGTTGAAAAGATTTATTTGTGTGATTATTCAAACCAGGAACTATCATAGAGTATCATAGATGTCAGGGAACATGTAGAGGAAACTACTTCCCAGGGGGCTGAGTTCTTGGCTCCAAAGACTCTTTTTTGCCTTCTTGTAGGCAGAACTCTCTTGCTTCCGCTTCCAAAGTGCACATTTTCTCTGTTGCAGTGAGCATTAGAGCTGGGTAAGGATCCTTGGTGTTTAATGCCCTGCCATACCTGGTTAGACTCTTATTACACTGTTTTTACACATAGTATTCTGTGGCAACAAGTCCAAGGACATTCTGGTTGAAAGTGCTTGACTAGGCAAAGGTACAGTAACTGAAAGCAAGGATAGGTCGTTTGATGTCACATGGTTTCATCCAGACTGTCCCTGGAGACTTCCAGAGCCAAAATGTCTCTATTGTTTACAAAGAGTAAAAGGGTTTATTGATGTGTTTATGTACTATTTATCTATTTATTTATTTATTATTTCCTTTATTTTTATATCTGTAGCTCTGGGATGCAGTGGAAGGATCGTTACGCTGCAGTAATGAAGACGGTGTCTCGGGCATCACAGCCCTAGCCTTCCACAACAATAGGTAACACAAACAAACAAGCTCAGGTTAGCTTACTTTTTGTGGAAAGATTTGGAGTATGATCTGGTACAGTATGTGTGTTGTGAAGGGCCAGATTAAACCGAATATATATATTTATTTATATATATATATTTAATTGTATTTGTATATTCTCTAATATTCCCTGATATCCCTTGTATATTCCTTGTACAATATGCATTGAATATCCATTCTAGCCTACTGAACATCCCATAATAGTCTCCATTCTACTATTGGTCGAGACCTTGGTGCCAGGCTGCCATACCCCCCAGACCCAGTTCAAACGTACCGCTCAACATGTACGAACAAGTCCTAGTTCCGCGTAGGAATCTGGCTACCGCACCACTAATGGGACTATTTGTTCATAGTGCGTATATATACTGCGCTACTAAAGTAGGACTTCCTTTTCAGTCCAGTTTCTTACCCTCCAATAGAGTCACAGACGTAAAGCCTCCCCGCGATGCCACGTGTGGGAGTAAGGCCAAGTTCGGCCTACCATCGGTATTGAGACATCGTGTATATTAATATTTGAATAGTCATATTTGGCACTATATCGTCGAGTTGGACGTAGTCTATTAAGCTAATAATAGTCTGTTAATATATAGTGCTTCGTGCGGTGAGAATACTACCGTAGTCAGCACCCCATCGTTTCGGGCAGAAAACTGGCTGTTTATCCAGGATGATCGACCCCATGTGAGATTGCACCCGAGGAGCCCCAGAGCCGACGAGCGAGTGGACCTGTATACCGGATTATTCTACCGACGACAGCCCGCCTTCCCAGGCACGGATTATGCTTTGTATACGTTGATTATTCCATGGATAAAGACCCCCGACACTGCCGTGTGTTGGAACCCCCCCCCCTGGAGAGGACGCAAGGTGAGGAGACGCTCTGCAAGACGAGGTCGCTTCACGTCTCTCCTCCGTGGACCGGAGGACGCCGGCCCACAAAGAGTCCATCTGCATTCATCTGCGGTCCAAGGATCGCCGGCGCATTGAACGGCACTACAGTGGGTTCACCTGGGATACCCTTGGCCGGATGAGGCAGCCGGACTCTACCCCCCCCCCCCCCCCCTTCCTACTCCTGTCGGCTTACAAGCGACCGGATTAACCCCCCCTAGTGTATCCAGTCTATAATCATTAAAGTATCATTGCTGTTATTCCTTAAACTATTCCAGGTCGTATATGTACCACCTGCGCCTTCAGAGATTGGACATTCTCTATTGATATACCGACGAATACTCTTGCCATAAAAGTGCATACTAATTCCCATTCATAAATGTGATTGATTTGATTAAGTGCTTGCTCTACACACCATCGCTGTGTAGAAATAAAGACCTATTTCTAATTCGTACATTTGTGTTGGATCCGTTTCATCTACGTGACAGTGTTCATCATAATATATTTATGCCGAGTACTGGGTGGCCGAATATTAAGTACAAAGGTAGTGGTAGTAAGTATCATATCTAGTAATACAGTCAGGGAATTGTACCCCTCAGTTACAATTGGTCCTTCGAGCCGGATGGTAATTAGTGTAATATTAATATAGTGTTATTAATATTGAAATGGCCTATGATGAACACTCCACGAAACGATCCTCCTAACCAACGCCCGCAGCGCGAACGACGGCTCCCTCAGTACTTAGAGGCTTACGCTGTCAGTCAACAACCTAGTCTTCTACTAACAGTAAACGCGGTAAAACTAGAAAGTAAAAGTATGTCTAACCCCAACGCCCAGACTACCCCGACCATAGAGGCCCCTACGGGTTCTAATGTAACTGACCAAGTTCACGGTGGGGACCAGTGGGAACCAGACATGACTTCACACCCCGCCAGTACTGAAGAAGTAGTCCCCGATGAGTCCCGGGAGGAATACAACGCTACCGAGAGAGAACTCGGCACGGAAGAAGACGGGGAGAGCACCGTGGAGATAGAGCTCCAAGGCTCCGCAAGGAGTACCCCGAGGGAAGGCTCCCCTATACAACCGCCTTCTCCCAGCGAGGCAGAGAGGACCCTACAGCAGGCCTTCCTCATCAGCCTGAACGCCGCTGCTGAACGCGACCGACTGCAGATCCAGCAGCGGAGCGAAGAAGAGCAGGTCTAGAAATAAGACGCATTCAGAGGGAAGAGAATGTGGCCCGAGACCGAGCAGACAGCCAGCGAGCAGCTGCTGGTGCTCTACGGGACGCAGAGCGCGACAGACAGCAAGCGCAACTAATAGAACAGCTGATCAGACGGACAACACCCTCTCCCTCCGCCAGAGGCTCCAGGAACTCGTCTAGACACACCTCCAGGGCGGCATCCCCTAGCCGAGTAAACAACCCTGAACTTGACCAACAGACGAGGTCTATACCCCCCACAGACCACCTCCCCCCACCGGTCCAAGCGAGACCTAGCAACCGGGAAGGAGCAGCATATCCTGTGGAGAGGCTAAACCAGAGACTACAAGCACTGGATGACCTAACTGAAGACGAAGAGGAAGAGGAGGAGAACCACGCCCGACGACAGCACAGTACTCTACCGGACCAGGAGGTCCGGTACAGCCCAGGCTATACTCCCGCGGAGCTGCGCTACAGACCCCCGACTCTATACCCGGGTGAGCACGACGCACGACCCGCACCGAGGAACAGCACCTGGACAAGCGGGCCATGGTACACTGCCGGTACCAGCCCATACCAAGGAGCGGGAGGAGACTCGCCTAGGAGGCCTCTCCCCCAACGCTCGCCGATGTATCCACAGTCAGCGTCATACATTGGCACGCCTATGGTACCCGACTTCACCCAAGAGAACCGGGCCCAGTATACAGAACTCCGCATGTGTCTGGAGACCATGTTGGTGGATGTATTGGATGAACGCCATAAATACGCCATCCTACTGAAGCACTTAAAGGTACCCCGCGCACATAATATAGCGCTCGCCTACGCGACTTCCACCACCCCATACACAGCAGCGCTGGTAGCATTGGACCAGAGGTATGGGCGCATATGGGATTACGTGATCCAGGAGATCCGACACATCGACCGCTTACCCCCAGCAATAGACAATCGAGCACTGGACGACCTGTCCATCAGAGTGCAGTCCCTGGTAGGGATGTTGGGAGCGCAGAGAGAGAAGGGGAGGCATGAACTTTACGCCAACTCAAATGTGGAAAGGATCTTGGAGAAGCTGCCGCCCGCTCGACAGGAGCGTTTTAGGCGGCAGAGAGACCACCGAGACCCGAATGGCCCCGAACCGAACCTCCTCGATCTAGCAGACTTCCTGGCGAGAGAAGTCAGCAGCCTACGGCTAGATACATTCGGACGGAGCACCCCTGGCTCCAGAGAAGGAACCAGACGACTAAATGATGGAAGAAGATCGGTGACTGTGATGCACCAATCGGAGTCAGTACCGAGCAGCAGGAGCCACAGTACCCCCTCCAGAACGGAGAAGTGGAAGATAGTGTGCCCCTACTGTGAGAAAGAACACTGGCTAGCGCAATGTGACTCCTTCCCCAAGCTGAACGCGGAGGAAGCAAGTCAATGGATAAAGTCCAGCAAGCGCTGTTTTCGCTGTGCGCGCTCACACATGGCAGCCGAATGCCGCTTAAAGAAAAGGTGCACCAAGTGCGATGGAGCCCATCTGGACATACTTCACGACAGTAACAGACGGCGCCCTTCACCCGCACCATCCAGCAGCAAAGCGAGCGTCATGTACATCGATCCCGCCAGCAGCAGTGGAGCCCGAGTACTCCTAAAAGTAGTGCGTGTGACACTAAGCTACCAGAATAAAGTCCTGGACACTTACGCCGTCCTCGATGACGGGTCAGAGAAGACCCTTCTGCTCGCCTCCGCTGCGGCCCAGCTAGGGCTGCAGGGAAGCGAAACCCAAATGACAATTCGGACAATAAGACGAGATTTGAAGACGATAAAGGGCGAGAATGTCTCATTCTCTATCGCAGCAAGCGGCCAGCCTGAGCGACGGTACCAGATTACAGACGCTTTCACCAGCCAAGAAATAGGACTGTCGCGGTACACATACCCCGTCGCCAAGCTGATGGAGAAATATGCACATCTGCGCAAGTTACCGATCCCGCTCATAGACAATGCTATGCCGACCCTGTTGATAGGCTCCGACCATGCAGACCTCATTGTCCCGATAGACCGGGTTCATACCGGACCCCGAGGCTGTCCTGCAGCAGTCGAGACCCGTTTGGGATGGACTCTCCAAGGCCCGCTCGCCAAATCTCTCAACCGAAGTACAGCCACTAGATGTCTCCACTCCCGAGTCACAGAGGGAGAAACCGCACTCCTGCAACACGTAGAGCGGTTATGGACCTTGGAACAAATGCCCTTTAAGAACGGAAAGAAAGACATTCGCTCTAAAGATGACATTTACGCCATTCACCTCCTCGAGACAGGGACCAAGAGAGTCCCGGTCAACGGCGTGTTGAGATACGCCACGCCACTCCTGCGGCGAGAAGGAATGCCTACTTTCCACGCCAAGACAGACGCCACAGAACGGTACCTGCTGAACACGGAGCGGCGCTTAGCCAAGAACCCCGCCCAAGAGAGTGTATACCGCGCTGAGATTGAGAAGCTCATCACAGCGGGACACGTCACAAAGATGGACATTAAAGAGGCTGACCAGACCACTGAATCGTGGTACGTGCCTCACCACAAGGTCCATCACAACGGTAAAGACCGCATAGTATTTAACTGCAGCTACCAGATCGGATCCCAAAATCTGAATAAAGAGTTACTGCCCGGTCCCACACTCGGCCCCTCCCTACTCGGCGTTCTACTCCGCTTCCGCCAGGAAAAGGTGGCCATCAGCGGGGACATTAAAGGAATGTTCCTGCAGGTGAGATTAGTAGAGGAGGACAAGCCCCTGTTACGGTTCCTATGGAGAGAGAAGCCAGGAGATGAGCACCCAGCCATCTACCAATGGGAAGTCCTCCCCTTCGGAACGACGTGCAGCCCCTGCTGTGCTACATTTGCACTACAGAAACATGTAGCAGAGGACCCAGCAGCGGACGAAGAGGTCCGAGACAGCGTAAAGAACAGCTTCTACGTAGACAACTGTCTACAAAGCCTTTCAACCCAGGAAGAAGCCGAGGCTCTCCTGATTAAACTCCGCGCCTCATTGATCAAAGGCGGCTTTGATCTCAGGCAGTGGGCCAGCAGCGATCCGCAAGTACTGCGCAGCCTCTCCTCCGAGGACAAGGCAGCCAGCAGCGAGACCTGGATGGCTACAATCCCGGGAGAAGCCCAGGAGATGACCCTGGGATTGGTGTGGCGATTCAAAACAGATTCGCTTCACTACAGACACAAGCCCCTGACTACGGAGCAGGGAAGGCCGGCGGCGGCGCCGACCACCAGACGGAGTGTGTACACAACACTCGCCCGACAATATGACCCGCTAGGATGTATTCTACCGTACACCACCAGGGCAAAAATGATTGTACGAGCATTGTGGGACAAGGACCAGGGCTGGGACGACCCCATTCCCGCACACCTTGCATCCACCTGGAGAGAGTGGGAGATGGAGCTCCACTCACTCCCAGGCGTTAATATGCGCCGAAGCTACTTCCCACCCACGGTGAGGCCAGAGACATGTAAAATGGACTTACACGTCTTCAGTGACGCCTCAGAGGTCGCATACGGATCAGTAGCCTACTTGCGGGCCCAAGAAAAGGGGGGAGAGATCTACACAGCATTTGTCCTCGCCCGCTCGAGAATAGCCCCACGCAAGCAACAATCTATCCCACGTCTAGAGCTCTGCGCAGCCCTAGCCGGAGCGCACCTAGCCACGCTCATCCAACGTGAGCTCACCATACCGGTGTCTAGAACAATCCTGTGGTCAGATTCCACGACGGTACTCGCCTGGATCAAATCGGACTCATGCAAGTACAAAGTCTTCGTGGGAGTCAGAGTCACCGAGATTCAAGACTTAACCGAAGAGTTAACCGGAGAAACAGAGTGGCGCTACGTTGATACAAAACAGAACCCAGCTGACGTCATCACCCGGGGGATGCCCCTGGATGACCTCACCCGTCACAATGCTTACAGTGACGGCCCCGCATTCCTAAGACTCCCGGAAGGACAGTGGCCCATGCCTATCCCGAGGGAAGCAAGTCCAGAGGAGGTGGAAAATAAGAAGTCTGTGTTCTGTGGATTGAGCACCGTAGCCTCCACCGACCCTAACATAGACGATTGCACGTCCATAGAGAGTGCACAACAAAGAACATTCCTGCGGTACCACCCGGAGTGCAAGTCCCCCGCTGATATGTCAGCAGCTAACTACGAGGAAGCAGAATTGCTTCTACTGCAGCGAGCCCAGAGAGACTCGTTCCCCGATGAATTGGCCTGTCTACAGGGAGGAAAGCCCGTCCCATCCGACAGCAGATTAATTCATCTGGCCCCCGAGAGCGACGCTCATACCCTCATCAGAGTGGGTGGTCGCCTACGCAGCGCCCCCAATCTACCGGATGACATTAAATACCCGATCGTATTGAACAGCCGACAAGTTTTGGAGCAGTTTCCTACTGCACTACCTACCGTCTCTACAGACCCGCCAGAAGTGGGTAAAGGAGAGAGACAATTTGACAGAAGGAACAGTCGTCATGATTATTGATCAATCACTGCCCAGAGCTATGTGGCCGGCCAGCCGCGTAAGCAAAGTGATCACCGGTGCCGACGGCAAGGTCCGAGCAGCTGAAGTGCTTGTCCAGGGTCGCACTTACACCCGTCCCGTGGCGAGGCTCATAGAACTGCCCCGACTCCCAGACACAATCGATGATGACCATGACCCTATAACCCTATGACTTTGTGAAGTTGACTGACCCCTACAGCAAACCCTTATGTGTAAATAGACAACGCGATTAATCTGTCTCTGCTTAACTGATTAGGTCTGGGACCAATCAGGGGGTGGCTGTTGTGAAGGGCCAGATTAAACCGAATATATATATTTATTTATATATATATATTTAATTGTATTTGTATATTCTCTAATATTCCCTGATATCCCTTGTATATTCCTTGTACAATATGCATTGAATATCCATTCTAGCCTACTGAACATCCCATAATAGTCTCCATTCTACTATTGGTCGAGACCTTGGTGCCAGGCTGCCATACCCCCCAGACCCAGTTCAAACGTACCGCTCAACATGTACGAACAAGTCCTAGTTCCGCGTAGGAATCTGGCTACCGCACCACTAATGGGACTATTTGTTCATAGTGCGTATATATACTGCGCTACTAAAGTAGGACTTCCTTTTCAGTCCAGTTTCTTACCCTCCAATAGAGTGACAGACGTAAAGCCTCCCCGCGACGCCACGTGTGGGAGTAAGGCCAAGTTCGGCCTACCATCGGTATTGAGACATCGTGTATATTAATATTTGAATAGTCATATTTGGCACTATATCGTCGAGTTGGACGTAGTCTATTAAGCTAATAATAGTCTGTTAATATATAGTGCTTCGTGCGGTGAGAATACTACCGTAGTCAGCACCCCATCGTTTCGGGCAGAAAACTGGCTGTTTATCCAGGATGATCGACCCCATGTGAGATTGCACCCGAGGAGCCCCAGAGCCGACGAGCGAGTGGACCTGTATACCGGATTATTCTACCGACGACAGCCCGCCTTCCCAGGCACGGATTATGCTTTGTATACGTTGATTATTCCATGGATAAAGACCCCCGACACTGCCGTGTGTTGGAACCCCCCCCCCTGGAGAGGACGCAAGGTGAGGAGACGCTCTGCAAGACGAGGTCGCTTCACGTCTCTCCTCCGTGGACCGGAGGACGCCGGCCCACAAAGAGTCCATCTGCATTCATCTGCGGTCCAAGGATCGCCGGCGCATTGAACGGCACTACAGTGGGTTCACCTGGGATACCCTTGGCCGGATGAGGCAGCCGGACTCTACCCCCCCCCCCCCTTCCTACTCCTGTCGGTTTACAAGCGACCGGATTAACCCCCCCTAGTGTATCCAGTCTATAATCATTAAAGTATCATTGCTGTTATTCCTTAAACTATTCCAGGTCGTATATGTACCACCTGCGCCTTCAGAGATTGGACATTCTCTATTGATATACCGACGAATACTCTTGCCATAAAAGTGCATACTAATTCCCATTCATAAATGTGATTGATTTGATTAAGTGCTTGCTCTACACACCATCGCTGTGTAGAAATAAAGACCTATTTCTAATTCGTACATTTGTGTTGGATCCGTTTCATCTACGTGACAGTGTTCATCATAATATATTTATGCCGAGTACTGGGTGGCCGAATATTAAGTACAAAGGTAGTGGTAGTAAGTATCATATCTAGTAATACAGTCAGGGAATTGTACCCCTCAGTTACAATGTGTAATGAGGGTAACCAGCTAAAAAAAAAACATCCAGACCCACGGTGCAACTAGCGGTATGTGTTTGCTCTGCCAGTTGTGGAATGTCAAGTTGTTTGGTTAACATTAGCACTGCTGCCTCACAGCAAGAAGGTCTTTACATTTTACATTTACATTTAGTCATTTAGATGACGCTTTTATCCAAAGCGACTTACAAGTTCTGTACGACAAGCCATCAGGAAGGGCACAACTCTATCAGCTGAGCAACAATGTTCATCAAAGTGTTGAGTGCTACAGTGTAGGTTAGTTTATTAGGACAAGTGCATGACAGTACGGTTAGTTAGGGTTAGATTTTTTTTTTTTATATATATATTTTTTTTTAATTCAGATAATGGTTGAAGAAGTGCGTCTTTAGTCGACGGCGAAAGATTGGACGTGATTCGGCTGTCCTAACTGGGGTGGGTAGTTCATTCCACCATTGTGGGGCAAGGACTGAGAATAGGCGACTTCTCTTTGATGACCCTCCCGGAGCTTGGATAGGAGTAGGTCTGAGGCGGCCAGAAGATGCAGAGCGTAGGGGTCTTGAGGGTGTGTAGTTAGAGACCATTGACCGGAGGTAGGCGGGAGCGGTTCCCTTTGCCGCACGGTATGCTAGGTCGAGGGCCTTGAAGCGGATTCGTGCAGCAATGGGGAGCCAGTGCAGGTCCCTAAGAAGTGGGGTGACATGGGCCGACTTCGGTAGGTTTGAGATCAGGCGGGCCGCTGCGTTCTGAATGAGTTGAAGAGGCTTAGTGGCAGTGGCCGGGAGGCCAGCGAGCAGTGCATTGCAGTAGTCGAGGCGGGAGATGACTGTTGATTGGACGAGGAGTTGGGTGGCTTCTTTTGTCAGGAAGGGGCGGATCCTTCTGACGTTGCTCAGGAGGAATCGGCAGGTTCTGGTCGTCGCTGCAATGTGAGCAGAGAAGTTCAACTGGTCGTCGAGGACAACACCAAGGTTCTTGGCGGTCGGGGACGCAGTCACAGCTGCATTCTCGACTGTGATTGAAAGGTCGGTTAGGGGGGAGGATTTGGCCGGCAGGTGGAGCAATTCTGTTTTGCTTAGGTTCAGTTTGAGGTGGTTGGACGTCATCCAGGCGGAGATGTCGGACAGACAGGCCGAGATCCGCTCAGAGACGTGGATATCTGAGGGAGGGAAGGAGAGGAAGAGTTGAGTATCGTCGGCATAACAATGGTAGGAGAAGCCATGAGACGTGATAATGTTACCCAGTAATTTAGTGTAGAGGGAGAAGAGAAGGGGTCCTAAAACCGAGCCCTGGGGGACACCCGTCCGCAGGGGGCGGGTGGCCGACAGGGTCCCTCTCCATGACACTTGGTAGGAGCGGTCATTGAGGTATGATGACAGCCATGTCAGCGCAGAGCCAGCCACTCCCATTCCTGCAAGGGCCGCAAGGAGGATCTGGTGGTTGACTGTGTCAAAGGCTGCAGATAGATCTAGGAGAATCAGGACAGAGGAGAGGCCTTTCGCTTTTGCTAAGTGAAGTGCCTCTGTGACCGCAATGAGGGCTGTCTCTGTGGAGTGACCAGTCCTGAAGCCTGACTGATTAGGGTCTAGGAGGTCATTCTGTAAGAGATAAGCAGTAAGTTGGTTGGATACAGCACGTTCAAGTGTTTTAGTCTTGGGTTCGAACCCCAGCAGGTGGAGTTTGCATGTTCTCCCTGTGTTCGCGTGAGTTTCCTCCAGGTACTCTGGTTTACTCCCACACTATAAAGACATACAGGCAGGGACTACAGATGAAAACTAGCTCATTAGCTAATTCTGGCACATTTACATTGATGTGGAAACTGAAGATGTTGATTAATGTCCCTGGGTACAAAAATATATAAATAAATGTACACTCGCTAACTCTAGCAGCCCATATATCATCCCAACCTTGCACCATCACTGTCTTTTGAAGGCTGCATCGGGGCTGAATTCTCAAGCTAATGTGTTCCACTAAATGTCCGTGACAGAATGAGTGAGTGAGTGAGTGTGTAAGTGACCACAATTTTCCATGCATAGCCCACGGCGGCAGTCCTGCACACCATAGGAAAGATGAGACCAGTCATGAAAATCCTGGGGAAGTTATATAATTATTTTCTTTTACTTCCTGGCCTGAAAAGGTATGAAATACCCATAAGCTTTCGGAAAAGTCATGGACATTTGAAATCATGTTGATATATTTATAATTTTTGTAAATTTTAAATAGAAACTAGCTCTAGCCAGAGTAAAGCTTTCATAACAGCTTGACAAAGTCACTCACAAGTCACAACACCAGATGAAGTAAAGGTTGGTAAAGACGGTCATTACACTAAAGAAATACAGTCATGGAAGGATTTTGGAATTCAATGGGAAAATAATAGTAGGAATTTTGTGAGATGTGACTGTATTTAATGTGCATGTTTCTTCCTCAGAATCGTGGCAGCCCGGTTGAACGGGTCTCTAGATTTCTTCACCGTTGAGGTTCACAAGCCTCTGGGTCTGCTGCAGTACAGAGGTGAGACATCCACAAAAATACTATGCACAAAATGTGTGATATCTTATCAACATCTGTACTATCGTCCATAACCCGAAATGTTAATATTGGTTATCTGTATCGGCCAAAATGTGCATCCTAATAAAAGAATAATAATAACAGTGGTTCTAATTCAAGGTATGAAAGAATTTGTTTTCTCCACTTTTATTTAAATTGTATTATTCTTTTCAGAATAGAACCAAACCAACGATGGTGGGTTACAGTGGTTCAGGAGCAGTGTTATTGTTTATGCAAAACTGAAATCATAGGGACATTTTTTAAATAAAATGAAAATGCACAACCAATTTTGAAACGGTTTTACATTCTCGGGGTAATCATAAAAGACTTGAAACACATTTTTTTAACTGAAACTGAAAGTGAAAATAGGTCTGCGAAGGGAAACCTGTTTCCAACACTGATCTTATCCAGAGAAACCTGGTTCCAACACTGATCTTACGCAGAGAAACCTGGTTCCAACACTGATCTTACCCAGAGAAACCTGGGCCCTCATTTATCAATGGTGCGTACGCACAGATATGTGCGTAACCCGTGTGTACGATCATTTCTAAGCAAAGTGTGGGACTTATCAATTTGAACGTGTGCTTGACTTTGTGCGTATATATACGCACAGCTCAGACCGCGCGTACCTGGCACCCAGCGGTAGAATATGAAGACTGCACGCACCATGAGCCGGATGCATTAGTTTACTTTCAACACTGATGTGTTCATATGATCCGTAATTCATTATAGTTCATTGTAAAATAGCGACATTAGTGTAATTATTGTCAAACCCTATAAATATAGCATTTGGAATAGGTCTTTCTTTCCGAATGAATGCAGCATGGTTTATATATAGCGTTATCGGAATACTACCGGGTGCACTGACTGCGCTCCACGGGGAACTGTTTTCAGAGATAGCAGATAGGAATGAATGAATGAATGAGGGGCAGTCTAATTGCAGAGAGAACATAATAATATTAAGTAGAGTCCGCTACCCGAGACACATTCTCCTTGATTTGTACCACAATTTGAGACCCACATTGGAACGTGGAGCAAAACGCAGTGTTGGATGTCGTAATTTCCCCAACCCCCAACTACATACAACATCCATATATCAATAACGGGAGGCCAAGAGAGGATTTTACGCCAGGTTACCCAACATAGACTGTACCCATAGCTTTCAAAGCTCCATCAATAAACAAATCCAGTAATGTGAACGGGATTCCACTCGGTCAATGTACAGATAATCTGTGATGCGCATTTTGGCTGATAATGTCGTTGATGGTGGCTGGGAGGAACACGACTCATTCAGGCCTAATTGTATTTAATTCAATTGTAATGTTATTACTGGGGTATCTAATTAAAACATCACTTAAATGCAGATCAGGGTTATCCACTGAAGCCATAATGACTCTGACCAAAACCACGGAGCGCACAATAGGCATTGTAGAGCGCAGAGTTGGCCTGCTGAAATTGATTTCATTTCAGTCATTACAGTGCTTAATGTCGGGTCAGCTTGTCATTTATTTCTGTCAATGTGCTGGTTCTGTAGCAGGACTGGGTCAGTCAACATCCTTGGCTCCCGGCGCACCGAAGATAGTCTACACCAGGGGTCAGCAATAGGCGGCCCGCGGGCCGAAATGGGCCCGCCAGCAATCATTTCTGGCCTGTCTGTTTATTTTGAGAATATGATGTTTATTTTACGCGCAGGAAATATTCACTTGTGACGCCAGAGTGTCTTTGTGAAGCTGTATCTATCTATTCATCATATCTATGTCTGTCACTATTGATTGATTGATTGATTGATTGAAAAGTGTATTAACAGATTGCAGAATGGGTACAGTACAGCTTAGTCTACTCAAGCACACATGAGCACACACACAATACACGCACTGTACACGCTCACACACTAGCAGCCACTTTAACATGAGCAAGCACACACTCATGCTGCACACGCCCACATTTATGGCCACTAAGGAAAGGTCACTTTAAAAATAGTATAGTATAACCTGAGACTGTATAAAATAGCAATGTACAGGAAGACACAGTGCCTCATCCGTAGCTAACAGTGTATGCACTACCACAGGACCTAGCATGTCCTCCATGCTCTGTAAATAACTTATGTACAAATACCGATATGCCCTACTATGTTACTGTTTATTGCACAATGTTGTTTTATTGGATTCTATTATATGTTGTTACTACTGTATTGCACATCGTTGCGGGCAAGACCACCCGCATTTCATTGTATACTTGTATGCCGTGACAAATAAAACTCTTGACTTGACTTGATACATACAATTGTTAAGGGGATGCAGACCAGAGAAAGACTTTCGTCTTGTTTACATCAGGGTCCCCCATTTTCAATTCATCATAACATATATGACATACATGACATACAGATAGACAGTACTGCTACATCTTTTTTTTTGATCCACTTTTTCTCCCATTTTCTATATTTTCCTCCCATCCCAATTTCGTATCATCCAATTCAACCCTCCCCTGTCACGAACGCTGTTTCTTGCCTCCCACAAGCCGGCTGCAATGTGGACTAAGTCATACATAGCACAAGTCCCCTCCGGTACTTGAGGTAACAGCAGTCGCATCTTTTCACCTGCGCAGCTCGATCTCTCAGTGGCGAGGAGTAACACGTGGGAGGCTCACGCTGCCCCCGACACTTCCTGATTCTACTGCGCAGGCGCACCAACCGACCTGTAGGAGTCGCTGTCCACAACGCCCGATCCCCACCCATCAGTTTCCCACCCCCTAATACGGCCAATGTGTATTAGTACGGACGACCAGCTAAACTGAAAGCAAATGTGGAGCGCTGGGCTCGAACAGGCAAGCCCAGCGTCTCCAGATTTTGTGGCGAGCGCCTTGCCCACTACGCCACGTAGCCGCCCACAGTACTGCTACATCTATACATTTATGACATATCAGATTTGCAAATACAGTACTGTTTGTGATACAAAAAGTGTCCAGAAAAAGGGTGTATATACATTTGACGTAGAAACTGTACATTGGAGGAGGTTGGGTGGGTGGGGTGGGGTTGGGTGGGTGGGTGAAGGCTGTACATCGGAGGGGGGGGGGGGGGGGGGTTGGGTAGGGGGGACACACACTGTACATTGGAATACTGACAAAGCCATACTTGGTAATTTACTGTACAACTGGGTTAGGACATTTGTAGGGGCCAGTTTAGAATTGCAGTCTCCCGTAGGTGTTCTTTGAGAGTGTTTTTGAAAGTGGGTAGTGATTCACATTCCTTTACAGCTTTGGGTAGGGCGTTCCACATTGATGTGGCATAATTGCGAAACGTGTTTAGTCCCTTGTTTGAGCCGAATCTGGGTTTAACATGATTTGTGGAGTTCCTCTGGTGTTGTGATCGTGGTATTCACTGACCTTTGGGAAGTATTTTGACATGTACATGGGTACCTTGGTCGCGTAGTGTATCTTGTAGACCATTGCAAGTTGCTGTACTCTGTCGTCTACTCTAAGCCATCCTAGGTTGTCAAAGTGGGCAGGGGTGAGGTGGGTTCTAGGAGTCGGGTCAAGCAGTAGTCTGACTAGCTTGTTTTGAGATGTTTGTAATTTGTTTTTTAGTGCCTTTGAGGTGCTTTGGTACCATGAGGTGCAAGCATAGTCGTAGTACCCTTGAATGAGTGCTCCTGCCAGAGTCTTCAGGGTATTCTTGTTTACCAGAGAGGATATCCGGTACAAGAATCGAGTTCGTTGGTTGACTTTTTTATTACATTGGATGCCATTTTGTCACAGGAAAGATTAGCCTCTAGGATGGAACCCAGGTAGGTAATTTAATCTTTCCTTGTGACAATATTGTCACCCACTTTAACCGAGAAGCCGTCGGTCTTGCTGAGTTTGTTATTTGAACCGAAGAGAATGGACTCTGTTTTGCCCATGTGTAATGATAGTTTGTTGTCGGCGAGCCATATGCAGATTTTGCCTAGTTCCGAGCTGAGGGCTTTTTCAACCTGTAACTTGTTCTTGTCAGAGACCAGCAGGGCTGAGTCGTCCGCAAACAGGAACAAGTTGCAGTCACAAGCTATAGCCAATTGAAATGCTAGAAATGGTCACGTGGACTGGGAGAACCAATGGAATTTCACTTTCACTTCTGCGTTTGGGATGCGATCATGCGAGCGACTAACGTTTGCAAAAATGTGTTAAAAAAACGAGAGAAAAAAAACGTCTTTGGATAGCTTCTTTACAACGGGGAAATACCAACTGATGAGCCAGAAGAGGAGCCTACGACCTCCAAGACACATAAAGCTTCTTTTAATAAACAGGAGTCATACTTAAAATACGGGTTTATCGCAACAGGTGACTCTCGCGTGTTGACATGGCAACACGAGGCAATGACGCAACTGTGTTCAAGTTGGCAGAAGATAAGTAGTTGCATTCAACGCGAGTGGACATTTGACATGTTTCAAACATTAGCAGGGATTTTGGAGGACCGAAACAGAAACAATAATAAGCCCAGGGCAGGGCTGCATTATGGCGAGTTGTGTTTTAATAATAATAATACATTCGATTTATAATGCGAGCACCTGCATTAAAATCAAATGACTGATCTGTTCATGTGTTATGCACCTGAGAGGCATTTTATAATAGAAAAAAGACAGTGCAAACATGTATATGTCGCTTACAGTTTATTATGCCTATGCAGCTCGTTTATTTTGACAGAGTTAAACATTTTTCACTATCATTATATTAAATTAGCCATTGTTTTTCATCCTGGCCCGCCATTCAATGGCTTGGGGAAAATTTGGCCTGTGAGCAAACCTAATTGCCGACTCCTGGTCTACACGCTCCCTCCTTCTCAGTGGAGTTGTCTGTGAACTTGACAACTTCATTGTATTTTTTTTTCTCTAAAAATATCAATAAAACGCTAAATACTATTGTAACTGAGGGGTACAATTCCCTGACTGTATTAATCAAGTACTGATATCATTGAATCACTACCGACTTGTACATTGCTGGCTAACACCGTACAAAGGTATTCTAGATGACGACACTTCACAATAACACGGTTTTCCACACAGAATACTAGTTTACAATATTTATTACACAAAGGGGAATATTAGATTACATTACTTTGTCACTTTAGATGCGCTTATAAGGCAAATAGAATGTGCAGGTAAATCAATAGTGCATATTAAGTAATTATCTAGGGATCTTCTGGGAAAGGGTGTACTACCGGTTGTAAGCCAGCAGAGGGGGCCAAAGCTCTATGCAAGTCAATGGTTCACGGGGGCAATATCACCCCTGGAGCAGTGGGGATAGGCAACCTGGTCCCAGGATGCGCGCCGTGTAGGTGAGAGCCGTCAAGTCTCTGCTCCGGCAGAGACGGGCTTGGGCGATGGTCCTCACGGTAGATGTGTAGTTCCCACAGCAGCAGCGTGGCAGACGGTTCTGCTCCAGCCGCCACAGTCAAAGCACTGAAGAATAATCCTTGCCCGGAGAGTGGCACCGCTGGCGGGGTGTAAGTCCTCCGTGGTGCTGCTGCTCCGGTGTAGATATCCTCTCCGGTGCGGTAGTGCACGGCTGAACTTGACGTTACTGTACTATTAGCACGCGGCAATAAGTGCTCTATTATAGACACACAATTGCCCACTTCACGTGGTCGTTGACTCGTAATGAAGGTTTACTAATATATAGAGAACGATACGACAAACAGACGTATTTAGGATAACACGATTCTATCTTGGGCGATACGAGCCCTGCTATACCTCACGTTACGTAGTGGGTAAGGCTTTACTTGGTAACTGAACCAGACTGAACTGAAGGCGAACTGAAGAGGAACTGCAAGGGGGGTTCTGTATTCTTGCGCCATATTTATATCCACGGTGAACAAATAGTACCTATCTCATTTCTGTCGCCCCTAGGTCTCGTAGCCGTGGGCGAAAAGCGGGCATGTTCAGACATATCTCGTCGGTACCTTTCAAGTCAGCTCGAGTGGGCAAGGCTTTACTCGGTGCCTGGCGCCAGGGGGGTCGCTTCCAATAGAGGAATGAATATTATGGTCTGTCCTGCTAGACTAAAGGGATATTCCGTGCATATTGTACAAGGAATATACAGGGGATATCAAACGATATACAAATACTATACATGGGATCTCAGGCAACAAATATATATATTCGGTTTAGTCTGACCCTTTGTAACAGCCGCCCCCTAATTAGTCCCACCTAATTAGCTAAGCAGGGGCAGATTAACCGCACTGTCCACCACTCAATGTCTGTGAGGGGTCGGTCAGTTCACAAAGTCAGGGGTCATGGTCGTCATTAGGCAAGTCGGGGAGCCTTGGCAACTCGATCAGCCTCGCCACGGGTCGGTTGTAGATCCGCCCTTGGCCGAGCACTTCTGCCACTCTGACCTTTCCGTCGGTACCGGTGGTCACTTTGCTTACGCGGCCGGCCGGCCACGCAGCTCGGGGTGGTGACTGGTCTGTGGTCATGACGGCTAGACGGGATGAAGGGGGGCTTAGGAGGAAGCGGGCCTGAGACTGCTTTGATCTTGGCTTGGCTGTGCTTTCTCCTCCTCCGTCTGTTTCTCTTGTTCGCTCTGTACCCCGTGTGAGGAGGGGCCGGTCCCGGCCGCCCCGTCAAGGAGTCGCTTGGGGTGCTGGGTTCGAGGTCAGCTACGTCTGAAGCGCAGCTGAGGGGGGTGGAGTTCCGAACTCCCTCTGGTACCCACGGTTCTCTCACGGGCCTCTCGCTTAATGTCAATAGCCTCTGCTGTATGGGGGAGAGGCCGGTGTCTTCTTCTGTCTCTCTGGAGTGGAGGCAACTAGTGGCTGCTGTTCGGTTGAGAGATTTAGCGAGGGGCCCTTGTAATGTCCATCCTAGGCGGGTCTCGACTGCTGCAGGACAACCTCTGGGTCCTGTATGGACCCGGTCTATCGGGACTATGAGTTCTGCATGGTCGGAGCCTATCAACAGGGTCGGGGTAGCGCCGTCCATGAGCGGGATAGGTAATTGGCGCAGGTGCACATATTTATCCATCAACTTGGTGACAGGGTAGGTGTACTGCGAGAGTCCTATTTCTTGGCTGGTGAAAGCATTTGTGATCTTGTACCGTCGCTCTGGCTGCCCGCTTGCTGCGATAGTGAAGGAGACATTCTCGCCCTTTATCGTCTTTAAATCTCTTCTTATTGTCCGAATCGTCATTTGGTTCTCGCTCCCCCGCAGTCCCAGCTGGGCCGCAGCGGACGCGAGCAGAAGGGTCTTCTCTGACCCGTCATCAAGGACGGCGTAAGTGTCCATGACTTTGTCCCCGTGGCTCAGGAGCACTCTGACCACTTTGAGGAGCACACGGGGGGTCCCGCTGTGCTGGTCAATGTGGAGCACTCCTGCTAGTTGGTTGTCTTGGACCTTCTGGTGGGCTCCGCACCGTGCTGCGCGGTAAACGGCGCCCGCCTGGGCCGCCTGGCGCCACTGGTTCACTTGGACGGGGTTCAGTGTCTTATATTCGGCGCACTGTGCCAGCCAGTGTCCGCCGTCGCAGTAGGTACAGTAGGGAGCGGTCTGGTGGAACTTTGGTTCTGGTGCCACCGCCTCGGCGTGGTACATGACCGCGACGGGCCCACTCTGTTGTCCTGGGTGACGCTTGTTGATGTCGTGCAGGACCTCCAGGTGGGTGCCACCGCACCTGCTGCACTTTTTCTTCAGGTGGCACTCAGCTGCTAGGTGGCTGCGCGCGCAGCGGAAGCAGCGGCGGTGGTCCTTGACCCACTGGCTCACATCATCCGTGGTCAGCTTCTTGAAATCCTCGCACTGGTGGAGCCGATGTTCTCCCCCACAGTACTGGCACTCAATCTTCCACTGGTCCTCTTTCGTCGAGGGGGTGTTGTGGTTGGAGTGCTGCGGTACTGACTCTGATTGGTGCATGACAGTCACCGATCTTCTTCCATCATTTAGTCTCCTGGTTCCTTCTCTGGAGCCAGGGGTGCTCCGTCCGAATGTATCTAGCCGTAAGCTGCTGACTTCTCTCGCTAGGAAGTCGGCTATATCGAGGAGGTTCGGTTCGGGGCCATTAGGGTCTCGGTGGTCTCTCTGCCGCCTAAAGCGCTCCTGTCGGGCGGGCGGTAGCTTCTCCAAGATCCTCTCTACATTTGAGTTGGCGTATAGTTCATGCCTACCCTTTTCCCTCTGCGCTCCCAGCATCCCTACCAGGGACTGCACTCTGATGGACAGGTCGTCCAGTGCTCGATTGTCTGTGGCTGGGGGTAGGCGGTCAATATGCCTTATCTCTTCTATCACGTAATCCCATATACGTCCATATCTCTGGTCCAGCGCTGCAAGGGCCGCTGTGTATGGTGTCGAAGAGGAGGCGTAGGCCAGCGCTATATTGTGCGCTCGCGGTACTTTCAGGTGCTTCAGTAATATTGCATACTTGTGGCGTTCATCAGCGACATCCACAATCATTGTCTCTAGGCACATCCGGAGCTCCGTGTACTGTGCTCGATTCTCATAGACGAAGTCTGGGATTGACGGCGTGGCGATGTATGACGCCGTGGGTGACTGATACATCAGCGAGCGTTGGGGGAGAGGCCTCCTAGGCGAGTCTCCTCTGGCGTGTCGTCTTGGGCTGGTACTTGGTGGGTACCGAAGGTCGGGTACCCAGGTGCTGTTCCTCGGGGCTGGCGGTGCGTCAAACTCACCCGTGAGTTGAGTCGGGGGTTTGTAGCGCAGGGCCTCGGGGCTGACTTCTGGGCTGTACTGGACCTCCTGGTCCTGAGTACGTGGCTGCGGGTCGGGGCTGTACTGGGCCTCCTGGGCCAGAGCACGTTGCTGCTGGTCGGCTTGACACCCCTCCTCTTCCTCCTCCTCTTCCTCTGCTAGGACCTGGAGTCGTCTGTTCAGTCTCTCGGCGTGGTCCGGTTCCGTTACCCGGTTGCTAGGTCTCGTATGGACCGGCTGGGGAGGGGGTTCGGAGACGTGGACAGGATCCTCCTGTAGGCGGGGTTCCGGGTCGCTTCGTCGGGTAGGGGAATGTGTCCTAGACCCATGTCTGGACGACCTCTGAGAGCTCCGTGCGGAGTGAGGGGGTGTCGCCATGGCAACCAGTTTGTCCATCAGCTCCGCCTGCAGCCGGTCGCGCTCTTCCTCGCGCCGGGCATGGGCTGCGTCGCGCGCTGCTTCGCGCTGGGCATTGGCGGCGTCGCGCTGCGCATTAGCGCTGGCCTGGGCAGCGTCGCGCTGTGCGTTGGCGACGTCGCGCTGGGCATTGGCGCTGACATGGGCGGCGTGGAGCTGTGCATTCGCGGCGTCGGCGCGGCTTCTCTCGACGTCGCGCTGGGCATTGGCGCTGGCATGGGCGGCGTCGGCGCGGCTTCTCTCGATGTTCTCTTCTGTCTGGAGGCGTCTGGTCTCCAGTCTTATTCGGTCGTCTTCGCTCCTTTGTTGCGCCTGGAAGCGCTCTCGCTCGCCTGCATAATGTTCGCGCTCGCACGTCTGTTGCGCTTGAAGTCGATCGCGTTCGGTGGAGGCTGCCAGGGTGGCGATGAGTGCTTGCGCCAGCATCTTGTCCGCCTCGCTGGGGGAAGACGCCGTTCGGGGCGATCGGCTCCCGGCAGTACTGGTTGGAGATCCATTCTCCGGTTGCGTACCGAGGAGATCCGTCTCCTGGGTGCGCGTCTCTCTAGGGTTGTCTTCCTCCCGGGGGTGATCGGGGGCTATTTCTTCTGTATTGTCTGGGGGTAAAGTCGTGTCAGTTCCCTCCTGGTCCCCACCGTGAGCTTGGTCAGTTACATTAGCACCCACTAGGGCCTCTGTGGTCGGGGTAACCTGGTTGTTAAGGTCAGACATAATTTTACTTTCTACTTTTTCCGCATTTAACTTCCCTTTAAAGCTAGGTATTGGACTGACAGAGTATGCCTCTAGGTAGGGAGGTGGCTGTCGTCTGCGCTGCGGGCGATCTAGCTTAGGAGAACCGTTTGTGGAGTGTTCGTCATCGGCCAATTCCATATTAATATTATATTAATATTACGCTAATTATTATCTCGGCTATCGAAGGACCAATTGTAACTGAGGGGTACAATTCCCTGACTGTATTAATCAAGTACTGATATCATTGAATCACTACCGACTTGTACATTGCTGGCTAACACCGTACAAAGGTATTCTAGATGACGACACTTCACAATAACACTGTTTTCCACACAGAATACTAGTTTACAATATTTATTACACAAAGGGGAATATTAGATTACATTACTTTGTCACTTTAGATGCGCTTATAAGGCAAATAGAATGTGCAGGTAAATCAATAGTGCATATTAAGTAATTATCTAGGGATCTTCTGGGAAAGGGTGTACTACCGGTTGTAAGCCAGCAGAGGGGGCCAAAGCTCTATGCAAGTCAATGGTTCACGGGGGCAATATCACCCCTGGAGCAGTGGGGATAGGCAACCTGGTCCCAGGATGTGCGCCGTGTAGGTGAGAGCCGTCAAGTCTCTGCTCCGGCAGAGACGGGCTTGGGCGATGGTCCTCACGGTAGATGTGTAGTTCCCACAGCAGCAGCGGGGCAGACGGTTCTGCTCCAGCCGCCACAGTCAAAGCACTGAAGAATAATCCTTGCCCGGAGAGTGGCACCGCTGGCGGGGTGTAAGTCCTCCGTGGTGCTGCTGCTCCGGTGTAGATATCCTCTCCGGTGCGGTAGTGCACGGCTGAACTTGACGTTACTGTACTATTAGCACGCGGCAATAAGTGCTCTATTATAGACACACAATTGCCCACTTCACGTGGTCTTTGACTCGTAATGAAGGTTTACTAATATATAGAGAACGATACGACAAACAGACGTATTTAGGATAACACGATTCTATCTTGGGCGATACGAGCCCTGCTATACCTCACGTTACGTAGTGGGTAAGGCTTTACTTGGTAACTGAACCAGACTGAACTGAAGGCGAACTGAAGAGGAACTGCAAGGGGGGTTCTGTATTCTTGCGCCATATTTATATCCACGGTGAACAAATAGTACCTATCTCATTTCTGTCGCCCCTAGGTCTCGTAGCCGTGGGCGAAAAGCGGGCATGTTCAGACATATCTCGTCGGTACCTTTCAAGTCAGCTCGAGTGGGCAAGGCTTTACTCGGTGCCTGGCGCCAGGGGGGTCGCTTCCAATAGAGGAATGAATATTATGGTCTGTCCTGCTAGACTAAAGGGATATTCCGTGCATATTGTACAAGGAATATACAGGGGATATCAAACGATATACAAATACTATACATGGGATCTCAGGCAACAAATATATATATTCGGTTTAGTCTGACCCTTTGTAACAACTATTATTCTGTGTCATGTTTCCAAATAAGTTTGTTCACAATCACAACGGGAAATGCTGTATACGTTAAATGGGCCTATCTCAAACCCTGCCCTCTTTTCTTGATCCTCCAATCACAGCTGACGCTTACCTCGGACTTCCTCGTGTTTGTCCGAGGTAAGCGACAGCTGTGATTGGAGGATCAAGAAAAGGGGCAGGGTTTGAGATAGGTCTATTAGCTGGTTACACCTCCGTGATCAATCGCGCTCTCAGTGAAGTTAGTTCGCTCGGCTTAGACCATTATTTCACATCCCATGGGGGTGTTTCATTACCATATATGGATAATCATGCACAAGCATAGACGGTAGAACAAATGGTATTTATCAACACGGAGTGTGCATAGGACCCGTGTACGCACGGTTGATCAATCCCGATTTTTCTGTGCGTAGAGACATTCTAAATTCTGTGCGTTGAGTGCCGACGACGTGAAATGTCGTTTGATTTTTTTATTAGCGATCTGAATTCATATTTCATCAACCGAGTCTCCTGTTGGTACAGCAGACCCTCTAGGAGCTCAGATGGGAAAATACCGCCCCTTATCGTCTATCCCTGTGTAACTGCAGGTCATTCGATTATACTGGGAGATCCCTGTGGGGGGAGCCTACTGGCTCCACTGTGCTGGCAAGCCGTCTGATGAACATGGAAGTGATCGCGAGTTGGAAAACGGCGTGGAATATATATTTACAGCAGCCAATAATCAATCAATAAACGCGATCGATATTTGGAATGGCGATCAGGAATTGGAATAATCTTTTTGGAGAATGTGCCGTGTGTGTGTGTGTGTGTGTGTGATGTTGAGGAAATGAGAGAATAGATTTTTCAGCCTGCTTCTATAGCGTGCATAAGTACACATATACTATCGATAATCTAGCGTTTATTTGAAAACTATTCATAAATAGGCCGACAAATGACAACGTGTCTAGTGTATTCGAGAATATTCCCTGTTTGTTGTCTTCCGGCGTGACACTTGCAACTAAACCGATTCCCACTTTTCGACGCTGGCTATCTTCATCCCAGTTTGACCCCCAGCGTGCGCCAGTTCTTCTGGTGACGTGTCTTCAAGACTCTGCCTATTAGGTGTGAGAAAGCCCCACTAGAATTCAAACTCCCTCTTTATTCCATAATTAACCCATTCAAATAACTGCACCTCCTCTCTGTGCAATTATTATTTAATCCATTGTATGATTAAACTCTATTTAATTAACCTGTATATATATATTATTATTATAATAGATCCACTCTCTGTGCTGCAGTAGATTCTCTAACTTGACTCACTCCCCCACTCCGCCACTAGATGGTAGTACAGACTTATATCTAAAAATTCCCCTATGGGTAATGAAAACTCCCCCGCACTACCCCCCCTCCGCCACTAGGTGGCGACCTACTCCTCCTCTATGGTGTTTTAGTTGACGTGTCACTTCCTGGTTCTTATCTGTTGTTATCTCCTCGTGGTGCTCACGGCCATTTTGTCTCGGTGCAAATGGCTACTCTCTCAAACAAACGGCCGCTGCCCTTCCTTCCAAGGCCTAAAAACACAGCTGTTTTTCCTCTCTTTCCTATCCATTATCAGGGGACGCTTTCTCAGACTAATACTCTTGCCTGATCGGACATAATACACACTGGTACAATCTCCTTTCGACTTTCCTTCTGTTATGAAAACAGTCCCGCCATTAACAATTTTTCGATCTGGTTCAAGCGTTCCCCCCCCCTTTCCTCATCTCGCATTTACCCTCCTTAAACCAAAACTGTGCAGCCTGCCTCGTTTGCTTTCATTCTCTGTAGATAACACCCTCGATTTTCCCCATGGCTCTCTGCTCATATTATTACAGCTGGCTTCTCTGTCGCTACTTATTTACGGGATGCACTATTTTTTCGTTTTTATTTGGCTTAAAAGATCAAAACAACCGTGTGTGCACAGTGAACTCACATTTTTGATCGGAGCGCTGTTTCTCCTACAGCGCTGGTTCGCCTCCTGACCACTCGACTCGCCGCTCTCTCCCAGGGCTGGCCGGCCTTGCTCGATCATGATTCTCCCACACACGATGACTGTTGTCCACTGTCGTCCCATTATTGAAAAAGTCTTTTTCCGTTGTTCTTATCTCTCTGCAACCAACTGTTCCCGTTGTTTTTATCTCTTGCAAATCCGGCTGTCATCGGCAACCAACTGTTAGATCCTGATCAATCTGGCCAGTACCACGTCTTCGTCTGTTTGGCTCTCCATCCAATTCCTCTGCGTTGTGTCATTTTAATGGTCCTGACGTCTCAGATACTGGCTGATAAGATCCTTATCTCTCCCCGTTAGTACAATCCGCAAACCATAATAATTCTCCACCTCCGTAAGAAACCGACACTTCGACAACGTGAAATACCTTACAAGGAAAAGCGTGGTTTATTTGATAAACAGAAACCTCAGCTCAGATGTTAACAGATGTTATTGTCCTTGAAAAGTCTATTCTAATGATCTTTCGGTGTGTTCGTCTATCGTCCTTTTGTTATTCAGTCCAATAGTGTTCAGGCCTGGTTGTCAGCCTAACCCTCCTCGCGTTAGCCGAAGCTAATGATGATGTGGCATTCCTCCTCCCCCCCCCCCCCCCCCCTCTCGATGAGAGGAGAGAGTGTCTTCTGTGTGATCTCAGTCCTACTCGCTCTTGGTCTGCCTTACACCCGGAAACACAGTTCGACTTATAGATCTTCGTCGTAACAACGACGGCCCCGCCTTCTGGTTGTCATGTGCCGCGCTGTCATGACAACCGCGTTTAACCTTTACACACATTTCACGTTTCATTATATGAACCTCTCTCCCTCCTGCTCTGGGCCTACACTCTCTCTTATCAATTTGTTCTTACAAGGAATTCAAAACAAAACACCCTCGCTGGCAGTGTATTCAATCCACTGGTCACCGTTCTATCACCGTCTTCCATGCACATTTCGATATCACCGTTTTAGCTGTGGTCATCTCCCCCAATCTATACATCACATACATTGAAAAAGCACCCCAAATCCTTCACCGTATATTCCGATAACGCTATATAAACCATGCTGCATTCATTCGGAGATAAAGACCTATTATTCCAAATGCTATTTATAGGGTTTTGACCACAATTACACTACTGTTGCTATTTTACAATGAACTATAATGAATTACGGTTCATACAGAACACGCCAGTGTTGAAACTAATGCACAGAAGCTTATTTCCTTGTTGTAATAATATATTCTACCAACGGGCGCCAGCTACGCATGCTCTGGGCTGTGCGTAGACATACGTACAAAGTCAAGTTCACGTTCAAATTGATAAATCCCACACTTTGCTTAGAAATGGTCGTACGCACGGGTTAAGCACTATCTGTGCGTATGCAACATTGATGAATGAGGGCCCTGGTTCCAACACTGATCTTACCCAGAGAAACCTGGGCCCTCATTTATCAACAATGCGTAGAAAGTGTTCTATTTCCGTTCCTACGCACAGAATTTAGAATGTGTGTACGCACAGAAGAATCGTGATTTATCAAACGTGCGTACACAGGTTCTACGCACACTCCGTGTTGATAAATATCATTTGTTCTACGCTCCGCGCTCGTGCATGATTTTAAGTATTTGCATATAGAACCGCCCGTAATTAACCATATACGGTAATGTACCCCCATGAAATGTGGAAAAGTGGACTACACCGAGCGAACACGTGGGAGAAATACGCAACAGGCTGACAGACGTGTACACGCTACGGTGATGTCGGATACGATATCTATTAACTTAAAGACCATTGCTGCCTGGGCAGCGCAAACACTAATAAAGACCATTAACCACTGTTTGCCGTTGGTGTCATTAATAATAACCATGCTGGAATATGAATGCCCTTTTTCGTTTCGTTCTTTTAAAGTTCGATTACCCAGGGATTAAAGTTCTCCGTCAATCGCGACGGATTTTCCGTAAATGTTCTACCTGCATGGTTTAATATGATTTGTAGAGGCATACAATCTATTTTGATGTCGGTATTAGGTATAGACTATATAAATTATATATGCATAGCCTACATTATGCAACAGTAATTTGCGCATAACGCAGCATGGCACAGACATGTCACACGGAGCCCCGCGAAGCAAGCATACAGTAAACTAACTTGATCGTTAATATAACTGTTGTCCTTGTATCTTTACGCTTATGAAAACATTTAATAATATTTATAGGCTATATGCCCTCGTTTGGCCATAATAGCCTATTCTCAAATGGCCAAATCTCCTCGCTGACGGACCCATGTATAGCCTATATCAGGGGTCAGCAACCTTTTTGACATGGAGTGCCTGTTTGAAATATAGTTGTAACTAGTGTGCCTCAACAATATTCCATGCATCGTAATTCTTTTTCTCATAATCAGGTCTTTTTAATGATAATTTTTACATTATTACATCATTATTGTTATTATTAACAATATTATTATGATGGTTGTATCAACCCTAAATCTGAGTTGGGGGGGGGGGGGGGGGAATGCAATGCAGACAAACAGCTGCATACAGTGCGACCATTTCACTCACATTTGCCCATTCATTTTTGGACACATCACACACCATCGGTGTGTGTACTGTACGTGTGCTGTCATAGCTCCGCCTACAGGCCTAATGGAGAACACCAGGAGAACACCAGGATGTGAATGGAGGGTGAATGTGAGGTATATCGTGTAAATAAGTTTTGATTGATCGCAAGACTACACTGTAAAAAAAAAAAAAAAAAAAAAAAGTTACCAGAACTTACAAATATTGAGTTCAGTTACTGTGCATTAAGGTTTTCAGTTTTCAATCCATAATAAGTTAACAGAAAAATAAGTACACAACCACATTATTTCAACCTAATAAAACTATGTTTATTGTCATTGTTTTAAGAACACAAGTTGGCTTGGTAATACTCACATTTTGAGTAAAAAAAATGGCTTTTAACATGTGCAATGTTCAATGAAATAGAAAAATAAATAATAAAATTTGTTGATTAATCCCACTGGTCACAATGGTGACCGTAATGATGTTTTTGTTATAAGGCTCTGCAAATGTTACCGAATGATGTAGCAATGTATTTCCAGCTAAATTGAAATAATAAACAAATAAAGGGTCTCAATTAAATATGTGGTAGTAAAAAGAACCTGTGGGAGGATTTCAACAAGATAAATGCGACAACAGTGCAAAATATTTCACTATAATATTTCAAAGCAAAAAAATATATATATACAAATTTTTTTTCGTATTTTTATTTTTTTACTGCTGCCCCCTGTGCCTATGAAAATGCCCCCGCGTGCCTATGCAGGCACGCGTGCCTAGGGTTGCCTACCCCTGGCCTATATCATATTCCTATATGTCTCCAAGGAATCGTGGGGCTCGGGGAAGAAAGGGAACCCCTGCTATAGCCTATCCTTTATAATGTTATATGCTATTTTATTTACAGTAGTCTATTTATGATTTGTTTCCATAGCCGGTCTCAGATATGCTGTGGCTGAGATGGGTCGGGATTAATGAAGCTGATAGGAGACTGCTTCTCGGCTATACGAATTAAAGCCATGATTGAAAATAATGTACTTCCTTCTTGACAATAGCATATACTATAACAATAATGCGAGAGTACAAGAACAATGAATCTCACTGCCATGTAGCCTACACCATGTATAGCCTGCCTATGTGATCAATAAAAACGCAAACTTGAATTCCATCATCATATTTATATGTTGTGTCTGTCCACTATGTTTGTTACTTTGTTATTTTTTCCCCTATGTAAAGCGACCTTGTGTCTCTTGAAAGGCGCTATATAAAATGAAGCTATTATTATTATCATCACGTCTGTGCAGGAGCTCACAAATAGACTGTGTTAAAGGCCTCTACATGCTACAGCAACTGCACCGCAACTGCAACGCAACTGCAACACAACATCAGCACGACTTCAATGCAACATGTTGCAGAGGGTGTTGTAGTGTGTTGTGAGGATGTTGCGTACCTCTCCCCAAAATCTAATCTGAACAACCTTGCGTTGATGTTGCGTAGCAGTGATTGGTTGGTTAGCAAATGGGGGCGGGGCTGTCATAGAATAATATTGGTCCCGCAGGGAGGAATACCATCCTCGAGTTAATGTAATTTATACAAATGGAAGTATTGATTTTGCCGTAACGGATCATTAAAAATATATACCGTTGACTGGAATATGTTAGTTTCTTACACATATGTTGGATTATGTAATTGGTTTGTCATGACAAACCAATAAAAAATCGTGAATTAACCGGTGGTTATCCTATAGCCCTAGTTATGTACATTTCAACAAAGTGGAGCCGCAGGGGACTTCCATAGCATACGCCTTCAAATCATCTTACCTTGACGATTAAAAGCCTCCACAATTTAGTAAACAGTGTTCCCATGGCTGGTGTTGATATTTTACGATGCCAGCTTGTGATAATTTGTTG
The DNA here is from genome assembly GCF_963971535.1 of Notolepis coatsorum. Taxonomy (NCBI): domain Eukaryota; kingdom Metazoa; phylum Chordata; class Actinopteri; order Aulopiformes; family Paralepididae; genus Notolepis; species Notolepis coatsorum. The sequence goes on along the minus strand of NC_140183.1, from coordinate 38,352,824 downwards.
TAGCCAGCCAGCTAGCGTTGATGCTATTCAATGCTATCATACCCAACTAACGTTAATGCCATTCAGAATTTATTAACATAGCTACAACAACACACAGTAACGTTAATATAATTACATGCATCATTGTTTACAATGAACGGTGGGGCTAATCGAAAGGACTGGACACGGACAAGTTAAACAGTGTCGTGGAATATATTATCATGTCCTTATAGATCTGTGTTGAGATATCATGTTATACAGGTTGACTTTCAGTGTGACCAGCTTGACTGGTTAATGTGTGTATGTCTCTTTAAGAAGACTCCAAGGTACTAATATCTCCCAAGCTATAACCTTTTTGTTGTTGCTTCCAGTGACGGAACCATTTTTGTTTACCTTCGTCATATCCTTGTGTATTAAAATATGTTCCACATAGACAGTTACAATGAGTATTCTATTATAAAGGGCCAGACTATAGGTCACAGGATTGTGTTTCTTCAGAGCCATAACCCAAGGTTATGGGAACAGTTAGACGAAGCTGTTTTGCTCCAGGCCATAGCCATAATATAGTCGTATTATTAATGTCTCTAACCAGCCATTTTGTTTCTTCTACGTCATTTTCATGTATTTAATTGTATGTCTGACCAGAGCTCTGGATCATTCTATGGTCAGACACTACTGTATTAACATGTTGTCTCTGATTGTAAACTGATCTTTCATTTGTGGCCACGGATGAAATAAACTTTCTTATTACTATTAATAATGACTCAGAATCATTAATGTAAACGGCTCATCGTTTGTCCCTTTAATATTTCCCATTACAACAGCAATCAATTCATTTAATATAACAGGTAGTTCGAGCTGCATTTTCGTGCCTACAACCACAGCCACAGGGATATATCCGGCTTTGACGAGCTCTCTCTCCTGCCGATTAAATTCAGCAGCTCTTCCTCGACCTCGAGTGCCTGTCGCTGCCTGCATTTGCACAAAGGCGTCCATCCCTGCTGCTAGCTAACATTAAAACTAACCTAAAGTTAGTTGTTCACCAACGATCTACAGACACCAACAAACACAGAAGTTACACAAGCAGAATACATCACAAATACTTCCGGTCGGGGGATTTCAAAATAAAAAAGCGACGTCTAAAAGCACCGGAAATACGTTTATTTTGTACATTATCTAACGTTAACACGAACCTAAACTAACTTTAGATTAGTTTAGGTTCGTGTTAACGTTAGATAATGTACAAAATAAACGTATTTCCGGTGCTTTTAGACGTCGCTCTTTTATTTTGAAACCCCCCGACCGGAAGTAAAAATGATGCTTCTTTTTCTGCTTGTTATCAATGGGTTGGTTGAGAAGGGAAGTTTCATCTATCTAGGGAACCTAGCTACATCCGGGGTACAATGTTGCATAGCCTGCACGTCGATGTTGCAGAAGCATAAAGGCATAGTGTCTGCAACACTGTTGCGTTGTCGATGTTGTGTTGCAGTTGCTGTAGCATGTAGAGGCCTTTAGTCTCAGTGAAGTTTCAACGGAGGTCATCTATTCTAACCAACAAATTGAAGTAGAAAGCATTTCGTTGTGACCAATCTTATTTGGAAACATGACACAAAATAATAGTATTTCGCTTTTTATTTTAAACAATATTTAATCGCGTTTGGAGGTGGGTGTTCTGCGTCTGCCCCCCGTGCCAAACAAGCAGGCCAACCTCTTGTTCGCGCGTGAGCCCGTTATAATTACACTACTGTCGCTATTTTAAAATTAACTATAATGAATTACGGGTCATACAGAACACGCCAGTGTTGAAACTAATGCACGGAAGCTTATTTCCGCGTTGTAGTCTTCATATTCTACCGCTGGACGCCAGGTACGCATGCTCTGAGCTGTGCGTAGATATACGCACAAAGTCAAGCACACGTTCAAAATGATAAGTCCCACACTTTGCTTAGAAATGATTGTATGTTGGCGGTCAGGTGGTGTAGCGGAGATTGCGTTCGTCACCAACACCGGAGACGCTGGATTCGCCTGTTCGAATCCAGCTCACAGCTCCGGTGTTGTCACCAGCTTGGCTGGCTGTTCACACTAATACAATTGGCTGTATTAGAGGGTGGGAAATCTGGCGGGGTGGGTCCGGGTCGTTGTAAACAGCGACTCCTACAGTTCGGTCGGGGCGCCTGCTCAGCACGGATAGGATCTAAGGGGGGTAGTGTGATCCTTCCACACGTTACACCCTCTCAGTGAGAGTCCGCGCTGCCAGGTGAAAAGAAGCGGTTGATTGGCTAGACGTGTGTCGGAGGAAGCACGTGATAGCCTCCACTCTCCCAGACCGACTGTGGGGGGTAAGTGCGCAGCGACCAGGAAGGGGATTGGGAATTGGCATAACGACTAACATTGGGATGGGAGAAAATCAGAGGAAAGAGGAGGGGGGAAAAGATCAATAAAAAAAAATTATAATAATAAATGATCGTACACACGGGTTACGCACATATCTGTGCGTACGCACCATTGATAAATGAGGACCCTGGTTCCAACACTGATCTTACCCAGAGAAACTCTCAGCTCAGCTACAAGTCACAGCCAAGACACTACTAGTCTTGTTAACCTCCGCCTCTGTTCTCTTGTCTCGGTTCCCAGGTGCTCCCGGGCGCAGCAACATGCCGCCCTCACCCTGCTACAGCAGTGAGGACCTGATTGGCTGCCAGCTGACGCGCTCGGTGCAGTGTGCCCACCAGAAGCCCATCACGGTGCTGCGCGCCGCCGCCGGCAGGGTGGTTACAGGCAGCCAGGACCACACAGTCAGGGTGAGTGGAGGAAGAGACTAGGATGCACCAATGAGAGGTATTTGGTACTGAACCAGGACCGGACTAAAGTAGGGTGTGATACTGAACCAGGACCAGACTAAAGTAGGGTGTGATACTATGCTGGTACTAGGTAGGTTATTGATGCTAAGAGTTTCCCTGATTACTAGAATCAGATCCGAGAGTCACTAAATAACTAACTCATTCTTTCATTAATTAATTAATTAATTTAGTAATTCACTCGCAGTTAGCCACTTTGCCCCTAGTGGCAGCACACACACATGGCCCTTTGTGTAAGACCTGTTCAATCTATGAGAGATGCTTCACATCTATGACACTGTCCTTTTTTTTATTTAGCCTTTATTTAACCAGGTTTGTCCCAATTGAGATCCAGGATCTCTTTTACAAGGGAGACCTGAGACCTGTGTGTATGTCTAGTGACTCCAAACTAATGTTCTAAGTGTGTATTGTTCACAACATAATGAATCAGGAAATATAGCCTGTATTGTTCACAACACAATAAATCAGGATAGATAATATGTATTGTTTAAATCAGCACAGATGGTGGGAAAGTGTCCACACTATCACAAAACTGTCAAGTGTGTCCTCATATTAAGTAAGTAAGTAAAACTTTATTTATATAGCGCGCTTCTCAGCACGAGTACACATAGTGCTTTACAACAGTAATATATTATAACATCATTAAAATACAGTAAGTGGAAACATTTGAAGAAAAGAATAAAACATAAAAATGTGCTAAAACAACAGAATAGACAAAAAAAACAAAAGGACATGAACAGAGAAGCGGCTATAGGTGTTTAACCTCTTAACACTTTCCGTGCCCGAGCTCGGTGCCCCGGAACCTCCTTGAATGCCGCCACCTGTTAGCATTAAAAACGCCTAATCTATGTTTTAAATTATGGCTATGTGTCTAATCTGCCCGTCGCTTATCAATGACTCGTTTGCAGTCAACATTGTCGAAACGGATTGTTTTTTTATCGGTTCATTTTCGTTTTTATAGCATTTTGAAAAGCCCTTGTTTTCAAGGAAAATATAAAGATTCCGCGATAAAAAGACATTTACTGGAATATTCTAGAATACACAAAAACGTTGTAATTTTTCGGCCTATTTATGAATCGTTTTCAAATAAACGCTAGATTATCGATAGTATGTGTACACTGGGCACTGAAAGTGTTAACAGGCACCCAGAAAAGTGGCCATTTGTTTACTTGAACTTGAGGACTGCATACTTTTTTTGCAAAGCTTAGCTTTATACTTATAGCACATGCACTGGTCTCTTTTGAAAGATAACATTCTGAAGTTACTAATGCAAAATCACTTTTATTGCTAATGAAATGGAGTAACAGAGGTCTGAACTTGAGTTGAACTCGAATTTGTGTACTCGCATGTTTCTGTAGTGTTTCAAGTTTCTTTAATAGTTGTCATACAGAAGTACAGAATACTTTTATACAAAATGCTTCTTACTGTTACGCTCCAGAGACTGTGCTAGACAAGATACGTACGAAATAACATAGTATAGCATGTAAATTAGAAGTAAAAAATGAGGTCACAGTGTTCAGTATAGACATATGTACAATGTTCGATGCAGAATAGACGTAACTGAGTTACCATATAATATACAATATACTATGCTGTGTACTAATATACAATACTATATAGTGCAAAGCAGAAATGGGATGAGGTACAATTTAGGTACAATTTACAGTAAGGTGTACGAGTTGTAGTGCAAATCCTTTATCAATAAATATAAAGTGTGTTTAGGTGATCTAAAGTGTGGAGAGTGGGTGCTGCAGTGTGTTGTTTGTTTAAAGTGAGTGTGTGCGTGTGGATGTGTGTGCTGTGTGCATTTGATGGTTGTTGTATAGTGTTTATTGTTCGTTGAGCAGCCTGATGGCCTGGGGATAGAAGCTTCTTCTGAGTCTTTCTGTGCTCGCCTTGAGACTCCGGTATCGCTTGCCTGACCGCAGCAGTTCAAAGAGGCAGTTGTTTGGGTGGCTGGAGTCCTTGATGATTCTCTTAGCCTTACCCCTGCACCGCTTGTTGTAAATGTTCTGGAGGGTGGGGAGCCCCCCTCCAATTGTGCGTTCGGCTGAACGTGTCACTCTTTGTAGTCTGCTTCGGTCTTGTGCAGTGCTATTCCCAAACCAGGAGGTGATGTTGCCAGTCAAGATGCTCTCTATTGTACATGAGTAGAAGTTCTTAAGGATCTTCTGACTGACTTGGAACTTCCTTAGGCGCCTGAGGAAGTAGAGGCGTTGTCGTGCCTTCTTCACAACACTGTCAATGTGTGTGGTCCATGTCAAGTCCTCGGATATGTGGGCTCCGAGGTACTTAAAGCTGTTCACTCTCTCAACCGGTGCCCCGTCGATGCTGAGGGGGCTGTAGTCCTTGACCCCCGACCTCCTGAAGTCCACAATCATCTCCTTTGTTTTGCTGACGTTCAGGGAGAGGCTGTTCTCCTGGCACCATCCCGCCAGGACCTTGACCTCTTCCAGGTAGGCCCTCTCGTCGTTTGCAGAGATCAGGCCCACCACTACTGTGTCGTCAGCCAATTTGATGATTGTGTTGTTACTCCGCTGAGCCACACAGTCGTGTGTGTACAGGGAGTAGAGGAGGGGACTCAGAACACAGCCCTGGGGGGCCCCTATGTTGAGGGTGATGGATGAGGAGGTGCAGTTGCCTGCTCTCACCACCTGGGGTCTGCCCGTCAGGAAGTCCAAGACCCACTGGCAGAGGTCATAGTTCAAGCCCAGGTCCCTGAGCTTGGCTATGAGTTTGGAGGCGACTATGGTATTGAATGCCAAGCTGTAGTCGATTAATAGCATTCTCACATAGTTCCCCTTCCTCTTGTCCAGGTGTGATGCTGCTGTGTGCAGCACATGGGCTATGGCGTCCTCCGTGGACCTGTTGGGGCGGTATGCAAATTGCAGGGGGTCCAGGTTGATGGGGAGGGAGGAGCAGATGTAGCCCTTCACTAGCGTCTCAAAGCACTTCATGGCTATGGAGGTGAGAGCTACAGGGCGGTAGTCGTTGAGGCAAGCAGGCTTGGATTTTTTAGGTAGTGGTTGCAAGATACCATATTCCAATATTCCAGCATAGAGGTATAAGCTGAAAAACACTGCGGTTCCATAGCCTGAAGTCTTATGTAGTACAGGTCCACATTTTATGAAAATCCGTTCAGAAATGGGTCTTTGAGAGACGTCCGAGTATAACCGGCGACAAAAAGAAAAAGCTCTCAAATCCATTTCCATTTCCTTCATTCTGAAGTGTGATTCACTTCTGGTTTTCGCTCCTCAACTTTCACCTAGATCCCTTATTCGCACCCCCCCCCCCCCCCCCCCCCCCCCCCACGTGGGGTATCGTTGGAAAGGTACACTCATTGGCTACAACGCTGACCAATAATTTTTCGCCATCAGCGGATGATTGCCAGTTCTCGAGCGTCGGGCGTCCGGGGTGGTCATCTGACGCACAGTGCATAAAAAGATGCTACTCGAGAACCGAGGCACGGATTTGGTCGAGTGAGGTGGCGTTCGTACAGTAATTTATATGTTCGGCGAAAAATGCAGCCCAGAGCCGCTAGACGCTCTCAAAGTGCCATGACTTTGTGCGTTCCGCCCACGGGTACGTCAGCCCGATGGCGGTACCCAATTTTACCTTTTATTTTACCAGGTAGTCACTTGAGATCAAAGATCTCTTTTTCGAGCAAGACCTGGCCAAAATGGCAGCAAAAACAAACACACAAAATACACAAAACACAGACAGAGACACAAAAGGCAAAGTGGGGCAAGGGGATACATTTGAGCTGCAGCAAATTAGATTGAATGGGATTGGGGGAGATGAGATTGGAGGGTAGGGCAAAAAGGTAGAAAGAGGATGGAAGGCGAGGCTCTGCAGGAGGTTGCTGGGGAGAGAAGGTCAGGTTAAATATAAAATATAACAGCACATTATGCAGTGAAGCAGCGACATTCTCCCATCTCATTCTTTAAAATGCCCTTAATTTGAACTTTAAAATCAGATATGGTAGTGAGGGCCTGCAGTTTCAAAGTTTTTTGAAGTCCATTCCAGGCAGAGGGAGCAGAGAACATGAAGGCCCTTTTCCCAAACTCTGTGCGGGTTCTGGGTACTGAGGCATATAAATAGTCCTGGGATCGTAAGCTGTAAAATGGGTTTGATGTGATGGTGAGGTATGAACCGAGGTAAAAAGGGAGCTGACCAATAATTGCTTTATAAATGAAGGTGTACCAATGAAGCAGTCTACGGGCAGTCAAGGACGGCCAGTTAACTTTAGCATACAGAGTGCAATGATGGGTAAGTGATCTATATCCAGAAATAAATCTTAATACACCATGGTAAGCAGTGTCCAACATGTGTAGTGAGGTGGAACAGGCATTCATGTATAAAACATCACCATAATCTAATACTGGTAAAAAAGTGGCAGCAACTAGTTGCTTCTTTGCATTAAAAGAAAAGCACGATTTGTTTCTGAAAAAGAAACCCAACCTCACTTTTAGCCTCTTGACCAGGCTTTCAACGTGTGGTTTAAAAGACAAGCTGTCATCAAGTAAAAAGCCAAGGTATTTAAAAGTCGACACAATCTGAATTGGAATGCCTTGCGATGCGTGTATAGAGGCAAGACAAGGCACTTTTGTTTTGGATTTAGTAAAAATCATAATTTTTGTTTTTTCCGGATTTAAAACAAGCTTTAGTTGCTGAAGTTGGGATTCTATTTCTTTAAACGTATTTTGCAAACTTTCCAGAGCTTTTGTCAAAAGTATTAGCACAACAGTAAATGACAGTGTCATCAGCATAAAAATTAAAGTTTGCATCTGGAACATTTTTGCCTAGATTATTGATATAGATTGTAAATAACTGGTCCTAGAACAGAACCTTGTGGCACCCCCTTGTGGACAGAGAAAACATCAGAATAAAAACCATCAGCCTGAACACATTGAGTCCCGTCAGCAAGATAATTACAGAACCAGCCAACAGCAGAGTCAGACAGTCCTACATTAATTAGCCTATGCTTCATTATATTATGGTCCACAGTATCAAATGCCTTTGAAAAATCAATAAAAAGGGAAGCACAATGTTGTTTCCTATCTAAAGCCCCAATTATGTCGTTTACTACCTTTGTAGCTGCTGTAACGGTACTGTGACATTTCCTAAAACCAGATTGATCACAAGATAAAATAGCATTGTTATATAAGACTTTGTGCGTTCCGCCCACGGGTACGTCGGCCCGATGGCGGTACCCAACCTGTTAAGAGGTTAAAAGCCTGCCTGTAGAGGTAAATTTTTAGCTGCCTTTTAAAAATGGGTTCAGAGGGAGCGATTTTCATGTTTAGGGGAGGGCGTTCCAGAGCCTTGGGGCTGTCACCGTGAATTCTCAGCCCCCTTTTGTTTTGAGCCTGGTCTTGGGCACCACCAGGAGCTCCTGATGGATGACCTGGTCCTGGGCACCACCAGGAGCTCCTGGTCAGATGACTGCAGTGAGCGGCTGGAGGAAAGTGGGTGGATAAGCTCGCTGATGTAGGGGGGGCTTGCTCTGGAGGTGAACACCAGGTTGATCCTGAAATTTACCGGGAGCCAGTGCAGGGAAGCTAGGATGGGGGTGATGTGACATGATTTTTTTTGACCTAGTGAGTAGCCTGGCAGCAGCATTTTGGACCAACTGAAGTTGATTCACGGATGTTTTATTTAGGCAGATGAATAGTGAGTTGCAATAGTCTGGATGAAATAAAAGCATGTACAGACATTTCCAGTTCATTGTGAGATATGATGGACCGGAGTTTAGCAATGTTTCTCATATTGATGACATGCATTCCACATAACACCTTCACCTGTCATCATCATTAACACTGTGTGTGTGTGTGTGTGTGTGTGTGTGTGTGTGTGTGTGTGTGTGTGTGTGTGTGTGTGTGTGTGTGTGTGTGTGTGTGTGTGTGTGTGTGTGTGTGTGTGTGTGTGTGTGTGTGTGTGTGTGTGTGTGTGTGTGTGTGTGTGTGTGTGTGTGTGTGTGTGTGTGTGTGTGTGTGTACCAGGTGTATCGTCTGGAGGACTCGTGCTGTCTCTTCACTCTGCAGGGCCACTCTGGTGGGATCACAGCCATCTACATAGACCAGGTCGGTACTAGTGCCCGTTGTCATTCCAATAGCCAGGGTTCTCCGCAGGGTCTTGTGTTTAATAACATCTCTTTAAAACATTTTAGGCCTTAAAAAGTCTTAAATATGATAAGTTGATGGGTCTTAAACATGTATTTGATTACATTGTTTCCCATACATAGGTTACAATCATCATTTCATAATGCACACAGACCCTTGCAGACCTTCAACTTTAGAAGCTATGACATCTACTTATTCAGCCCTGCGTTCGACGTTGCCCTGTGACAACTCCTCTTGCCAGTTATGTTAAACTTTTATTTAACCAGGTAAAATGCTTGAGATCAAGGATCTCTTTAACTCATTGGCCGGCAAACCCGACTTTTCTCAGGGTTTCGTCGCCAACCGTTGAGCGCCATACCCGGGTTTTCTCTGGTTTTGATCCTTTGATCTGTTTCCTTTGATCCTCATTCTAAACACTCACTCTGAGCTGCCTGTGTCTCCCTGGCACAGCTGCCTACGTTGAAATTGCAATGACGATCGAATCCCACCAGGTGGCAGTATCGCCTACCTTTTGAACTGGGGATATCAGTTGTCTTCCAGTACTGAGTTACCTCCGGCTGCTTCCGCTTCGGAGTGGATCAGGACATAGCAATCAGTTGGAGATTTGGTGCCTAAAACCTATTATTTCCCGTGGGATGCCCAATATACACGAGTAATTGCGATCACCATGGGACGACTGGGATTTATTCATTTTGGAGTACCTTCTGACTGAGATAAGGTCTATTTTAGGTAACCTGCTCGTCTTTTTTTAACCTAAAACATGCTTTTGTACCGATCAGTGTCGTATTTTACCGGACCTAAAACATGCTTTTGGTAACGATCGCAGTTTCGGGGTAAGACGACCCCCCCCTTGATGACTTTGTGAAGACACATATGTATATGGTATATACCTTTTGATTTGGAAGTATTTGGGGTTTCAGGCGAGCAACCCGAACAATTTGCACATAATGCATATAACGCGTCATATCTCGCAATCTATGAAAAAAGAGTAGAGATGCGAAAACAGTGTGGCGGTCAATGAGTTAACGAGCAATACCTGACCAAAATGGCAGCAATAAAATAATAAACCAAGTTACAACCAGTGTTAATTTTGTCAACTAAAATTATGACTAAATATGGTCGTCAACGAAGCGTTTTCTCCTGACGAAAATGAGACGTGACGTCACGTTAATGTAGATCATGTGACACTAACGTGACTAAATAATTTATGCAATGTCGTTGACTACAACTGATGACACAAAATGTAGTTTACAAAAACCATGTCGAAATCTCTTAATTTATGTTGACTAAAACAGGATGAGACAAAATTATTATAACTTTTTGAATAATTCACGTTATTATTTCAGTATTTCAGTTTCCGGCTATAGCTAAGCTCTGCACTAAGGTCTCTCTCGACTACAGCTTATTATTACATGGCGTTTTCACATTCGCCGAAATGCTTGCTTGTGATTGGTCAATAGCGCGCGTCAGAGGTCAGTTATCAGACAATAATGACCGCTGTGGGACAATAATGACCGCTGTGCGCAGCTGTTCGCAATCAAGCCCACTGACACACACTGTTTCAGTGCAATTAGACACTGCCGGTGTTCTGCTGCCGGGGAAGCTGCCGGCGATGACAGGGGGCGGAGCGACGAGCGGAGTCGATGTCAAATGAATTTGGTATATTGTTAGTAAGTTAGCCATGTAATAAGCGGGATAATGTATAGCTATACTCGCCGAGGCGGCTCGGTATTTTAAACTCCGTGTCGGTCAATTATTTTGCGACAATGACCTCGTAGCTATACAAACTCATTTTCACAGAGGGCCACATCAGCATTATGGTTGCCCTCAAAGGGCCAAAGACCGTATAAATGTTAATGTAATGTAAAATAAATGTAGCTACTCATTTACATATTGTTAAACATGTTGTTTCTGTATGTATTACTTATTCAAGTTATACATATTGCATATGCATTTGCATAGATGTAAAAATATATTTTAGCTTATTTTAACAAATAATTTTAGTTTATCAGAACCCCATATTACTCCATCAATCAATGATCAAACCATTCAAGTAAATAACAAAGAAGAATATCATCAAATACAAGCTATGACATCCACTATTTTGGGAAATTAGCTTATTTAACATCTTCCCTGGAGTTAGACAAGAAGATGCATACCTTTTTTGTCTCTGTGCGTGCATTTTAGCTTTGGGAATAGATGCTCCGTTAGCATAGCTTAGCTTCATCACTGGAAGTGAGGCAGGACAGTAGCCTTACAGTGCCTTACAGTGTATTGCAAGGTCTGACATTGACCAAACTTGATATGCATGACCTTGGTGGGCTCTAGGTCAACTCCTGAAAAGGGGGTCAATGTCAGACTTTGCAATCAAAAGTTAGGGGGCTAATAACCCTTGCCATAATTTCAGTGCGCCCCTAACTTTTGATTGCAAGGTCTGACATTGACCCCCTTTTCAGGAGTTGACCTAGAGCCCACCAAGGTCATGCATATCAAGTTTGGTCAATGTCAGACCTTATTTTTTTTTTTTTTTTTTTTTTTTTACCAGAGCTCTTGGGGGGCCACATCAAATGACGTGGCGGGCCGCATTTGGCCCACGGGCCATGAGTTTGACACCTATGCTATACATTATCCCTTACTTATACCACCCAGCAAGATTTTCAATAACCATGAACGGGATCCGCTACTCTCTCAACACTTGTGCGGCAGCCCAAGAGTTCTACCAAAAGAACATAGCATCTAAGGCCCCGTTTAGACGGAAACGCTAGCAGGTGAATCCGCAAAAATATTTTTTCGGATGTGCCTTTCGTTTATATGGAAACGGCGTTTTTACGGGGTGAAACCGCAAAAAAGTGAGACTACCTTCCAGGGTGGAATTCCTAGAAACGCTAAACCTTTGCGCTCTCATCTAAACTGTCAAACCGCATAAAACGATGACGAAAGGGTTGTCACCATAGATATCTATGGTTGTCACGGCTCTGGTCGCGCGTACTGCTTACATCACAGGCATGCGCCAGCGCCGCCAGTAGCCTAGAAGCGTAAACAAAGCATGTCTGATTATAATAATAATAATAATAATAATAATAGATTTCATTTGTAATGCGCTTTACAGTTGCGGGGCAACTCTCAGAGCGCTACAGTTAAGGGACTTAAAAGCTAGCGAGAATAAAGGAAAGAAAGAATATAAAAATAGGCAAGACTAAAACATAAAATAGCAGAGAAACATAGAATAATAAAACTGATAAAATAAATTGGTAAAAGAACATAAAATGTGTGGAGCAAAAAAAATTTGATAAAAGGTCAACAGAAGGCTCTACTAAAAAGGTGGGTTTTGAGGCCTTTCTTAAAAACATCCACAGTCTGTGGTGCTCTCAGGTAGTCAGGGAGAGCATTCCACAGACTGGGAGCGGAGGAGCAAAAAGCCCGATCTCCCATAGTGCATAGATTTGTCCTTGGGCGCTGGCGATCACCTGAAGGCTACATTGGCAGTACTTTTAACCCTTTCACTGCCACACGACAGAAGGTTAACCCTTTACTATCACACAACCGGCTGTCGTGTGGCAGTGAAAGGGTTAAATACACAAGAATCTGTCCCGCGGCGTGACTGGACCCAATGTCTGTGAGTGACTGCTTTGGTCCAATCACATTCCCCATCCACAGTCTGCGAATCAGAGGCAGAGTAGGGCGGGTCTTCACAGCACGTCATGTGACATATGCGCCAATCGTGTGACAGCGGGGCTCCGTCGTTACAGCCTCGTCTGCACGGAGAATTCCACCCCAAAACGCTTGTCTAAACGCAAAATTAAAAGTGAAACCGCAAGACGACTTTTGCGGTTTCTGTTCAGACTTCCATCCCAAAACGCTCGTCTAAACGTAGCCTAAGACAACGGAGGCTAAAGAGGATGGCTAGGCTGCGAGAACAGCTAACTTATTAGCCTGGAACCGATATCCCAGACGATGCACGCACAGACTTGCTCTCCCCCATAGATACTCTTTCGTCTGTATCAACATTACACATGGATACAACAAGGACAAGACCACGTTCACTTAAAAAGGTAATGTTGGTATGAGAAGAAAAGAAACGAGTACTAACACTGAGATGGATCCTCATCCTACTATAAGTTGTTATGAATCCCTTTAGCGCTTGAAGCACAATAAAACATCATAATGGCTTTACATTTTTCATATAATGTTGGGTACATGCTCAGTAGAGTTAGAACGCTCCCAGTCTTAGGGGCGGTGATATTTTGTTACTATTAGCACACTTTATGCACATAGATGTGCAGTGGCAGCTTCGCTAATGTTGTTAGCGTTGCTAATGCTCTGATGGAGGCCGCCAAGTGACATCAGCGATCTACGGTACGACTCGACGGACAAAAGGGCATCGACTGGAACGTAGTATAAATGGAAAACAGCACTCGCTTCCAATTTGCCCCTATGTCGGTTATAAGGAGGTCGTTTTATGTTCTTTAAATTCTTTAGACCGGCTGCTGTTAATTAATATTATTATTTTATTGTTTTAAATATTTTTATTTACCAAAAATACTTTGAGAAAAAAAATAATCATGTTATTTGACCATTTGGTAAAGGACAATTTTTTTATATAAATTGATCTAGCTTTTTTCGATTCATGTAAACTTAGTTGCACTGATGTCTGAAATGTGTAGGTCCCAGTGAGAATTGCTATCTGTGTACTGTGTATTTTACACTATCCTATTGTTGCTTTGTTGGTTAAAGAAAATGTATAAGCTATTTAAATCAAAATATGTTCCATGTCTGACTATTTCTGAATCTATTGACCATATGAATGTTTGGTTACTGGGCTTCTAGCCTTCTACTGAACTTATTGTGAATCAGCTGATAGGGTTTGACTAGAAAAGGCTAAATAATATGTTGGGTTTGGCTAGACTTTAAGTATAAATAGAATTGCATTACAAGAGAATAAAATACCTTTTTTTCATTAACGAAAACTAGACACAAATGTCATCAGTTTTCTGCGACTAAATCTAGACTAAAACAAAAAAGACAAAATCGAGACTAAAACTGACTAAGACTAAAATGCTCAGACTTGTAGTTGACTAAAACTGACTAAACGAAAAATAAATGAAGGTGACTAAATATTATAAACGAAAAAAAGAGCATTTGACACATGACTAAGACTAAAACTTAACACTGGTTACAACATACAGGACAAAATACAGACAGACAAAAGGATAAAAGAAAATTGAGCAAGCACCACCATATCCTTAACATTATGTAACATGTAGCGTCAGCATTGTGTACATGCTGTTTCTTTGTGCAGTGTGAGCCAGTGCCACTCCCACCAACAGCCACACAAGCACAGTTTACAAAGACATGCTGTGAAAACTTAAACCATTAAAGAAATTACTTATATCCACCAAAAAAGCAACTAATCAGTAGTGTGGGAGCATTCTGGATATGAACAGAAGGCTGTTGAAAAAAGACTGATATCCAACGGGGTCCAATGTAAATGGCTGCTTTTTTATATAGCGCTTTTATCCGAAGCGCTTTACAATTTGTTACTCACATTTTACCCATTCACTCACACATTCACACACCGACGGCGGAGGCAACCATGCAAGGTGCCGACCTGCTCATCGGGAGCAATTAGGGGTTAAGTGTCTTGCTCAAGGACACATCGACACGCTGCCCGGGAGGAGCGGGAATCGAACCGGGAATCTCCGTATTGCCAGACGACTGCTCTACCTCCTGAGCCACTGTTGCCCCTAATGTGTCTCAACATGCTTTGGGCCCTCATCCCTGTTGCCCAAGTCACGGTAAAAACCTAAACTAACGTTAGCTGCTAGTTAACGAAGAATAGTCAGAGACGGGCCTCTTTTGAATCGTTTGCTCCCCAGCTCAAACAGTGAGGAATGAGCGGGGTATGACGGATAATTTGTAGGCACTGTTCTGGAGAAGGTTATGCTCACTCATCCTCCTATCAGGCATCTGGATCTGATATGTCATGAGACTTGTTTGTCAAATGGTTATCTGTTGGGAAGGTGTGTATGTCAGGTGTGCTCTTTGGCTGTGCTATTATTTTGACATTATTACTCCGATGCCTACTGGCTGAGCAGAGGGACATTTTTGGATAGATTCAAATGCTTGGACTCATTTTTGCTTCTGAAATAAGAGAGAATACTTTGCAACATGTTCCATATTTTGTTTTGTACAATGCATGACTTCTTAAATGTCTTAAATGTCAAATAAACATCTTGATCTATAAAAACTGAATAGTTGACAACTGGTGAAAGGGGTCAGTCATTTGCAGCTCACCTGGAGTAGATATGGAGCTCAGTGTCTCGCCCAGTGATAGTGGTGGACATTGACCATGATTGGGTGACTTGGTGGGGATTGAGTCATTATGTCTAGGCACTGGCCCGTTGCCGCAGTACATTTGTATCCATTTAAAATCATTTGTATCCACTAATCTGTTGTGTTGTGTGAGAAGGGGTTAAGAAGGAATTATGTGGTGTATGTGACAAGAGATTAGTGGGGGAGGGGGAGAGAGGACTGCGGTAGTGTTGACTCATCTCAAAAATCTTTGGAAAAAAACGCCTAAACATACATCAAGAGTGTTTCCTTTCAAAAGAGGCCAGACTTGTGCATCTGCTACAAATGGTTCCAGAATAGTGTTTTACTTTCAGTATGCAATTGACAGGGGTTTTAAGAGGTTAAAAAATATTTGTATCCATTAAGACATTTGTATCACACCAAGGTTTGAGAAATCCCTCACCGTCTTGGAACTTACAACTGAATCCATGTGGTGGCAACTGTCAACATGCTGTACGCCAGCAAATGTTTCACAGCAAAATGTGATCCCTGATCTCTGATCCCTCCAGACCATGGTTCTGGCCAGCGGGGGGCAGGACGGGGCCATCTGTCTCTGGGACGTCCTGACGGGCAGCCGCGTCAGCCATGTCTACGGTCACCGCGGCGATGTCACGTCACTGGTCTGCACCACCTCTTGTGTCATCAGCTCAGGCCTGGACGACCTTATCTGCATCTGGGACCGGAGCACCGGCATCAAGCTCTACTCCATACAACAGGTAACTTCTGTGTGTGTGGGGGACAGCTGGGGAAAGCGCTGCACTATTAGAGGCTCCATAGCGATAAATAGTGGGAAGGTTTTGTTCCAAAATGAGACATCTACAATCTGAAAATGTATCTGTTGTATTTATTGTTAGAAAATGTTTGCTGGTGAGAAAGTGGAACTCGCTGATATACCTTTCTGTGCTTAACGACGACGGACCTCACACTACCTCAGAATTGTCCCAGTGTGTTAAACCCCACCCATCTGGCACTTCCAAGCCCATATGTTAAGAATAAAAATGTTTAAAGATTAGTCCATCTTTGTTATTATTTCCATGCTGAGTCATTTCCTGAAATATTATCTATCTATTATCTCTAGCAAGCGCTAGACTTAAGAGGTCCCTCTGCATTACATGTGGTATTGTATTGACAGATTTGTCACTTAAATCAATACATGGATGAGTCAACAAATCCCATGACTGTTAGTTGACTAAGGACAGCCCTAGTTTACTAAGGACAGCCCTAGTTGACTAAGGACAGCCCTAGTTTTTTCTCTTTTAAAGGGAAATTCCACCACAAAGCAACATTAAACTCTGACGATATTATGTCCAGAGCTGGCTGTGGGCTCATTTGACTCTGTAGACATTTTTAAAGATATGTTTCTACAAATACAAGAGAGACCCAGAGTGGAATTCACCTTTAATCTTTTTGAGTACATCTAACCTCTTATCTCCTGCATCTCTCCTCATCCTCCTCCCTCTCCCTCTAACCAGGAGGTGGGCTGTGGGGCCAGCCTGGGGGTGATCTCCGAGTCTCTCCTGGTAACGGGGGGCCAGGGCTGCGTCTCCTTCTGGGACCTGAACTTCGGGGACCTGCTGCAGACGGTGTACTTGGGTCAGAGCAGCGACGGCCAGGGTGTCCGGCAGCTGCTTGTGTTGGACAATGCCGCCATCGTCTGTGACTTTGGCAGTGAGCTCAGCCTGGTCTATGTGCCCTCAGTGCTGGAGAAACTAGACTGAGCCTGGTCTACGTGCCCTCAGTGCTGGAGAAACTAAACTGAGCCTGGTCTACGTGTCCTCAGTGCTGGAGAAACTAGACTGAGCCTGGTCTACATGCCCTCAGTGCTGGAGAAACTAGACTGAGCCTGGTCTACATGCCCTCAGTGCTGGAGAAACTAGACTGAGCCTGGTCTACATGTCCTCAGTGCTGGAGAAACTAGACTGAGCCTGGTCTACATGCCCTCAGTGCTGGAGAAACTAGACTGAGGGGAAAAGATGGGCTAGTCAAGCACTGACAGTTTTGTCCCCCAATCTGTTCCCATTTCAGTAACTCTCCTATGCCTCCATCGGACGCCTCCTCTCCTGTTCAAATAAAAACAAGACTGTTCAGCTTGTCACGATTGTTAGGCCTTTTATCCAGAATGGACTAGAAAAGGCACCAGCCAAGATGTAATCTCAGACGATGATGACAGTGTAATCTGCTGCAGAGTATAGCCCCTCCCTCTGCCTCCCCGCGCAGGACCCTTGACATTTCATGCTGAGGTCTGCAGAGCTGGAGGGCACCGGCCCAAAGAGGTCAAGCGGTCACCAGTTTGTGCTTCTGTTTGTTTGTTTCATGTTGTGGCTCTGCCCTCTATGCTGCTGATCTGGGCGGCGTTTCGGAACGGCCCAAGATGTTATCTGTTCCTTTTTTATTTTATTTTGTATATTTTCTTCCTGGCTGCCTGGCTAGCTTGTCAGCGTAGAGGAGCCACCGCAGGATCAAAGGGGTCTGTGGCCTGTTTGGCTAAGCTAAGCAGTTACGTGGGTGTGTGTGTGTGTGTGCAGGACAGTGTGCACTGAGTGAGCATGTGTTGGCGATGGAATGAATGCGTCTAGGGCACGTTCCTAGCTCTTTTTATGGTGAAACACTGCTGAGAACAAAAAACGATGATTGTGTTTGAATGGTAGTGTGTGTCTCACAGTGTTTGTGTGTGTGGGGAGGGTTGGATATGATTACTGTAACTAAATTAACCTCCTGCGGGGGTTGGTTTTTATGTTTAAATCTATTTATTAGTGAAAAGAAAATGTTTTTAATAACAATTTGTTTTTAAGAATAGCTAATCCTGACTCTTAACGAGAAAATACAATGTGGAAAAGATGTCATAAATGTAAAGAGAGAAAAAAAGCATTAGTTGTAATTAATATTGAACTGAAAACATTGGGAGGTGGTTTTATTTGGGGTATCGTAGGCTACAAGGGGAGAGGTTCCTCCCTTTTATCCCAGTTTTCTGGGTCCGATTTTAGGGTTACTGATGCTGCGTGTTGGGGGGGGGGGGGGGGGGCCTCTGGTCCACACAGTCCCTGCATACCAAGCCTTTGTCAGGCTACCTCTGTTTTCCAAACGTTGTTCTTCTTGAATTCTGGATTTAATATTGACGTTGCTCATTGATGTTGAGTTTACATTGGCTACTTTATTGGCCTGTGCTGCTGTGTCCCTTTCATCACTGGAAACCGTACCTTTTTCAAAGTAGACAATTTGGTGATTTAAATTTAGGCTACTCCCTTACAAAAAAGTATTGTCATATTTCCAAAAGGTACCATGATATTTCCATGATTTAGTTGGTCACTACGGTGATATTACCATCAGTGTACCGGTAATGTTTTTAATTGGGTTATACCATGGGATTATTCAAATACAGAAGTGGTACCATGATGATACCTGTTATCATGGTATAGTTATGCAGCACCATGGTCAATTATTTATACAATGGCCGGTGCCATGGTAAAACTGAAATTGCCGCCATACTTCTTTCGTAAGGGATTAACGCATTTCTGATGCTGCAGTACATTTTGCATCCGTAACCATGTCATTGATACATGCTTGAGCAGAGCTCATCTTGGAAATGTATTTCAGTTGTTGCTTTGTAGATGTCATGTTATTCTCCCAAGCTGTTGGGATACTTATAATTTTTTTTTTTTCATGATCATAATTTCCCGCCATTGGTGAGAATAACAGAAATGTTGGCGAAGCACACAGTAAGATGGCCACCTATCGGAAGGTCACTGAGCTCATAGCTTCAAGCTGTCCTCAGCCACTCTCTTGTTCTGAATGTAGCACTGTAGGTACATGACTTCATTCCATGACACGTATCATCAACAGAGAGAATGTATTATTTAGTGGACATGTCCACCCGAGGGCTCATCTGCACTGGGTGAATGTACTAGCTCCAAAGGGCTTGATGAGGAAATATACACACCAAATCCACATCATATATATGTGTGTGTATCTGATCGCATGCATTAGGCACTTTTCAAACATTTAAGACACAAACGAAGGATATTCATAAGTGATTAGACGCGTGTACTGGAAAAAACAACAGCTAAATATGCACACTGCAGATGTGTCGAGGCAGAGGTCTACAGCGCCCAGGGATACAGTATCCATTGCCTTCCATTGTCCCCAGAACAGACACAAATAAATTACATTTGAATTCTATTCCATGAAAGTCATAAACAAGTCATGAATGAAAACATGAGTCATAAACAAGTCATGAATGAAAACATACCCTCAATGGATACTGCATCTCCAGAGAAGCAGACTTGTCCACCCCCTGCCATCGTAACAGATCTAATTTATTAGCTTTGTGTTATTGTTGTAAATAATGGGCGAGAAAGCTTTTAGATATGGAGAAAAATGTGTAGCTGGAAGTTTATATTAGAAAGGTTTTTATTTTATTTTTCTTACGTTTATTTTCTGGCAATGTGAATTTAAATTCTTTACAGAGGGAGGGGGACGTTAGGTGCTTCTGAATTTAATCTTGGGCCTCTTATGAATGTTGTATGACGTCATCATTAGACTGTTTCATTTAACAATCAATAGACATACAATGCCGACCTTGTCAGGGCGATGAAAGATGGTTATATTCTGATAATAATCCAAACCCTCAAGACGAGGATGTGATGCGCTTCTGACGTCACTTCAGACATGATCGTTTTCCTCCATTTGCTATACTGTACTGTATCCAGCTGTCACTCAATGGCATCAACAGTGTTCCCCTGAAATCCTTGTTTCCTACCCAAGGACTGAGAGGAACACATGGGCAGTGAAAAGTTTTTATTTGTATTTAATTTTATTCTCATTCTGCTCCTCTAACCACCTCCCTTCCGCGGTTGGCTACAATGTATGCAGGCTGCAGTGGAGGAAATTAATGTTATGTACTATTTTACAATTTTTAACACAGGAGCAAAACTTTGTACTAATTTCCAAATAAAGAGGCTTTGATACCTTGACAATGTGTGTGCTTGGGTTTATAACAAATGGAGTATTTTGACTGAGGATAGGAGACAGAAAAAGGGAGACTGCATCAATTAGATCTGCATTGCAGCCCCAAATATTTGCTTAGATTCCCAATGGCTGATCCTACCTGTCATGTAATATTCTCTCATTTGACCAGGTTGTTTGCAGACACATTTCCTGGGGCCAAATGAGAGTTGGCCTCTACACTTGAAATCAAGTCACCTTTTAGTTAGTCAAATCCAGGCTTCTGGGATTATCTGCTCACTGAGGTCACACACACCGACCAAGATTCAATACAACATATGTATATTATTTGATAGTGAATGGATGTTATGACTCGAGACACCCTGCAGATAACACACAGACCACTGGGAATACAGACAAGGTAAACACATTAGTTGGGAAAATTGGGTCTTGATTCGGGACATATAATATAAATAACACGTACTAGACTAAACTGAAGACACTAACACACATGGCGCACAACTAAGACGACGGGGAACATGGGGAAACCCATTCGGAGACCTGACCGGGAACTCTGGAACTGTACTATCATATGAAAGATAAAAATTCAAATAAAATGTTGGACAATAATAGGGGCATTGGCGAATCCCCATTGCCGATATCTCCGTCGTTATAGGAGGGGCCCTCTCCAGGAGAGCCTTACCCCTCAAGCCCGCCAACGGGGGTAAAAAACCTGGAAAGTGCCAATTGTCTTTAGTCTTTTTTTATGTTAGAATAGCAGTTGCTTTAAATGTGCACATGGACAATTGTGAAGGACAAGAATTCAAAATGTTGGACATGAAGAGATGCTTGGAGAATTTCCATTGGGGGGTATCTCCGTGACTTGGGGTCGGGGGGCCATTGGGTCGTGGTGCTTAGGCCTTCTGCGGGCTTGGGGGTCTCGGGGGGCCTGGCGGTCGGGGGGGGGCTCTGGGTGCTCGGCTCCGCGCATGGTGGACCAGGATATGGGGGTGTTCTGTTTCTTGGGGAGGAGGGCGGGAGGGAGGGGTTTCTCTTATGGGGGTCAGAGCGGCTGAGCTTTGCCCAGTGGGGTCCTGTGTGTTGCGGGGTCGGTGGGCGTGGGGTGGGGCTCTCTGTGACATGGGAGGTAGCGGGCTTGGCTCGGTGGGGGAGAGACTCGGCCCCTCTACTGAGCCTGGCCCAATTAATTCAAGGGCCCGCGTGGGACGGATGTGGGGGAGCCCAGTTTCTAGGGGTGGATGGCGGGAGGGGGGGGGTCCCTCTTATGGGGGTCTGGGCGGCTGAACAACGCCATATTCAAGGGACCCATATTTGTATATTGTTGTGTTATGGATGTCATTGTAAGTATTGTCTAAGTGTTGTATGTCTATAAATGTTAAATAAAAATGTTAGTTTAAAAAATATATATATATTCAAACACTTGAGTTGACTAGCCTGCTGCCCTGCTCGCCTCATCTCGCAATGGCAGATATCGCGTTCACACATATATATATATATATATTGAGGCAAAACAGAATTAGTCAGCAGATGCTTATCATGCAAGATGTGTGCAACGAGATATAGGCCTATATATTATAGTATCTAATTATAATTTCGAGAGCACTGATGATAATGTTTGGCCAGCTAATTATCCTTTGGATTTTATGTGGGGGCCTGGGGTATAATGAGAACAGGTAGAAATACTATAACACTCACTACAAATTGATGTGAATCAAGTCTTCATTTATTATTGGATACAGGGGTTTGTGTACCAAGAGCTTCTTCAAATAACTCATATTTTATTCATGTGGGTTGATACTGTTATTTCTATATAAACTACATTGCATTAAACTTAAGTTTTTATTTTAATTTTTTTTCAACAACATACATAGACAACATTCATAGACAATACATTTCAACATATCAACAGTACATAAATATAAAACAAATAGACAAATGAGAAAAGAAAAAGTGTGGCATGGGTCCTTCGGTCCATTCTATATTTGCATTATTTATTTACATTTTCATTAATTTCCTTGTATCCTTTTCAATCCCCTGTGATGTCGTTCCTTCCCCTCCTATATTCTTCCCACTTTCCCCATTTCCTTTCAAACTTTTCTTCTTGCAGCCTCAGCAGATGTGTGATTCTCTCCATTTCCTGTATCCCCTCTATACTCTATCCATTGGTCCTTCGTCGGCACTTCTACCTTGTACCACAGCTTAGTTAAAGCTTTTTTGGCTGCCACTATCAATATCTTAATCAAGTATTTGTCTTCCCCTTGGATTCCTTCTTGTGATAGATTCCCCAGATACAACACTTGGCCTCCCTGGGGTATTTCGTATCCTATTATTTCATTTATTATCCCTCCTATCTCTTCCCAGTAGTGCCTTATCTTCTGACATCCCCAGAATATGTGTGTATGGTTCGCCACTTCCTGTCCACACTCCCTCTAACATGTTTTCTTTGCTGGTGTGTAATTGCCCTGTATTTCTGGTGTTATAAAGTATCTAATTATGTTTTTCCACCCAAACTCCCTCCATATCCTTGATCATGTGGTTGTTTGTTGTGTCTTACATGTGTTATACCATTCCTCCTCTGTTATCTCTATTTCTAACTCTTTCTCCCATTTTTCTTTTACATACAATGTTGTATTTCCCTTACTGTCCATTATTGCCTGATATAGTGCTGATATCACCCTTCCCTTCCGTCCTTCGTATGACTTTACCATTATCTTAATTACCCCATTCTGTTCTGTCTCTGTCTTGCTTTATTTCCTTGTTATAGTAGTCTCTAATCTGTAAATATCTAAAGTGGTCCCTATTCTCTAGTCCGTATCTTTCTTTCAAGTCTTGTAGAGTCTGCATCTCCCCTCCTTCTGTCATTGTACACATTGCTGTTATACCCCCCGTCCCCATCTCTTGAACCCATGGTCTTCTATCCCTGGTCTGAATTTGTTGTCGTGTGCTATCCATCTCAGTATCTTGGATTCTTTTTCTAGCTTGTATTTCTTTACTATTGTGTTCCATATGTTTATAGTGAATTTAGTAATTGGATCTAGTAGTTGGTCCTGTCTTCTGAACAGCTCCCTATCCCCTATCAGTGTCTGTACTTTGAATCCCTCTCTTTTTGTTTCTATATCTTTCCATTTGGCCTCATAATTCACATTGCACCAGCATGCTACTGTTCTAAGCTGTGCTGCATAGTAATAGCTTTCTAAACTGGGTACTGCCATCCCTCCTTTCTCCTTTGGTAATTGTAGAGTCACATATCTGATCCTTGGCCTTCCCCCCCCCCCCCCCCAAATTAATCTTGATATCTGTCTATCCCATTCCATGAATTGTTTTTGTGGTATTAATATAGGTATACTGAAATAGGTATAATAACCTTGGTAATAATGTTCATCTTAATGATTTCGATCCTTGAGCTGAAATCTAGGGGCATTACCGTCCATCTTTCTAGGTCTCTTGATTTTCTGATTTATCTGTGTATAGTTTGCATTGTATAACCCCTCCATCCCTCTTGTGATGTTCACCCCTAGGTACTTGATCCTGTCCATGCCTCATTTGATTTTGTATTTTTCTTTGATCTCTATCGTTGGTGTGTAGTTCAGTGCTAATGTCTGTGTCTTCGTCACATTAAGTCTATACCCTGAGTAATATCCATATTCTGTCAGTAGATCCATCAGTGTCGGGAAGCTTGTGTCTGGTTGTCTCATATATACTATCACGTCGTCTGCGAACAATCCCAATTTATGTTCTGTCCCCCTTATCTTTGATGTCTTTGGTCTGTCTAATTAGTTGAGCCAGTGGTTCGATGAATACATCGAAGAGCGTCGGCGAAAGACAACAACCCTGTCTGGTAGCTCTCTCTAGTTTAATCATGGTTGTCCTGGAAAATTGTATTGGATGATGTGTAAAATAGTAATAAAATGAAACTATTGAGCACAAAATTAAGATGAGTTTATAAAAACCCTTTACATGTGAACAGCGTTTACTGTAGATATAAATGGATGATCCCATGTTGTAGAGCATGCTCTTGGCATCCTATATTGGATGTTGGAATTCGATGCAGGCAACTTGGTAATATGGACTTTAAAAGTATAGTTTCGGATTGGTGGACTTCAGGAATAATAACGTTACTCACGATCTCAATAGAAGGGTCAAATACATGCATTTCCCAGCCAACACGGGAGCCTTGACATCTACAGTGAAACTTCTTATGCAAGTTTATCCTCAAATGTAAGTACTGTAGCTGTGTTTTAACTGTGTGGTAAACCTGGGTTTATCAACGTTAGTTAGTAAGCAGTGCAATCTTGCTAACTAGCTAGCAACTTGAGTTTGAGTTTGTTTTGAATTTCGATTATGTTAATGATGCAAGCACATGGAGTGCAATCTTGCTAGCCAACATTCAGTTTGCTAACTAACTAGCTACTAGCTAGTGTTGGCTAGCTTGCATTGCTAGCTAACTACCAATACATTTCCACATTAGGCTGTGACATTACTTCTATACTAGTTGACATGAATATTCTAGTCTTGATACATTTTGTAACATTCATTGTTATATCTACTTTGAGTTATTTTGTGATTTTTCGTTTTTTTCTTAAAAAAGATTATACTACTAAATAAGAACATTTGGGGTGAGACATTTTTGAAAAATCATTGATCATGCCTAGACTGATTCTATACATCTATACTCTTAAGCCAAGCTTACTAGTGGGGTTGCTGTACTGAGGAACCACAGGGGAACCAGCCTTATGTTTTCCCTTTTAGGTTCATTAGTT
The DNA here is from genome assembly GCF_963971535.1 of Notolepis coatsorum. NCBI lineage: Eukaryota > Metazoa > Chordata > Actinopteri > Aulopiformes > Paralepididae > Notolepis > Notolepis coatsorum. The sequence continues at coordinate 38,327,792 of NC_140183.1, read as the reverse complement.
TGATTTACAAAAGATTTTACAGAGTAAGAGTAGGCATACTACCCCTTCTACGTAAGACTCATAATCTAATAAGACTAATAATAAAGGAAAGAGGGAGGAGGAAGAGAAGAGGAGGATAAGAGAATAGACGATGACAGAGGAAAAGGGAGAAGAGTGGAGAGGAGTTGAGAAGAGTAGGAAGAGAAGACGGCAGCGGACACAAGGGGAGGTGTGGCGAGAAGAGGACAGGATGAGATGGGAGAGGAGTGGAAGAGAGAACATATATCAATCCCAGTGCTCATGTGTTTCAAAGTTCCAGTTCAATAAATTGTTGTTCAGCTACAGTTTGTTGCATTATTTCATGCATTGATGTTATCAATAAGACATAATCTCTAAGCATTTACAATGTAGACTTGACTGGCACATCTTTTAAATCAAGTAAGTAGTCAGGTGTCCTAGGGGGTGGTGTGTGTGAGGGGAGGGGGGGCGCGGATGGGGGCGGAAAACTTCAGGGGCCTATAGATCATCACTTAATATGGTACCTGGAAAATCAGGAGGTAGTATGGAAAAAGATTTCAAGGCAAGCGTGGGAACCCTGTTAATCCGGTCCGTCAGACTACCATTCACGTTAATCCTAGCCGTCGGCCCTAATTGTTTTCATAGCATTTTTGTCTAATCCAAATTTCTCCAATACCTTATATAGAAATATCCAGCTTACACTGTCGAAGGCTTTTTCTGCATCTTGGCTAACTAATACTGCACTTCCTCCTTCCTTTTGTATCTCCCCTACTATCTGCACTGTCTTCCTTATGTTATCCTGTGTCTGCCTTCCTTTAATCAATCCAGTCTGGTCTTCGTCTATTATATCTGTCATAAATGTCTCAAATCTTTTGGATATTATTGATGTATACATCTTGTAATCTACATTAAGTATGGACACAGGTCTGAAACTGCTACACAGTTCTCTATCTTTCCCTTCTTTTGGAATTGTAGTAATTATGGCCTCTTTCCATGAAGGTGGCATTGTGCCTTTTTCCATTGTGTCTGTGAATGCTGCTTCTAATATGGGGCTCAGTTCCTGCCTAAATGTTTTGTAGAATTCCGAGGGGAATCCGTTGCTACCCGGTGACTTACTACTCTTTGCTCTACTGATCGCATTCCAAACTTCCTGTTCTGTGATCTCTGCATTTAATGTTTCATTCTGTTCCTTCCTCCTCTTCTCCTGCCGCTATCGGTTGTGTGTATAGTTTCCTATAATATTCTTCAAATGTCTTCTCTATTTCCGCTGGCTCTCTCAGTATTTTGTTTGTGTTTGTGTCCCTTATTGTGTGTATTGTGTTCAGTTTTTGTTGTGTCCTGATTCGTCTAGCTAACAGTCTGGTCGCTCTCGGTCCCCCTTCATAGTATGTCTGTTTCATGTATCTAGCTTTCTTCTCTATTTCTGTCAGCAGTTCTTTGTTTGTCTTTCCTCTAACTTCCTTTACCTCTCTAAGTGTCTTTTGGTTCTTTGAGCTTTGGTGTTCTTTCTCTAATTCTTTCAGTTTCTTTATCAAGTTCTGGTATGTCTCTATTCTAGCCTTCTTGAGTAATGTCGTCTTTGCTATCAATTTTCCCTGTATTACTAGTTACCTTTAGTGCATCCCATACATTTTTTGGATCTACCTCCCCATTATCGTTCTCTTCTCTATATCTAATTATGTCTTCCTTCACTTCATTAACCAAACCTTTGTTGTTTAATAGTCTTACATTCAGTCTCCAAACTGTATTTCTCCGTCTACTTTTAAGATTTACTGTCAGATATATTGCGCTATGATCTGAAATATCCATCACCCCTATCCTGCATTCTTCCACCCTGTATCTGTCCCCTGTTATCATGAGAAAATAGTCTATCCTTGAATATGTTGTGTGTGGGTGTGAATAGTGTGTGTATTCTCTATCTAGTGTGTGCATTGCTCTCCATATGTCTATGATTCCTAATTCTGCCATTTGTATATTCATATATTTGCTAATGTTTGTCCTCCATTTCTTTGTGCTTGTCGTGTCTATGTCATAGTTCAGTACTACATTGAAATCACCTGTACAGATCAGGACCCCCTCCCCTTCCAACGCTATGATATCAAAGATCGTTTCAAATAGATATTTCTCACTGTCTGGTGGAGCATATACATTTACTAGTGTTACCATTTGACCTTCTATTTTCCCCTTGACCAAAACATACCTTCCCTCTTTGTCCCTTATTTCCCTGATCATTTCAAATTTCACTGTGTTCTTAATTAGTATAGCTACTCCTCTTCTAAGGTTCTGTTTAAAAGAACTATAGAACAGATTTTCATACCCGAATCTCTTCAGCTTTTCATGTTCTTGTGATATTAGATGTGTTTCTTGTAAGAAGATGACCTGCGCCTCCTCTTAAGTTTCGTCATCACCTTACTCCTCTTGATCGGATTATTCATACCATTCACATTTAACGACATCATTTTTATACCCTTAACTTGTGTCATATTTATTTTCCAATTGTTCTCCCGTTCTACCCATGTCACATAAAATAATATTTGTGGTTGTAGCCTCTGCTTTCTCCATCTGATTTACATACATAATAAACATCAACATCAAAACTAACTCTTTGAACTTCCATGGCATTTGAGGGTCTTACTCGTTCCCCTCTTTTCCCCACTGGTGGGTGGGGAGTAGTGGCTCTCCTAGTGAGAGGGCTCCCCCTAGTGGCTAAAAGCGCACTATATGTGTCCAACTCTTTCTGTGTGCGACCTGCTCCGAGCCCCCGGTCAAAAGCTCTGCATTAGTCACTTTCATGTTCCCGTCTAATTGTGTTATGCGACATGTGTACTCCTGTGTTCCTTTAATGTCCGTCTCAATATATCTCTTGAATCCACGTCCTTTTTTATCACTTTTGGTATAATTATCTCGCATGTGCTTTATCATCTTCTTCCTGCATAACAAGTCTTTTTCATGTTTTCACTTTCTTGTATTGTGTGCGTCATATGTATATCAGTCTAATCATTATGTGTCTCGAATCTCTATGCCTTCCTTTCTAATTTTTGGTTTAATTATCTCGTATGTACTTTACTATCTTCTCACTGCATCAGTCCTACTCCTGTTTACCTTAATCTGTATTGTGTGTGTGTATTGTACTTATCCTCCCTTTGAGACCTGTGTACCCTCTCGTCTCCTCTCCGCCCCCCTTCTCCGTGTCTTTGCGTCCTTCTTCTCAGTTGATTTGCTTTGAATCTATTCAGATCTCTTTCACCTTCCCGTTCTCCTCGCCTCCTCTCTGTCCCTTGACTCTGGTCCATCTCCTCGCCCTCTCCAACCTCTGCATCAGCGTCAGTCTCTCGTCTTCTCATCCCGGCACCTTCCATCCTCTCTGGTTCATGTCCCTCGCCACCTCCCACACGTCGCCGTACACCTTAGTTTACGCCTTCATTCCAATGGACCTTCAGCGTGGTCATTGGCGATTGAAATCTGATTCCTCCTTCCTTCAGAGTTTTTTTATCTGAACGTAGCTCCGACACTTTACCGCCACCTCTGTTGCATAATCATGGTCAAAAGTGACTCTCTGTCCCTCCACCTCCATCTTCTTCTGCCAGGCTGCTCTAAGAATGTTCTCTTTGACCTCGAATTCCAAGAAGTTGACTAACTGCTCTCGGTGGCTTGTCCACCTGCGGCTTCGGCGCCAGTGTCCTGTGTGCTCTTTGAATCCCTGTCTTGTCGAGGGCTGTCATCTTTAATTCTCTTCGAATTAGGTTGTCCACAAATTTGACCATCGAATCTCCTTCCATCCCCTCTTTCAGTCCCCATATTCGTATTTTGTTTCTCCTCGACCTCCCCTCCAAGTCCATTAACTTTTCTCTCAACATGTTCTGTTGTTCGAGCATTGCCTTTAGAATATCATGCATTTCTTTATTCCATTCTTCCGTTTCAGCCATCCTTTCTTCCAACATCTTTGTCTTTCTCTTGCTCCTGTATTTTTCCATCCATTGTCTCGAGTCCTTTATCCATTTCCCCTCTGAGCTCGTCCTGTCCCCTCTTCAACTCTTCCCTTAATCCATCAATGCTGTCTTGAATATTCTGCGTGCTCGCCTGGCTAGCCATTGCGTTAGCTTGTATGCTAGTTTGTAGCTCTTGTTGGCTAGTCAGCGCGCTAGCTTGCATGTTCCGCATGTTAGCTTGTACGCTAGCTTGTATGCTATCTTGTATAGCTTGGATAGCCTTTGCGTTAGCTTGCATATTAGCCTAGCCAACTTAGAATATCTAAAGGGGAACAAACTGATTTTGAAAATGCAATTAAAGGGATCAAATGGAATGAGGTACTGTCCTACTCAGATGCTGACTCTGACTGTCATGCCCTTTTGTCTACCATCCAACATGTAATGAATACATTTATGAGGAAAACAAAACCTAGATGTGGACAGAAAAACACTCTTCCATGGATAGGAGGTGATTTACTTAAAATGATGAGGGAGCGTGATGCGACACTGAAAGTAGCCATAAAATCAAAACTGACCACTAATAGATAAGTTTATAGGACTGCGAAATAAGATGGCACGAGAAATAAGGAAAGCAAAGGCCAATTTCTTTATTAATATCATTGACCAAGCAAAGGGAAACTCCAAATTGATCTGGGAGAACTTGAATAAGCTGACAGGGAAACACACTGGGGGGGAAAAGTGCCTAGAAATCTGTGTGAATGGCAATATTACACAGGATGGACCTGAAATTGCAACAAGTTTTAATTCCTATTTTGTAGAGTCGGTGCATACTCTGCAACAGAGCTCCCTACTAATCTGACTGTCTCCAGTGGATCAAAATCAAAGTCTTTGAGCTGTGTGAAATCACTGTAACAAAAGTGACAATTATAAATTCCTTGAAGAACTCCAAAGCCAAGGATGTGTATAGTCTAAACACTATGCTACTAAAAACATTTAATGAATGCTTATCTGAACCAATATCAACTATCATAAATAGATCCTATAGTGAAGGCGTTTCTCCAGGAGCATGGAAGGAAGCTATAATAACCCCCATCTACAAACCAGGTCAATCCTCTGAGGTAGCTAACTATAGGCCAATTAGCATTTTACCTGTTATTTCCAAAATAGCAGAGAAACACATAGCAGAACAACTAACAAGTCACCTTAGCACCAGCTCCGTTGGACTGCACCCCATGCAGTTTGGTTTTATGGCAAAACACTCAACAGAGACTGCAATCTGCTTCCTCCTGGAGAATATTAAATCTAAGCTTGATAAGGGGGGAGTTGTTGCAGCCGCATTTTTTTATCTAAATAAAGCCTTCGACACTGTGGATCATGGTGTCCTGCTCACCAAGCTTTCTCGGTACAACTTCTCCCCTAATACCATCACATACATGAAGTCTTATCTTGAAGGTAGAACTCAGAGAGTAAGGGCAAATGGTGAGCTATCCTCTGCCCTTAGCTGTGGTTTTGGTGTCCCCCAAGGATCTATATTGGGACCGCTGTTGTTTAGTTTATACATTAATGATCTTCCAGCTGTATGCAATAAGTCTGACATCCAGATGTATGCAGATGATATGGTCATTTATGTCCATGCAGAAACCAAGCAGCAAGCTGCAAACAAGTTAACAGCGGTAATGACATCGGTCACTGAATGGTTGACTAACTCATGTCTGCATTTAAACACCAAAAAAACTGTTTGCATGTTTTTTACAAAGAGGCTGATGAATGCTGTCTCACCTGATGTCTGTGATTGATTGATTGATTGGAAACTTTATTAACAGATTGCAGAATGGGTACAGTACAGCTCAATACATACAATTGTTAAGGGGATGCAGACCAGAGAAAGACTTTCGTCTTGTTTACATCAGGGTCCCCCATTTTCAATTCATCGTAACATATGACATACAGATAGACAGTACTGCTACATCTATACATTTATGACATACCAGATTTGCAAATACAGTACTGTTTGTGATACGAAAAGAGTCCAGAAAAAAGAGTATATACATTTGATGTAGAAACTGTACATTGGAGGAGGTTGGGTAGGTGGGGGGGACTGTACATTGGAGGTGGTTGGGGGGGGGTTGGGTAGGAGTGGGGGGGGGGGGGGGGGGGGGGTTCAGTAGGAGGGGTGGGTGGGGGACACTGTACAACTATACAAGCAAAACTGTACATTGGAATATTGACAAGACCATACTTGGTGATTTACTGTACATTGGAGGGGGTTGTGTTAGGACATTTACAGGGGCCAGTTTCGAATTGCAGTCTCCCGTAGGTGTTTTTTGAGAGTGTTTTTGAAAGTGGGTAGTGATTCACATTCCTTTACAGCTTTGGGTAGGGCGTTCCACATTGATGTGGCATAATTGCGAAACGTGTTTAGTCCCTTGTTTGAGCCGAATCTGGGTTTAACATGATTTGTGGAGCTCCCTCTGGTGTTGTGATCGTGGTATTCACTGACCTTTGGGAAGTATTTTGACATGTACATGGGTACCTTGGTCGTGTAGTGTATCTTGTAGACCAGGCCCATTGCAAGTTGCTGTACTCTGTCGTCTACTCTAAGCCATCCTAGGTTGTCAAAGTGGGCAGGGGTGAGGTGGGTTCTAGGAGTAAGGTCAAGCAGTAGTCTGACCAGTTTGTTTTGAGATGTTTGTAATTTTATTTTTAGCGCCTTTGAGGTGCTTTGGTACCATGAGGTGCAAGCATAGTCGTAGTACCCTTGAATGAGTGCTCCTGCCAGAGTCTTCAGGGTATTCTTGTTTACCAGTGAGGAGATCCGGTACAAGAATCGAGTTTGTTGGTTGACTTTTTTTATTACATTGGATGCCATTTTGTCACAGGAAAGATTTGCCTCTAGGATGGAACCCAGGTAGGTAATATCTTCTTTCCTTGTGACAATATTGTCACCCACTGTAACTGAGAAGCCGTCGGTCTTGCTGAGTTTGTTATTTGAACCGAAGAGAATGGACTCTGTTTTGCCCATGTGTAATGATCGTTTATCAGCGAGCCATATGCAGATTTTGCCTAGTTCTGAGCTGAGGGTTTTTTCAACCTGTAACTTGTTCTTGTTAGAGACCAGCAGGGCTGAGTCGTCCGCAAACAGGAACAAGTTGCAGTCACAAGCTGACGACATGTCATTTGCATAAATTAGGAACAGTAGCGGACCTAGTATGCTTCCTTGTGGAACACCACAGCTTACTGTGAGGGGGGGGATAGGGTACCGTTTACCTCCACCATCTGCTCTCTCCCCTCCAGGTAGGATTGCATCCAGCTCACTGATTGACAAGCTAAAAGCAATTGGTTTTGATAGTCTATCAGAATGGTGTGATTGACAGTGTCGAAGGACTTTTGTAGGTCCAGCATGACCATGCCGCAGTATTTGCCCGCGTCCACCTCTTGTTTGATGTGGTCGTTTAAATAAAGAAGGCATGTGTCAGTGGAGTGGGATGTTCTGAAGATTGGAATTCGTAGATTCGATTTTTTTCCGCGAGGTATTTTTCGACCTGTTCGTATAAAAAATGTTCCATGACTTTCGAGATGGAGGTAAGGATAGAAACAGGGCGGTAGTTGCCTGGGTCTAATTTACTGCCTTTTCTGTGCAGGGGTGTTACTCTCGCAATTTTTAAGTCCTTGGGGACGTGTCCCTGTTTTATGGAGAGGTTTATTATGTGTGTGATGACTGGGTTGATGGCGGCTGCTGAGTCTCTGAGGAATTTGGAGGGGATGTTGTCATGGCCAGTGGCCTTGTTAGGTTGGAGGGCGCTCAGTTTTTTGAGTACCTCATCTGTTGTTACCATTTCCAGTTTGAAGTCGTCTTTGTGGACCCCTAGGTTCTTGTAGTATGCTACTATGTGTTCTACCCCATAATGCCCTGAGTGGGAGGGTAGTTTGTTTACCAGTGTTGTGGCTATGTTTGTGAAGAAACTGTTTAAGTAATTGGCTACATCCAGCTTGTCTGTGATGAGCGTGTTGTCCGTCTTTATGTTTATGTTTGAGAATCTGGTTTTAAGTTTTTTACTGCAGCCTAGTTGGTTATTGAGTAATTTCCAAAGTTCACATGGTTTGTTTTTGTTTTCCTTTTTTTCGCTGTTTTGATCATGGAATTTACGTAATTTCTTAGTCTGTTTCTTTCCATTTTGAGTTCAGTCACGTGGGCTTGGAGTTCACTGCTCGTGCTTATGGTAAACAGAGAAGGTTGACAGTTGTATCCGAATATAGATACCTTGGGATAAAAATCGACTCCAATCTTACATTTAAAAAAACGAATCAAATCGGTAGTAAACAACGCAAAGTTTCACTTATCAAACTTCCATCACATCAGAAACTGTCAACAAAAGCAGCAGCACTGTATTTTAATGCCATTATTATGTCACACTTAACATACTGTCTGACTAGCTGGACACAAGCCTCCTGTACAACACTACGATATGTACAGGTAATTTACCATCAGGCTGTGAAAGTTCTGGACAGGAAAACAAACAGCCACCACCATTGTCATAGCATAACAAACCAGAATCTACTGAGCTGGGACAATCTTGTTAAATTCAAAGATGCCTGCCTTACCTATAAAATCCTACATGGCTTGGCTCCTCCCCCCCCCCCCCCCCCCCCCCCCGCCCTCTGTACTTTCATAAAACAGAAAGCATATGCTGACAGATATACCAGGTCTGTAGTCAGAGGGGACTGTGTAGAAGGTCTGATTTTAGTCAGGCAGCCTTTTCCGTGAGAGCAGCCCACACCTGGAACAGTCTGCCAACACGGCTCAGGGAGTATCAAAGTTACATTTCATTTAAAACTAACTTAAAATCATGGTTGAGAGATGGTCAAGTGTGTGACCATTTTAACTGAGGGGTTGTGATGTATTGTAATGTATTTATTTGTATGTATTTTAGTGTTTGTAACCTATACTGATTCCTACTGTGTTTTAATTATTGTACTATGTTTTAATTATTGTAGTGCTCATGTCACCTGCCACAGAGACTACAGTTGAAAATTAGCCAACTTGGCTAAACTGGCATATTTACAGTCAAATGTTCCTTAATATGCACTGTCTCTGTATTTTAAACCAATAAATACAAATACAAATTGTAGCTCTTGGTTAGCCTTAGCTTGTAGCTCTTGGCTAGCCTTTTGGTTACTCACCGCGCTAGCTTGCATGCTAGTTCGTAGCTCTTGGTTAGCAGCATTTACGCTGGCCAGTATGTTCGCTTGTATCCTCGCTAACCAGGCGGGCTCCACGGGCTTCCCGTCCCTGTCTACCTGCGTCACGCTCACCTGAGCTACTTCTTCCGTCATTTCCTCGTGTCGAGATCTTTCCTCCGGTGTTTGTACGTCTTCTGGGGTCCTATTTCTCTCGCTCTCTCGTGGACATCCTTTCTTTTCTCTTATATCTTTGAAATGTCACCTTTTATTTTGTTTTAGACAGTTTTACTTCCCTTTTTCGATATTATTTGACCGGGAGCTCTTTCAATGGTCGACTATCCACCCATCTCAAAACCGGAAATCCGCAGAGATGTTTATTAAGACAGCATTTGAGGAATGTGTAAAGCATTCGATTGTGAATGTCAGTACTCTGATAAAAATCATTTGGAGTCAGATTTCCAGAGCAAGTCGGACAACAATTCAACAGTCATGCAACACGCTTGGCAAGGCGGTGGTCAAAACTGTGCAGGCCTAGCTCATCTCAAACAAGCCTAATGTCTATGGAGCAGCGCCACATTTTATCTGGAAGATGTCACAATTAATGTTATCTTCAAAATATCTAGGTTTAGGAGAGACTGGTGCAGGTTCAGAAAAACTGAGAAAATATGAATTTTTAGTAGTCTACACAGCAGTAGTAACAGTTATAACACAGTAGTAGTAACACAGTTATAACAGTAGTAGTAACGGATGCAGTGAGAGAACAAAGACACGTCCTGAGAGGAAGTATAGAAAGTCACTGCTGACATCGCCACATATCACAACCTCTTGTTAACATTCTCCAAAACCATTACTACTACCAAAGCTTCTTTCTTTCACCATAGGATCGAGGCCTCTGCCAAGAACCTTCGCAAACTGCATGCTACCATGTCCTCCCTCCTCACTCCCCCCCACCCCTCCCCCCTCATCTCTCTCTGCCGAAGACTTTGCGATCTTCTTTGAGGAAAAAGTGGAGAACATCTGCAGCTCATTCTCCCAACCCCCACCCATTCCAAATACTGAATCGAGAACCTCATCCTTCATTCTGTCATCTTTCTCTCCCATTACAGACGCCGAGACCCTGACACTGGTAACGTCGAACCGTCCGACTACATGCCAGCTGGATCAGCTACCCTCCCCACTCCTCCAGACCATAGCACCAGACATCCTCCCATTCCTAACTGCAACCATCAACTCCTCCCTCAACTCGGGGGTGGTCCCCACCTCCCTAAAACAAGCAAGAGTCACACCGCTCATAAAAAAATCAACCTTGAACCCTACCGTCATAGGCAACTATCGTCCTGTCTCTCTCCTTCCTTTCTAAAACACTTGAACGTGCTGTATCCAAACAACTCACTGATTATCTCTTACAGAATTACCTCCTAGACCCTAACCAGTCAGGATTCCGGACTGGCCACTCCACAGAAACGGCCCTCATTGCGGTCAGAGGCACTTCACTTGGCAAAAGCGAAAGGCCTCTCCTCTGTCCTGATTCTCCTAGATCTATCTGCGACACAGTCAACCATCAGATCCTCCTCGCATCCCTCGCAGGAATGGGAGTGGCTGGCTCTGCGCTGACATGGCTGACATCATACCTCAATGACCGCTCCTACCAAGTGTCATGGAGAGGGACCCTGTCTGCCACGTGCCCCCTGCGGACAGGTGTCCCCCAGGGCTCAGTCCTTGGACCCCTTCTCTTCTCCCTCTACACTAAATCTCTGGGTAACATTATCACATCTCATGCCTTCTCGTATCATTGCTATGCCGATGATACTCAACTCTTCCTCTCCTTCCCCCCCTCAGATATCCACGTCTGAGCGGATCTCGGCCTGTCTGTCTGACATCTCCGCCTGGATGATGTCCAACCACCTCAAACTGAACCTAAGAAAAACAATTGCTTCACCTGCCGGCCAAATCCTCTCCCCTGACCGACCTTTCCATCACAGTTGAGAATTCAACTGTGACCACGTCCCCGACCGCCAAGAACCTTGGTGTTGTCCTTGACGACCAGTTGAACTTCTCCGCTCACATTGCAGCGACAACCAGAACATGCAGATTCCTCCTGAGCAACGTCAGAAGGATCCGCCCCTTCCTGACAAAAGAAGCCACCCAACTCCTCGTCCAACCAACAGTCATCTCCCGCCTCGACTACTGCAACGCACTGCTTGCAGGCCTTCCGACCACTGCCACCAAGCCTCTCATTCAGAATGCAGCGGCCCGCCTGATCTCAAACCTACCGAAGTCAGCCCATGTCACCCCACTTCTCAGGGACCTGCACTGGCTCCCCATGGCCGCACAAATCCGCTTCAAGGCCCTCGACCTGGCATATCGTGCCGCGAAGGGAACGGCTCCCACCTACCTCCGGTCAATGGTCTCCAACTACACAACCTCAAGACCCCTACGCTCTGCATCTTCTGGCCGCCTCAGACCTACTCCTATCCGAGCTCCGGGAGGGTCATCAAAGAGAAGTCGCCTATTCTCGGTCCTTGCCCCACAATGGTGGAACGAACTTCCCACCACAGTTAGGACAGCCGAAACCCGTCCAATCTTTCGCCGTCGACTAAAGACGCACTTCTTCAATCATTATCTGTAATGAAATTAAATGAAAAAAATATATAACTCTAACCCTACTGTCATGCACTTGTCCTAATATACTAACCTACACTATAGCACTCAACACTTTGATGAACATTGTTACTCAGCTGATAGGTGTACCAAACAAATCTACAAACAAAATGTTAAATAACATAGTAGTAGTAACAGTTATAACACAGTAGTAACAGTTATAACACAGTAGCAGTAACAGTTATAACACAGTAGTAGTAACAGTTATAACAGTAGTAATCACAGTAATAATAATAATCTTTATTTATATAGCACCTTTCATACATAGAATGCAGCTCAAAGTGATTAACAGAGCAAAAACTAAATAAAAACACAAAATTTGACAAAGCAAAAAAAAAGTTAAAAGAAAACTATTAAACTATTTTAAATTGCAAAACATGATTAACACTGAGTGCCGAAAACGTAGAAATATGTTTCTGTCGCCCGATCGTTGAGTGCCGGAAACGTAGATCTACGTTTCTGGGTAATTTTTCCTATGCTTAACAGGCACGCCGACATCCCTGGCTGGTTTTTTGTTCCCTAAAATGCATAATAAAATATATAAAAATTGATAAAAGCAATAATAAGTACAGTAAAAGCAAGGAACAACATTAAAATAGAAGCAAGAGCTAATAAAAGCAACAGCAGATGAAAGTTAAAAGCTAGAGTAAAAAGGTAGCTATGTATTTCTTTATATAAAATATCTAATCTTGTTGCCTGTCGTGTGTAGTGGTGACTGTTGTGTAACCATTGAAATGATAATATGATGTTGAATGTTAGCCGTGGTGGTCACTACATTAAATCTATAACTATAACTGTCCTTGTCTGTCATAATTTTTCTGTAACGTTACCTTTTTTTTGGGTGAGGGTCTGTGTCTTTTAGCTAAAAACACCAGCTAACTAGTGAGGACAAAATGTCAGACAGCAAACGTTGATGTTGATAACACTGTAGCTAGCTAGCTAGGATAACACCAGCTAGCTAGCTGGCTAACGAGTTGGGGGATCATCCCTATGTTCCCCGGGTTCTATGTTCCCCGCTTTGATTGATTAATAGATTGAACATTTTATTAATTTTTATTATTTTATTAATTATTAATGTCCGCCTTGTTTCGAACGGTTAAGCTTAGGCCCTCTTTCGAACTGGTTAAGGTTAGAGTTTGGAATCAGGGCTGGTGGTCTAAAATGTTCAATCAATAAATCAATCAAAGCGGGGAACATAGAACCCGGGGAACATAGGACCCAGGGAACATAGACATGCTCCCCGAGTTGGCAGCTAACGTTAGCTAGCTGGGCTGGATATACGCTAGCTAGTTGGCAGTCAAACGTTAGCAAACTAATAGTTTGGTCTCCGTTTCTAATACATGCTGTCACTTACCTTTGAGCAAACATAAGTGTCCTTGGAAATTGTCTTCACATTCAGTTGTGTATGTGGTCGACGACACAGCATAATCCACTGTTTGCATTTGTCAAGCTTTCTTTTGGGCTTCGGAAAAGGTACGAAATATACTCCTCCATCCAGTCTTTCAGGGTACCTGGTGTCCGAATTACAGGTACCCCACGCACAGCTTTTCACCATCAGATAAATATTAGCTAGATAATAAACGTAGAAACTGAACTCTTCACAGTGGTTTCTATCACATACTTCTTGTTTTCGTTTGATGCGCCTCACAAATGGCTTTTCTGGTGATGTCCGAGTTTTCTGTCAGTTCGCTGTGATATGATTGGACAAATTCTATTTGGGGCGTGGTTTAGCGATAGGTCTATTGGAATATTCTTTTCGGGGTACATGATACATCCTAGTCAAGGTAAGGGCTATATGGTATCAATCTTGTGTTGATCCAATAATGTTTTCATTGCGATCCGAGCGTATGTGTGTAACGCTACTCCATAACGTATTCAGTTGGTGACGATCAAATCATCGAAAAACTACCCCCTCCCCTTTCATGCATTCATGATGGAACATAATACCGATCATATGCATTTGATTTTTTTAAAGTCGCGTGTGTAGGGACAAAACGCCAATGCATTTACTATAATACACATTGCAGCCTCTCAGGAATTGGCCCGGATCATTCCAAAATAACACTCATATTCACCACGGTATAAAACGGGAACGTATGGATGGAAAAATTATTTCTTTTTTGCATCTTGACCGGAAGAAACCCAGTGTCAAATGACTATTATTGAATCCCTGGCTACAATATAGAATATAGATTTAGCTCTACAAACAAGGTGACCGTTCCCTATCTATCTAGTGGTGGCCTCGCTACAGACGGCTGCGGCTAATAGCTGGCACCCAAAGTGTTAAGGTGGGGTGAAGGTGAGTCGGGATGTTGACCCGTTTGTGGATCTGTTGAAAGACTAAATTGACCCGTTTCAGACCTACCGTCCATTGCCATTCAGTGTCTATGACCTGTTCAGTAGCTCATATGATTACGTGTAGGCTAACTTCCTGTGACCTGTGACATCATTCCTGACCTGTTTGTGCCGACGGAAATACTCAGAAGACAGCTGTCTTGCTTGTTTGAAATAAATAGGAGCTGCCCTGCTCGTAGAGCTTTCTATTAGGTAAGTTAGAAAAAAGGACTGATAGGTCGAACTTCTCTGCCATTACTACGCACAGGGGGACGTGAAAAGGTAAGATATTATGAGGAAGAAACTGTGTTTCTGACAGGGTAACAAAAATATGTATAATTGGGTTTAAGGAGTATGAATTCCCACAGAGGGGGAATCATTCTTTTTGAAAATATTAAATCAACTTAAAGAAACAAGTTAAAATACAGAGGATATTTGAAAAATGTAAGGAACAGACAAAGGAAAAAATAAGTTGACTGTGTAAGTTGCTTTTTATTACAGGTTCAAAGCTGTCGGGTGTTGAACTGTGTGTGTATCAAACAAGAGAGACTGTCAGGCTTTAAAACTGTAGGACCCAGGCCCAGAACTGTACCCAGAGAGGAAACTGCACCCAGAGAGGAAGGTTTGCCCTGCGTTGAAGGGGTATCAAACAGGAGGGAAGGCTGTCATGTTTTAAACTGTGGATACCGAACAGAGGTAAAGACGACTTTGAACTGTTAAACAGTAATTCAGAACAATTTAATTGAAAAAAGGTTTATTACACTGTACTAAGTTAACTCTGTCTATTGTTTTATTACAGGTTCAAAACTGTCAGGTATTGAACTGTGTGTGTATCAAACGAGAGAAACTGTCAGGCTTTAAAACTGTGTGGGACCACATGCCTTAAACTGTGCATTGGGGTATCAAGCAGGAGGGAAGACGGTCATGTTTTAAACTGTGGATACCGAACAGAGGTTCAAAACTGTCAGGTATTAATCTGTGTATCAAACAAGAGAGACTGTCAGGCTTTAAAACTGTGTGGGACCGCATGCCTTAAACTGTGCATTGGGGTATCAAGCCGGAGGGAAGACTGTCATGTTTTAAACTGTGGATACTGAACAGAGGTTAAGACGACTTTGAACGGTTGAACAGTAATTCAGAATTTGTATTGCACTGTAAACACTGTATGAATGTGGCTCCCCTCGCCACAGAGTCTGCACTGTCTGGTGAAAAGATGCAACAGGCTTGACACGTGATGCAAGGCTTCTATCCTCACTACAGCCGACCAGTGGGAGGCATAGTCTAGCAACATTCAAGACAGGGGAGGGGAGAATTGGCAATACGAAATTGGGATGGGAGAAAAAAATTTAAAATAAGGAGAAAAAGTGGATACAAAAAAAACTATGAATGTGATTTGGATGAAAGAAATGTGGTAACGGGCAACATTTTTTAAAGCGTGGCTGAGAAAAAGAGAAAAGAATGGATAGTGAGATATACAGAGCTTTGTTGATTTCTGTTTTCCAGCTGGCACTCACTACAACAGGGGTCTTCAATTAAGTTTGGCCGAGGGCCAAATTTCTTCCAAGCCATTGTATGGGGGGCCGGTAACAAAAACAATGGCTAATTTAATATTGATAGTGAAAACTTTTTTTTTTTTTTTTATCCACTTTTTCTCCCATTTTCTATATTTTCTCCCATCCCAATTTCGCATCATCCAATTCAACCCTCCCCTGTCACGAACGCTGTTTCTTGCCTCCCACAAGCCGGCTGCAATGTGGACTAAGTCATACATAGCACAAGTCCCCTCCGGTACTTGAGGTAACAGCAGTCGCATCTTTTCACCTGCGCAGCTTGATCTCTCAGTGGTGAGGAGTAACGCGTGGGAGGCTCACGCTGCCCCCGACACTTCCTGATTCTACTGCGCAGGCGCACCAACCGACCTGTAGGAGTCGCTGTCCACAACGCCCGATCCCCACCCATCAGTTTCCCACCCCCTAATACGGCCAATGTGTATTAGTATGAACGACCAGCTAAACTGAAAGCAATGTGGAGCGCTGGGCTCGAACAGGCGAGCCCAGCGTCTCCGCATTCGTGGCGAGCGCCTTGCCCACTACGCCACGTAGCCGCCCGATAGTGAAAACATTTTAACTCTGACAGACCACCTTATAACTAAGACATACATTTGTGGCACAGGCAGATAATGGACAAAATAAACTAGCTGCATACAGTAGGTGGCCTAATAAACTGTAAACGACATACACATTTGCACTGAACATTATACCTTTGTCTTTTTGCCATTTTATTATAAAACCAGAGACAAGCGCCTCTCTCTTATTGGCCTATCTTACATTACGCACAACCAATGTGTATCTGACGGCCCTTTCTGTGGAGCGCACTGGACTATTGAGAAACAATAGGAATTTTCCATTGGTTCTCCCAGTCCATGTGACCATTTCTAGCATTTCCATTGGCTATAGTGACAGACATAGATATATGATAAATGGATAGATACAGCGGATTAGATGCAGTCCAGAGAAAACAACCAATCTAGATATTTCAAGATTCTATGCTTTACATCCGCGCATTCTCTGAGAGATGCACTACATTTTTAGATGACAATCGATTCCGATACAATAAAGCAAGCTGCCATTCACCAGCAGGCCTTTAACCTCTTAAGCCCGGAGCCTATTTTCTATAGTAAAATAAAGTAAATGGAATATTGCTCCACTTCTACAAGGTCAATTAGCATATTCTTGGTATCTAGGGACATCTATGGACCTCAGTGAATGTATTCCCAGTGTCAGAAAAATTGTGATGAAACAAAGGAGAATCTGAATTATGATTTTTCTTTGCATCTTTGACAGTGAATAACACCATGCTAATAATGACCAGACATGAAGAACTGCCACTGATCTCGTTCAGTACCTTCTTGAGATCATGTGTACAAAAAAATCGAAGGAAATTAATAAAGGGAAGATGATTAAACAGAAGGTTCTGTAGATTAGTACAGTAATTCTCCCATCAGGACCAATGCAATTTGAAAAATTAATATAGAATAGCAGGCTTATAAATTACCTTATTATAGCCAATTCGCACATTTATATATATATACATATTATCTTTCAAATGGCCGAGTTCAATGTGGATTTAGTATCACCAGGCGTGCATAAGAACAGATAAAGAAATCTACTGTACTTTTTTATTTTGATCAGGGTTCAACCGCTTTGAAACTAATTTCAAATCTAATTGTTTCTGCATGCTAACAATAGGGAAGAGAAACGAACTGCGCTTCAATATTTGTCAATAACGTTACACTTTGTGGCTTATTATCCCGAATAATAAGAGTTATTAAAAAAATGCATACAGAACTATGAAGCTTGAAACCCCATAGAGGCTTTCAGGAAGTGTAGTTCTGAAAAATGGTCGCGAGGCGACCATTTTGGAACAATGGGAATTGTAGTTTTTTTTTTACACACAGGGGTCTACAGCTTTTACTACCGCCTTGCCAAGCGCGGGGAGCTGAATGAACCCAGAGCGAGAGCGGGGGGGCGTGACCGCACGCTTTGTTTTATGGCCGTGCGTTCAGCACATAAAAACCACGTAAAAACACATTTCTCTGTACAGCTTGACTAGTTTAATATGACCAACTAGTAAACTAGTCTGACTACAGCAGACACTAGGCTACAGTTCTGACTGTCTCTTTAACGACAAATCAAGGTTAGGAGCATTTGGCCTCTGTTGTGAAAGACATAACAATAACACCGCCTAGCCTGATTGAAAATTTTATTAACAGATTGCAGAATGGGTACAATACAGTACAGCTCAATACACACAATTGTTAAGGGGATGCAGACCAGAGAAAGACTTTCGTCTTGTTTACAAGGCTTGTTTATTTATTTCTCCCATTTGTACGTCATTTCAATTGTGTATTTAATCTGTGTGACCAGACCTCTTGGTCACTTTCTGGTCAGACGCTTGTGTGTACACATGTGTGTCTCTCTATAAACTGATCTCTGTGGAAGCACAGATATTAAACTATGTTCTATGGTTTTATATACAACTGATTATCTAATTTCTACAGTTCACTGTCATTGGCTTATTTTAAATATTCCACAACAAGTGTTACAGACAAGAAAGAAAGAAAAATCAACTTGTTAAGACGTGCTGATTTGTATTCTGCTGTGTTACTATGACGATGAATGAGCCATAAATACTGCAGATGGGGGAGGGGGTCATGGATAGCTTCACCCACGTCTACAAGCTCCTCCCACCCTATAACCTGCCTTTACGTGCGTTAACTATAGTGCAATCAATCATATCCTCCAGTCATTAAAATCATTATAGTCCACTCAAGACAGCCCAAAACCAGCCCCATGTCCACGAGCAGCGACGGTTGGCATGATGACCAGCTAAAGCCACGGTTGCCATGACAACCGGGGCAGCGACAATGCTGTGAAGGACAGGAGGAGTGCATGCTGGGATTGGTGATGTTGTAGTGGCTGGATCTGGGGCGCAGAATGAATCCCTCTGTCACAGACAGAGAGCAGCAAAAAAAACAAAAATAAAACAGTGAGAACAGACCGAACAGACGGGTGCACAGTGATTTGGTGCCAGATGCACAAGCCACCGGGGGTGGGGGTGCGGTGAGAGGAAGTGCATCCCTAAAGCGGCAGAACTAAAACGACAGCGCTGAGCTCCAAGCCCTCGTCCTTCACCGCGAGGCACGTCATGGTGCTTCTGTCACCGTCTCAGCTGCTCTGTAAAGTTCAATCAACAAGTGCTACAGGCAGAGCGCTAAGGGACCGGGTTGATGCCAGGTGGAGGGGAGAGAGAGAGAGACACGAGCGAAAGATAAATAAGAGTGCTAGCAGACTGCCTGGTGGGTCTCAGCACTTGTTGAGGCTCCAGAGGGGGTCGAGGCTGCTGAGGGGGTCGTCCCCTCCGTCGTCCCGGGGCCCCTGGAGGCCCTGGCCCTCGGTCGGATGCAGGAAGCTCTGCTTGGTCACACGGTGCTTCCCCTTGCCCCCTCCCTCCATGGAGAAGGCCTCAGGCGTCAGGGAGGCCAGGAGCTCCAGGGACGAGGGAACCGGGGCGGAAGAGGGAGGTGGCGGCTCTGGGACCGGGTGGTGGTTAGTCGTCGGGGGTGAGTCGGGAGAGGCGGCGTCAATGCCGTTGGGTGGCGGGGTGTGGACCTTGTCGGGGGAGGCGGAGGAGAGAGGTGGGCTGGGGGAGGGAGGGGGGCGGGATTCCGCGGGAGGCGCAGGGTCCTGGGGCAGCTGAGGGCCTCCCTCCAGGGACAGGTCGGGCAGGGTGGTGGGAAAGGCCTGCTCATCCGGGCCAGCGGGGTCCATGGCCGGGTCAGTGGTGCTGGGAGGGCGGATGCTCAGCTTGGCAATAGTGGCCTGAATAGAGCTGATGGGCATGTCTCCGCCCAGAACAATGTCCTGCTGGGACTCCTGCCTGGAGTAAGGCTGGAGTGGAGACGGGACAAGAAGACTCAGATCAAACAAACACACAGTATACAGATAACAGCACCATGTACAGATAACAGCACCATGTATACAGATAACAGCACCATGTATACAGATAACAGCACCATGTATACAGCACACTAACATACATGATTGGAAGAGATGTACCTGATCTGACCTAGGGATGCACCGATCCGATATTGATATCAGTCCCGATATCACTAAAATAGCTGGATCGGGTATCAGTAAAAAATAATTATATATCGGATTTTCTTTATATAATAAGAAATAAAATAAGAAATAACAATTCAGTACATTTATATCCGTGTTAATTTGTTACATTTAGTTTCACTAAGTTAGGAAAGTAATGCATTAAGTCAAGCCTGATGTTGCCTTGCACAAAATAATGATCCCAGTCTCTTCCACAGTGAGGCATACAGTTTATTAATTGAACAATGGGTTTTTTACATTTAGTCGTTTAGCTGACGCTTTTATCCAAAGCGACTTACAAGTTCTGTACGACAAGTCATCAGGAAGGGCACAACTCTTATCAGCTGAGTAACAGTGTTCATCAAAGTGTTGAGTGCTACAGTGTAGGTTAGTATATTAGGACAAGTGCATGACAGTAAGGTTAGTTAGGGTTATATTTTAATAAAAAAAAAAAAAAAATTCAGATAATGGTATGGGTATCGGATCGGTACTCTGTATCGGCCGATACCCAAAGCCAGGTATCGGTATCGGGACTGAAAAAGTCGGATCGGTGCATCCCTAATCTGACCACAACCCATTGAGTTCCTTTATAAGAACCAAGCATGCAGAACCAAGCACAATAGAAAATGCAACATTAGACCTCATCCAACTAACCAACACATCCAGACTTGTACCTAGAGATGCCAGCTACATTAGAGATCTAAATAAAATACCAGCTCTGTGTTAGCACATAACTAACTAACCAGCCAAGGCTGGGCTTCCAAAAAGCATCACATTGACTAAAATCATCTTTGCCTTGATCGAAATATGATCAAATGGACAAACTGATCTTAGCATGAGGACAAATATAATCTTTGAGCCAAGGGAACCCTGAAATCAGCAGACCAACCCAGGGATAGCCCCACAGGAAGAGCTTGCTGGGATCTTGAGATCACATGCGTCTGATCTGATGGGAGTCTAACCAGAGTGGTGCTGGTTCTGACCTTGGTGACGGCAGAGTTGCTGGTCTTGGCGGTGGTGATCCCGTGGCGCTGGAGGACCTGCTCGGCCTGCTTCAGCACCGCCTCGTAGCAGAACTTCAGGTGCAGCTGCAGAACACAGAAGAGGAGTCCGTTGGTGTGACCTGCTAGGGCTGGCCGATCCATATCACCATAATCACTCCATAGCGATAGATAACACGATATCCGCTCACGTATGTGAAATCATTAATTGATTTTCAAATGACATTCAATCAAATATTTCAGATCAATAAAGAAACAGAAAGTCAATCAATTAAACATTTAAAATAATTAAAAACTACTGCAGACTGGTAAAATGGTTCGCTACTAAAGATTTAATATATAAATATATCAAATATACTAATTAATTGAATTTTAAAGTGCTTTGCAAAACGTTCCATGTTTCTGGGGCACAGAAACTAAAAGCAGCATTTCCTAATTCAGTGCAAACTCTGGGAACCTTGTGTGGGAGATAACCAATAATGGCTTTATACAGAAACAGATGCCAATGCAAGTCACGTCTCTCTGCCAGAGAGGACCACTTAACCGTATCATATAGGATACAATGATGGCTACCGTAACGGTCACCGGTGATAAATCTAAGGGCAGAATGGAGTCCAGAGGGGCTTTAGAGTGGAAGCAAGGGACGCACGATAATTATTAGCGCTCCCTTTCTTGGCTGTGACGTAGCCACGTAAGTTTCTTGGAGTGGCGCGGACGTAAACAACAAAGATGGCGTCGGTACTAGGAACAGTTTCAGATGAAAAAGATCGCTTGCTATTTGTAATAAATGCAATGCAGAAGTTCCACGAGGAGGGAAAGGGGCAACAACACATCCAACATAATAAGTCACCTGAAACATCACCACCGCTACGATGGTGTATTAAAATCCGACGACGCCGAGCAGCTAAAGGCTAAGCTAATCCAAAACCAGCTGCCGGCGGGACATTTACTGAGGACCAGCACAAAGTGTGGATATTATGATTTAACAAGTCTATCTGTCCAGGACGATGACAACATTATTGCAGGTAAGCAGGCAGCCTAGCCGTTTCTAACTACTAACGTTATCACGCTAGCTTGGATGCTAACTAACGTAATGTCATGGTTCATGGTGAGCTGTTTGTGTTATAACTAGGGATGGGTACCGAATTCGGTACTTTTGAGGCACCGAACCTAAACACGTCGGTACTACCGAGTATCGAATCAAGTGAGAAACAGAGAAAAAAAAATAAAAAAACTTTTTTTATAATTTTTTTTTTTTTTTACTTTTTTCTTTTCATGTCAACGTTCACACGCACAATATATGCTTACCTAGGATTTGACTTGATTCAACAACAAAGCAGTCGGAGCAATGACAAGCCGAAAACTGTCGAAATTGTAGTTATTTGAAGTTTGGATTTTTTTTTTTACACATATAAATTTCTTGAGACTAAAGTACCGAAAAAAGGTACCGTTGGGTACCGGTATCGATTCACAGGTACCGGTATCGGTTCAAATGTGAAAGGTACCCATCCCTAGTTATAACGAGACAGCAAATTAATGAATGAATGAAAACTTTATTTAACAGATTGCAGAATGGGTACAATACAGTACAGCTCAATACATACAATTGTTAAAGGATAACTCCACTATTTTGGGAAATTTGCTTATTTAACATCTTCCCTGGAGTTAGACAAGAAGATGCATACCTTTTTTGTCTCTGTGCGAGTGTGCGTGCATTTTAGCTTTGGGAATAGATGCTCCGTTAGCATAGCTTAGCTTCATCACTGGAAGTGAGGCAGGACAGTAGCCTTACAGTGCCTTACAGTGTATTGCAAGGTCTGACATTGACCAAACTTGATATGCATGACCTTGGTGGGCTCTAGGTCAACTCCTGAAAAGGGGGTCAATGTCAGACTTTGCAATCAAAAGTTAGGGGGCTAATAACCCTTGCCATAATTTCAGTGCGCCCCTAACTTTTGATTGCAAGGTCTGACATTGACCCCCTTTTCAGGAGTTGACCTAGAGCCCACCAAGGTCATGCATATCAAGTTTGGTCAATGTCAGACCTTGCAATACACTGTAAGGCACTGTAAGGCTACTGTCCTGCCTCACTTGATGAAGCTAAGCTATGCTAACGGAGCATCTATTCCCAAAGCTAAAATGCACGCACAGAGACAAAAAAGGTATGCATCTTCTTGTCTAACTCCAGGGAAGATGTTAAATAAGCTAATTTCCCAAAATAGTGGAGTTATCCTTTAAGGGGATGCAGACCAGAGAAAGACTTTCGTCTTGTTTACATCAGGGTCCCCCATTTTCAATTCATCATAACATAATGACATACATGACATACAGTACTGCCTACATCTATACATGACATACCAGATTTGCAAATACAGTACTGTTTGTGATACGAAAAGAGTCCAGAAAAGAGAGTATATACATTTGACGTATTATTATTGTATTGTGATATGTTTTGTTTCATGTTGAAAAAATAATAATAAAAATGTTGATCAATTCTTTTTTTAATAATACAATAAATATCGGGTATCGGTATCGGCCTTGAGGAGCAGAAAGTTATCGGTATCGGGGTCAACAAATCAATATCGTGCACCCCTAGAAGCAGCAGCATGTCTATAAACTATCTCTCCATAATCCAATAGGTGTGTATGTCTGACATACCTTCTCCTGTAGCATGTTCTTCCTTTGCTGCCTCATCTTCTTCACCAGCAGAGGCAGGTCAGGGATACCATTTCCCGCCTCCAGCTCCTGCAGTGCCGCGTACAGCAGACAGAAGGCGCCAGTGCGCCCCACGCCCGAGCTGGGAGAGACAAGAGACCGGCAAGAGAGGAAGGGTTAATTGTCTGTCCACAGATGAAATGGGGTCATTAGAACACCATTTGAAGCTACAACCAGCTACCTAGAAAGTTAGTTTCACTGGGCTGTTTATTATAGCCAGCTACCTACAAAGTTAGTTTCACTGGGCTGTTTATTATAGCCAGCTACCTATAAAGTTAGTTTCACTGGGCTGTTTATTATAGCCAGCTACCTATAAAGTTAGTTTCACTGGGCTGTTTATTATAGCCAGCTACCTATAAAGTTAGTTTCACTGGGCTGTTTATTATAGCCAGCTACCTAGAAAGTTCGTTTCACCGGAAGACATTCGGCGAATTCAAGATTATTGAAGAAAAAACACCTGCCGTACTTTTCGGACTATAAGCCGCGGCTTTTCCCCCCATTTTTCGACCCTGCGGCTTATATAATGGTGCGGCTTATATGTGGACCAAACCCGAAAATGTAAAAATCGAAATATTGCTTTTTTTTACTGCATTGAAATGTTATTTATCCGTTCCCTTATTAAATATGCAACTTGTTTGTTGAAATGTTAATAAATGGGAGCTTCCTCAATCAGCCATCTCTTTCCCGACAATCCCCTCTGTGCACGAACCCTTACATATGGTAATTAAACATTAAAACACCTGCGGCTTATAGTCCAGTGCGGCTTATATATGTACACATCATTCAATTTAGCTGCTGCGGCTTATAGTCAGGTGCGGCTTATAGTGCGAAAAGTACGGTACTCAACCATCAAAATGTTAAGAATACTGAACGTCCATACTCAAAAGAACGTACTGCAGGGGTTTTCAGACACAGCAAGTGGGACCTTTTGATACAGATTGACACGCTCACCTGCAGTGCACCACAACGGGTGTGTGTAAGGGTCTCTGGTGGAGGTAGTGTCCATGTACCTCCTGGATGTAGCGCAGCAGGTTGCTCTTGCTGTCAGGCAAACCCCTGCTCACAAAAGGAAAGGACAACTCGGTTAGGAGAACCATGTCCAACTTTGACCCTCCACCCACAATCTATCAACGCAAAACTTGGAACAAAAGTTACATGAAAATCACATTTATTTCAAACCAAGGAGTCATTATTTATTACACCCACATACAAAGGGGGTATTGTAATGGTGTGTGCATGCTGTGATTCCAACAGTTGCGCAAGTAGGCGGATAGGTCGACAGTCAGCCAAGAACCTGCACTCTTGAACCGTTTTCTTCAAATGGGTCAAAGATCGATGGCACAGACCCACGTCAAACGATTGCTGTGACGGACATCATCTCTCACTGTGAGACACTTGGTGGGGATGGGTGCTGAGGTCTAGTCTATGCAATATTATAACATTCCCCTGTTTACTTGGTATTCTCCTGTATGTTGGTGACTGGAGGGTGACTTTACAGAAGGCTGAAGGTGGAACATGGTCGACTCACAGCTCAGGCCAGGAGGTGAACTGGAGGTGGATGACGGTGCGCTTCAGGCTCTGGCCGCGGTACTGCAGGCTGATCATGCGTTCCACGTGAGTGGGCGTGGTCTTCTGCGTGCTCAGGGTGAGTGTGATTGGTCCCTGAGAGAGCTGCTGGCCGCGCTCCGTCGGAAAGTAACGCGGAACCCTCCCCTGTTAAAAACAAGGATGGGGGCATGGTCAGAATAAATACAAAAAAACGAAGTAATAATAATAATAAAAATACAAACTAAAATCCTTGGAGGGTATACAAATACATGTCATGTCACATGTCGATATTCACATGCTGACACCAGCATGACCACACCTATCTGGATACCTTGTCTAGCTCCTGCTGACACCAGCATGACCACACCTATCTGGATACCTTGTCTACCTCCTGCTGACACCAGCATGACCTCACCTATCTGGATACCTTGTCTAGCTCCTGCTGACACCAGCATGACCACACCTATCTGGATACCTTGTCTACCTCCTGCTGACACCAACATGACCACACCTATCTGGATACCTTGTCTAGCTCCTGCTGACACCAACATGACCTCACCTATCTGGATACCTTGTCTAGCTCCTGCTGACACCAACATGACAACACCTATCTGGATACCTTGTCTAGCTCCTGCTGACACCAACATGACCACACCTATCTGGATACCTTGTCTAGCTCCTGCTGACACCAACATGACCACACCTATCTGGATACCTTGTCTAGCTCCTGCTGACACCAACATGACCAGTCTATCTGGATACATTGTCTAGCTCCTGCTGACACCAGCATGACCTAGGGTTGCACGGTATACCGGTATTAGTATAGTACCACGGTACTAGAGTGTTCAAAATGATACTATACTACGTTTGGGAAAGTTTTTTACTTTTTTATTTATTCATTTATGCATGCGAATGCCTTCCTATTGGAGCACAGCACTGCTGTCAGTGGTGACGTTGCGCTAGTTTACCGGAAGCAACCTTATGGAATGAAGAACAACAAACTCTAGTTGAGACGGGAGCTAGCATAGCTCGTCCGGCGAGTGTTGGCATCGGTGGCATGACTGCAGTACTGATGGGAGCTGCTGTAGCGCGTGACGTTGGTTGTCATGGCCATCGGCAGTCGCGGTGAGGATCTGTGTTGATTGGCGTTGGCTGGCTAGCACATTTTGCGTGGAGTGGACTCGGCTGGCGTTGGCTTGTATAGCTAGCGAGCTATGGTTCTGGTTGGAGCTGGCTAGCTGACGTTGATCGGTGGAGATCCTCACTGCGATTGTCGATGGTTGTGGTGGCTGACGTTGCGTGCTACAGTGGCTCCCGTCGGTGCTGTGGTCATGTCATTGATGCCAACGTTCGTTGGACGAGCTATGCTGGCTCTCGTGACTACAGTTCCTTATACGAGCATTAGAAAATGTCCACAATGCTATTCGCAAGAATAGAAAATAAATTGAAAAGCCTAATAATAAGCTATACACAGCCTAAACTGCCGTGCTGAAAGCTAGTAAACACAGCATCTCTATGGCTTAGTCACAAACGTGATATATACAGAGACATTTGACAATTGCCCATTAATGGTTCATACATACTGTATAAAGACAACGGAAATCTATTTTATTTTTGTTAAACAGCCTACAATATGACATAACCTAGTTCTAGAGTATGATAGGCTATAATCAGTCTCACTCATCAAAATGTTTTCTAGGTTATGGTATCTCAAACTAATTAGGCCCTCTGCTATGACAAATGTATAATACAACCATACTTTTTCTACCCCTTGAATTTTTTTAACTACAGAAGTCTGCTGCATTTGGCTCACAGAGTGACTCCCCCCACTCAGAAGCAACCTAACCTCCGCTTTTTTTTAGCAGCATATAAAGTACACAAATTAGTCCAAAGATGATAAAAGGATCAACAGGGCAGTCACAGAGTTCATCTGTATGGACCAAGTTCCAATATATATACAGTTGAGAAAGCTGGGTTCAGAAACCTTGTACAGCAACAGTTTTGAGTGCAAAAAAAGTTCTCCAGCATTTTGAATGCCATTGCTTTTAATTTATTTATTCTTGTCATTGTTCATTGTTGTGTTTTAAAATAAAGAACAATAATGACATCTGAGAGTTCTTCCCTGATTTTGAGGAAAAGTATCGAAAGTATCGGAAAGTATCGAAATTAATGTTGGTATAGTATCGAAACTAAAATGTTGGTATCGTGACAACCCTAGCATGACCACACCTATCTGGATACCTTGTCTAGCTCCTGCTGACACCAACATGACCACACCTATCTGGATACCTTGTCTAGCTCCTGCTGACACCAACATGACCACACCTATCTGGATACCTTGTCTAGCTCCTGCTCTGACACAAACATGACCACACCTATCTGGATACCTTGTCTAGCTCCTGCTCTGACACCAACATGGATACCTTGGGGGCAACAGTGGCTCAGGAGGTAAAGTGGTCATCTGGTAATCAGAAGGTTCCTGGTTTGATTCCCGCTCCTCCCGGGAAGCGTGTCGATGTGTCCTTGAGCAAGACAGTTAACCCCTAATTGCTCCCGATGAGCAGGTTGGCATCTTGCATTGTTGCCTGTACCATCGGTGTATGAATGTGTGAATGTGAGGAACAAAAATTGTAAAGCGCTTTGGATAAATGCGCTATATAAATGCACCATTTACAATTTACCTTGTTTAGCTCCTGCTCTGACACCAGCATGACAACTAGTGACACCCTCTGCTCGTACACCATCAGCCAGAAGTCTGCCGCCGTGCCGGTGAGGGGCGCCTGTGTGGCAATGAGGCGCGGGCAATAGGGTGACAGCTCCTCCACATAGCTGGCATTGATATAGTCATCTTTGCCAGAGTGCAGCACCACACGGTTGACATCGTAGGGCATGACGTCCTGGTGTCGGTTCTTCATGGTGTAGCAGCGGGCGATTGCGATGGACAGCTGGCGGGAATCTTTTTCCTGCTGGTCCTGGAGCTCCTTCCAGCGTGCATCCAGCACCGACAGGCCACCCTCCCTTTCTGTGGGGTTCTCCAGGGATTCTACTTGGGCCCTATAATGTTCCAGTTCACCGTGGAGGCAAGCAACGCGTTCAGGGGCTTGATAGGGATCACCCTGTATGAGGAGGACCCCCTGGGAACTCTTCTTGCGGCGCTCCCTGTCCTGGGGATCAGCTTTGGTGGGTTGGAGGACATTAGTGGGAGTCTTGGGACCTCCAGGCTGGCTTTCCGGGCTGGAGGAGAGAAGGTCATCTGTGCTGGAGTTCTGGCGCTGGAACAGGGAAGTAGAAGAGGAGGCAGTGGAGGTAGCAGGGAGAGGAGGGGGAACTGTGCCCCCTGGGGTGGGGGCTGGGGAAGGCCTCTGTTGGGGTGTCAGCCCCAAAGAAGTGGGGCCAGGTGAGGGAGAAGGCGAGGGGGAAGGCGAGGGGGAGGGAGGGATGGCATTAGAGTGCTGAACCACTGGAGGACCTCCAGGTGTGGGCTGGATCATGTGCTGGGGTGGAGGAACCGATGGGCCGTGTGGGCCCATGGCAGTGGGCTGCTGTGGGGCACCTGGTGGTAAATTTGCCCCTGGAGCAGCAGGGTACATGGTGGAAGCCGATGGTGGCTGTGGAAGGGTCATGGGGTGGGGTGCCTGAGGTTGCTGTGGGACTACGGGCTGTGGAGCCAGCAGCTGCTGTGGCACCATGGGAGCCGCACCAGGGTAGTGAGGGGGCTGAGGCTGGGGCTGGGTGGGCATCCTCATGGGCTGCTGGGGCATGTGTGGCATGGGGGGTGGTCCAGGGTGGGTGTGGTGTGGTGGTGGCAGGGCATTGGGGGGCATCTGGGGCTGAGGCGGCATCGGGCCCCTGGGCAGGTGGGCCTGATGACTAGGGACCAGATGGGGTTGTGAAACGGGAGGCATGTGTGGGTGCAGGGCAGGGGGCATGGGCTGGCTAGTTTGGGGCATGTAATTCTGTGAGACTGGGGGCCTCGGCTGACCTGTGGGGGGCATCTGTGGTCTGGGACCAGGTGGCATTTGGATCTGCTGATGTGGGTGAGGGGGCATCTGCTGGGCGTTGGGGTGCATTGGAATTTGCTGCTGGGGTGGCAGCATCTGTTGTTGAGGATGTTGGTTGGCAGGGTGCATGTAGGGTTGGGATACAGGGGGCATGTGAGGGTGGACACTATGAGGAGGCATCTGGCCCTGGGGCGGCCTCGGCATGGAACCAGGCATCATATGGGGTTGCTGTTGGGGTTGGTAGCCCTGTTGGGGCTGATAGCCTTGGGGCATCTGAGGCTGTGGCTGGTAGCCATGTTGGGGGTGTGGCTGTGGCTGACCAGGGAATGTCTGCTGGTACTGAGGAGGAGGCATGCCTGGCCTCTGCTGTTGAGGTAAGTATCCATGCATGTAGCCCTGCTGGGCCGGGACAGGGGGGCGAGGGCCAGGCATTGCTCTCGGGGGAGCCTGGTAGCCTTGAGGTGGATGGGGGTACTGCTGCTGCTGCTGTTGGGGTGGAGGCCCCTGCATGGGCATCCCTGGCTGGGGCATGAAATGTGGGTAGGCCCCAATATGTGGAGGTACAACGTAGCTGGTGGAGCCTGGTGGTGGCACAGGGTGATGTGGGGTGGGTGCATAGCTGGGGATAGGGGTCTGGATGCTGTCTACCGTGGTGGTGGAGGGACGGACAGGGGCAGGAGCCACAGGTCCAGCCTGGGGGACTTGAGGAGGAGGTGGCCCATACTGGGGGGTCATCTGAGGGGGCATATGAGGGTGTGGTCCGTGGGGCAGACGCTGAGGCCCTGCTGTAGGAAACTGAGCAATCCGCGCCAGGAGTTCTGGAGGGGGCATGTTGGCAGGGAAGCAGGGGGCATAGAGACCAGCCCCTGGTGCACCAGGCCAGGGCAGAGAGGTGTTGGCACCCGGGGGTAGAAAGGCCTCAGGGCCGGGCAGACGAGAAGCGGGGGTGCTGAGGGAGGGCAGGTCAGGGGGGAGGCTGCGGAGCTCCTCTGGGAGGTCGCCGCCCAGGGCCAGGATGGCAGCGCTGAGCTGGGCCAGCTCCGGGTCTTCTAGGCTGGAGCAGGCAGAGTCGCCGTCTGAGCCCTTTGACTGCAGGGAGGGCTTGGCAGCAGTGGGCCGTGGTGGTGGCTTCTTCTGGGCCTCTCTGTGTAGGAAATAATTCAGTTCAATGGTACATCTTGAGGGGAAAAGCCTTGGATCCTTGTGTTGTGTTAATTACAGCTCCATGAAATGATGTAGATGAAAAAACACAAATACCTAGTCTTATAGGAACTGCTACCTTATCATTTTATTGAGCTATAATTAACACAACACGCGGATTCAGTGTCCCGGATGACAGGGTTAGGGGTTAGATTCACACTGGGACCACCCACACAAAATGAAGTCATGCAAGAACTCATACAAGGGCATAAAAGCGTCCATCAAATGACAGAGTATGTAGTAGTGTAGATCGAATTTGGATATAGATCGCTTAAATATCGCACTTTTACAGATCGATACATTGTGCGATTTCATGGGATTATCATTTTTACACACCATCATCATGCAACAGGCTCTCGCTCTCCGCTTTACCTGTCCAGGGTCGCTTTCCTCTCCTCTGCCCTGGTCTGACAGAGGCCCCTGGCCCTCTCCAGCAGGCGCGATGCCTTTGCCTCCAGGTCTTCGTAGAACTCCTTACCCTCCTGCGACTTCTTCATCAGGTCCTCGTAGGCCTCGTAGGAGGCCACCAGGGTCTGGACAGTGGTGTTCCACTGCTGCTCCGTGTGGCTCAGGCCCTTGCGGACAGAGGCATACTGGACATTGGCCTCCGTCAGCGCCTTGAGGATGTTCTCCTGGGCCGCCAGGTTCTGGTCAATGTACACCTTCACCTGCTCGTACTTCTTAAGCTGCTCCTCAAACACACGCTGGTGGGGGGGAAACATTCAAATGAGATGGTTCTGATTTCTGCTACTTATCAATGTTGAATCCGAGTCCTTTCTCAGCACAATCCATGCCGTTCCTCATACTAGCTCCAGATAGTTAGACACAAACCAAGTCAATGGGGTTTGAACAAGCTGACTGAAGGTCACGGAAAATCTACTTTTTGTCCAATAGGGCTAGGGTTAAATAAATAGGAACTATCCCGGCTTTAATAATAGTTAAGTACACAAACACAAAAAGTGTGATGTTATCTTTAGTTGCTTCTCGTTTAACCACATCTCAAAGTGTGGTCTTTCCTCACTCAAGGGGTTTGAATGCAAAATAAGAAACTTTATTATCACCCAGACGGTAATTGCATCATTGCCGGCGGTGCTACACAGCAATAAATCTGTGCTAGGGTTGTACTTAACAGCTGCTGGAAAAACAGAGAGTGCAGGCTTTCGGCAGTTCATCAATCTGCAGTCTAAGGCCATACTATAACAAACAACATAATTATTATATACGAATGAAGCCATCTTATATGAAGTTTAATATAAATGATCTCAGGTACACAATGATGAACGTTGATGCGTACCATCGGACACTATCGGAGCCAAGTTCAGCCCATAATAATAGTTTGTGAAACGTCCCATCGGTGCCGATTAATGGGTTGACCTCTAGTTCCCTCCTCTGGCTATGAGATGCTTCTCATCTAAATCTAATGACACCATAGGAGCCCCACTCCATGTGCCCAGACCCTTCATCTTTCTTTTACATTGGTTTTCATTCCTGTCCAAGCATCCGTTTTTGGAGCTTTAGGGATTTTGCCCGACGGCGGTGGCTTCTATGTGACCAGTCGAGCCGTACCTTCATGTCGGCCCGGTCGGTGGTGACCAGGGAGGAGGTGATGTCGTCTTGCTGGATGAGGTCTCGGAGCTGCTTCTCCAGCGAACACCTCTGATCCCTCATCTCCTGCACCTTCCCTAGGATCCTCTTCATACACTGCAGCCCTGCCACCTCCTCTGGAGCACCACACACACACGTTACATTATAACTCATGAGAACTAGATCATGTGAAGAACATTAATGATCAGTAATTGCACTGCACATATAACATGTATAGAAGGCTCCACATTTAAATTGTGCCTCTCTGTTTGTGTCCTTCAGAAATATCAGAAACCCCATTGGTCATTTTGCTTCCCTAGTGGTTGAAATGTTCCCCCTGCCCCACCCCCAATTTGTAATGTCAAGAGTGTAGAGCGGGGTGAAAAGGCAGTAAAATGATGATGGGTTTAGTTACTCTTTAAACCTCATGTGTATATAAGAGCTAGGACTGTCACTTTTGTCACACTTGGATTCGTTCAGACTTGATTTGGGGGAAAGTGATAGCCCTAGCTCTTAAAAACACATGGGGGCGAATTCACAAAGAATGGCTAATAGCACCCTTAACTGCATGTGATTTGTGCCCGCTATTTGCTCCTTCTTAAGGACCTATTCACTAAAGATATTGCGTGAATGATATACTAGCACATACATGCCCATACAGTGTGCAATTTGCTCCAAATATTTGGCAGCGCAGTTGGCTCGTGGAGTGCAATTTGCTCCTGATAATGGTAAAATAGTATAAATACTGCCCATGCAACAGTATGCATGTCCTAGGACAATGGCAGACAGAAAACAGAAGCTTCAATTCTCTGATCGCGAAATGGAAGTCCTGACGAATCAATAGCTCTTCTAGTCCTTGGGCCAAACACTTTTTTGGTACCAATTGGGTGGACAAATTCTAGATGAGATTTTTTTTGTATTCCTATACATCGCTAGATTGTGTTTTGATATGATAGACATGGTTTTGTAGCTTTTTTATGAGTCTCCTGAATACATGGAGATAAACCCTGAGTCGATCGATACAATGAGCTATGGTAACTTTCACGCACCTACCCCCTACAGGTGAATGCCTCATTGTTGCTGTATTATATAGGTATTATGCGGTAGGTGTGCAAAGGTTACCATAGCTCAGTGTAGGAAGGTCCGATCGACTCAGGGTTTATCTCTACATGTTCAGGACAAAAGCACTCCATACCTTCAGGAGGTGATAACCACTAATAAGCTATAAAACCAAAAGGTCTATCATATGAAAACATAATCTAGGGATGTATAGGAATAAAAAATAAAAAAAATAACATCTAGAATTTGCCCACCTAGATGGTACCAAATTGTCCAATTTGGTTTGTCATGCCAAAAGAAATTTGTTTGAGCAGACTTGTCCATGGTGCTGAATCTTTAGGCCGAAGTTAGGCACTCGTTTGTAGACGTTCACAGAAAGGTAAAGAAACAATATACATTGTATTTTATGGCAATAACGTTCAGGTTTGTTCGACCCGTGAGATCACGAAAATAACACCATTGAATCTTTTGCATAGAATATTATCAGCAGCTTTCAGAGGTTGGTGTGAGCTGGGTAGTGTAGTTTTATGAAATTTCGATGTCCATCGAAAGCCCTGGGTCTCGTCTTTCTTAGGACTAAAACGATTTCATGGCGGCGTTATTTCCTCACGCCAAGATTTTTTATAATGGGGCAAATTTCTCGCCCATATTACCTCATTTAAATACCCGAAAATAGCACGGACGCACAGAGATGCAATGATGATGGCAACGCAGTTAGCACAGTATTTTACCCTTTGTGAGTGCTTTGTGAATAGCAAGGTTTGTTTTGGGGCTATTTGCACAGGCATAGTGTCAGAAAAAGCGACGCAATCCCTTTGTGAATTTGTTAACCGTCTGAAGTGTGATAGTAAAGGGTTAACCTTCTGTAGTGTGGTAGTGAACGGGTTAACCCTTTGTCGTGCGGCAGTGAAAACCTTCTGTATTGTCGCAGTGAAAGGGTTAAAGATAATTTTGTAAAAAATGTGTATTCGCCTTTTTTCAAAAAAAATTTTTATTTAAGTAAGAGCTCACACAAACATTGATGGATTGATTGATGGATGGACGGACGGACGGACACTCACCCTCGCTGAGCTGGGGCCTGGGCAGGGCGTCTCTCAGGCTGTCCAGGGGTCCCCCCAGCAGACGCAGGTTGCTGATGTGCAGGTTCATGGCGCGGTGGAGCTCCGTGTTAGTGAAGCTGGCCTTCTCGTGGGCCTCCAGGTACTTCTCCAGGTCCCGGCGGGTCTCGGCCAGGGCTTGGGCCTGGGAGAGCTGCACCTCTGGCCCAGCGGGACCCGCCGCCTCCTGGAGGGCCTGCACCCCGGCCTCGTCCTCCTCCAGGACGTCCCTGATCTCCCTCAGTGATGCCTCCACGTCGGTGAAGACACCCGAGAGGACTGCAGAGAGGGAAGGCCGGTCAGTGTGTTTGAAATAGGTAGAAAAAGTATAACTTTTACGATTTATTTATTTAATGTGCATTTACATTAATCATTAGCAATGTGATTAATTATTTCTTTGACTGGTGGCTTTGACTTCAACATGTGTCTGAGTTTATACAATGGCATGCACATTTTTATTCTGATTCTGAAACAGTCAAGTTAGACGTGGTTATTTCTTATAACCCCCGCTCGTGATCCCAGAACCCGCCCACAACCTAATTACAATCACTCCGCAATTTTAGGAATTAAACCAAGATGGCGGACAATAATCTTTATGAATGGATGTGTTGAAAGCGTCATAACGACTAAATCAAAAACGATTCCGTCACAGTGAATGTGTTCGTTTCTTACACAATGTTGGATTATGTAATTGGTGAGTCATGAGTAATTGTGGAACAAAATATAAATCGCGTATTTCATCACAATAGTGTCAGTGATTAGCCTCGCCCTCTAGCTGTATCTATTGTGATCACCAGGGATCATCGTTAGAGAGCTGGTGTGTTGCGGCACTGCAGATATACCCTACTTGTGTGTTTTGAAGCACAGTGTTTTTCCGTGTTCCTGACATGGCTTTTGGAGAGTGATCTTCGCATGTGTTTTGCGAGTCCAGTCCACGGTATGTTGACAGAATTAGCTAAACACCTTATCGCCGGTCATATACAAGTCATTAGGATACTGCGCTGCTCTGAATTTAGGGCTTAGTGTGGAATTTCTTCCGACGTTAACGTTAACACCAAAGCAGCTAGACGCTTGGAAATTGTGTGTAACACGCTGTAGCGTCCCTGGTCGTGTTTGCTTTGCACCAAACGTTCCATGTTCTCCCGAACACGGGATTTCAGTCCAGATTAGGGCAAATTCTGCTATATTCCACGTTTCCATTTTTATTGGTCAATTCCGCGATTCCGTGAACGCGGATTTCATATGGCTCTATATAACCCACTCTGTCTCGTGATGTAATGCTTAAGCATGTACTGCACGTATCAGCAAGTTCTTGAGGAACAAGAATAAATGAATATAAATTTGTGTTATTATACCAAAGAGTATATAAGAGTTGAGGATAATTCAAGTCTGAAGACAGTCCAACGACATTAGTGAAGGTGAACAACTCACTCCCCAATTCAAAAACTAGAGTGCTAAAACTCAAACTTGAGCTGCTCCACAGACAGTCAATTGGGAGAGATGGGAAAGACACAGACCACACAGGGGAATGTTCTATCGGTACATTTTCTGTTTCACAACTGAGAACACTACTATAGAATAAAGCTCAATTGGGTACAACATAAATAATTAATTAATTAATTAATTTAAAAAAGATAAACATTCTAGGGGTCCACAACATTTTTCTCCCATTCATCGTCATTGGAGCAGCTCCAGACTGATGCGGTCACAAGTTTGAGTCTTACTTCTCTGGTTTCTGGCTTTGGGAGAAAGTAGCTTGTGTTCACAAGAATGTGTGTGTGTGTGCGTGTGCATGTGCATGTGTGTGTGCACTGACCCTGCATGGACTGGATGAGGCTCTTGACAGTGTCTGGTCTGACGCTGAGAGCAGCACACTTCTCCATCAGGACGGGGGGGATATGGCTGTACATGCCCAGGTTGTCCACAGAGTCTGGCTCCAGCCCCAGAGAGTCCATGAACTGCCTGCAGGACATTAACAGGACAGGTAGAACGAACACTGTGGGGCATGTCATTCATTTGTCTGCTATACTATTTCCTCTGGCCATAATTATGTTACATTTAGTGGAATTCCCCTTTAAAGATCCCCTCTACTCAAAATAGATGTTATGGTTAACTCATAGAGGCATGACTTTGACTATACAGATCATTATTTGTGCAGAACTTGTCACCAGAGCACCTTTTGCACATTTTTCCCCTGGAGAGGGAGAGCTTCTCTATACTTCTGAAATCTGAGTTGCATGTGTGATGTCACTAATAGGTTGAACCTCTCATAGACCAATATGAGACACCTTTATCTTCAGCAGACATGAAATAATATAAGCTGCCAAATTGGAATCCCTGGTAAATATCAATGGATGCTTGTTGCCAATTCGCACAATGATAGATCCTTGCATTCTTAACTAGGGTAAATGTGTAGAGAGATGCTGCTAAAACACTCATTGAACAATTTGGTGGGAAGAAATACAAATTATTATTCAATATAAAATTATTTTGAGGGTCTAAAATACATCTGGAGGGAAACTTTAAGGAAGAATTCAGTACAGTCGGATTAAGTGAAGAAATATGTTTTATAATTGTAATATATACTGTATATTATTTAGAGCCAGGGACCTCCATTGGCAAATTCCAATAATCACTCATGTGCAGAGAGATCACATAACATACAAAAGAGCTACTCACTCTAGTGTCTCGTTCTTGCCGTCTATCTTGACCATGATGTCCCTGAGCAGCTTGGCCTTCTCCTCGCTGCAACGACAGAGAGCGATCATCACCTGGACCATTCATTACACAGTGACAAGGCAGGCTGGTTAATAGTCCTGGAAGCTTGGTACACCCCGGTACCCCACTGATAGTCCTGGAAGCTTGGTACACCCTGGTACCCCACTAATGGACACCCAGCAGGTTTGTGAGTGTATCTGGACAAAACACTAGTTTCATATCTTCATGACGTCAGCACAAGTACCCTTGGCTGCAACCCTCTGAATACACTACTACTAATAACTACATATTTTGGATCAATAAAGAAAGCCTTGCAGCATTACTATTTAGATTTTTGCCGTTAGTATTCGGCAATAACAAGTGTGCTGACTCTTTAAAACGTACTGACTGACAGAAACAACTTATTGATAGTTTCGATGGACAAATGATAATAAGAACACCTTACTTTGGTGTTATTTTTCCTTTTGGTGTGTATCCTGTATAAATCAGCCCTGCCTCTTTTGGTGTGTATCCTGTATAAATCAGCCCTGCCTCTTTTGGTGTGTATCCTGTATAAATCAGCCCTGCCTCTTTTGGTGTGTATCCTGTATAATATCACCTGGGCTTCTACCATCCAGCACCTACCTGTAAAGAGAGGAGGCCTCGTGGGCAGCCATGGGCACCAACTTGGCGAACAGGTCAGGCCCGGTGACACTGGGGTCAGTGGGGTTGACCGGTAAGGCCTTCACCAAGGGAGCACCTGGATGGGCGTAAAGCAGCTGACTATGTTGAGATATAAAACACCAAAGACTGTTTTCATTCATGGAGACAGATGACTCAATAGAGTCCTTAACACATTGGGTGCCAACGACGAGAAATCTTGTTGTTGGCCGCCATGCGTTGAGTGCCAATGATGAGAAATCTCGTTATTTAATCGTTATTTCTTTTATTAGCGATATCCATACATTTTTCATCCATCCAGCCTCACGTTATCATTGGGACTGGCTCTGAGCTCGAAAAGGGCAAATACCGCCCCCTATCGTCTCCCGGATGGTATTGCACCCATTGGAATGGAGGCAATGGGAATGCATCAGAAAAAAAAACTCCGGGCTCCACATTTTACTTCTGAGGCATGTAACCTGAGACTATTGCATCCACTGAGGGCACTGGAAGAAGCGTCGATTATCTGTTTCGAGGTATAACGTTGGATCAATAAACGCGATCGATATTTGGAATGGCGATCAGGAATTGGATTAATCTTTTTGCAGAACATCTGATCTGAGGTAAGGACTTTATTTGACCAGTATTGGGTTAATCAGAGTTTTTTTTTCACAGCGTTCACAACGTGTCTCCTGTGTGTGTACAGTGTGCGTAACGTTAGCGCCAGGCACGGCATAAATAATAGATTTTTCAGCCCGCTTCTCTAGCGTGCATAAGTACACATATACTATCGATAATCTAGCGTTTATTTGAAAACGATTCATAAATCAGCCGGAAAATGACAACGTGTTGTGTGTATTCCAGTAAATGGCTATTACTGCAGAATATTTTTTTCTTTCTAGAAATTTCCAAAACTATACTCTTATTCAAAACGGTATAAAACGGAAATGTACGGATGAAAAAACAATCCGTTTCGTACATGTTGACTGCAAGCAAGTCATTGATAAGAGACTGGTGTATTAGACCCATAGCCATAATTTAAGATATAGTTTAAGCGTTCGCAAATGTGCTCGTCCTCTCATTGATTAGAGTGGTGGCAACCAGGCCACGTGAGCGGATCGGCGCGGCCGAGAAATCCGCTCTTCGCTCTTTAAAGCTTGGTCCGCTCCGCTAATCGCTCATGTTGACCCCGCCCCCAAGTCGCTCTCCGCTCGCTCCCCACTCACCTTGAATCGAGCGCTCCCCGCTCCCCGCGCCAGATCGCTCGGCAGTTTTTCTTTTTCTTTTTTGGAGCATGGTGTAAATGAGCTCAAACTACAACAGTCTACACCCCCTGGGCCCCTTAACAATTGTTTGTATTGAGCCGCATTGTAATTGTAGCCATTCTGCAATGTTAAATAACGTTGTTTATCCATAAACTAGCTCTATTAAGCGATGATAGGCTAGCCGAGCCACAATGCTATGGTCGCTGCCATTAACGTTAGCATGTAAGCTAACGTCAACAACAATGGCGTCGATACTTTTTCTAACAGGAGTGAGTGTGGGCGTCATAGATATCTATGGTGGGCGTCTCTACAGTGACGAAGCCTGAACCCTTCTCATTGGTTGAAAATGGCCTTCATGTTTGTACATCGCCATCTGTTGCTTTGGCATTGTACTGCATGTATATATTACATCAACAGTGTTAAACCACTGTGAGCGGCCTGGAGTGGATTGGAGCGGAGGAGAACTCTCGCTCCGGATGTCGCGCCGACTCATTTTAAAACCCACTCCTCGCTCACGTCAAAACCGCCCGCTACGCGCCCCGCGCCGCTCACGCTCCGATCCGCTCACATGGCCTGGTGGCAACCAAGCGATAATTCGTCATTCATCGTTAGCACCCAATGTGTTAACAGTTCAGAAGCTGCACATGCATGCTTTGTTAGGCAAAACCATATGCAAAAAACATTCTGACCCAACTTTGTGATGAAGTAAATGCGGTCCAGGAAGCCACTATTAACCTTTGACTGAGGACAGTGTCTCCAGAGACGGGATAGACTCATGGTAGATGAAGTCATTGTCCTTCTTAGCGGAGTTGAATCTGTGGGCAAAGGTTAAAAGAAAACAATTCAATATGATCATGCTGACGTCAAGTACAGTTGAAGTAGGGGCGGTCAGGTGGCGTAGCGGAGATTGCGTTCGTCACCAACGCCGGAGATGCTGGATTCGCGTGTTCGAATCCAGCTCCCGGCGTTGTCACCAGCTTGGCTGGCCGTTCACACCAATACAATTGGCAGTATTAGAGGGTGGGAAAGCTGGCGTGTGGGTCCTGGGCGTTGTGGACAGCGACCCCTACAGTTCGGTCGGGGCGCCTGCTCAGCAAGGGTAGGATCTGGAGAGAGGTAGTGCGGCCTCCCACACGTTACACTCTCCCAGTGAGAATCTGCACGGCCAGGCTGGCTGCCGGCAGGCTGCACATGCGTCGGAGGAAAGCATGTGACAGTCTCCGGCCTCTCGGACCAACAGTAGGGGAAAGTGCGCAGCAACCAGGAAGGGTGGGATGGGAGAAAAATCGGGAAAAAGGAGGGGGAAAAAGATTTATAAAAAAAAATTGTTGAAGTGTTAACAGTAAGACCAGACCGCTCACTTTCCCCCGATAACATCCATGGTGAATCTCAAGGCATCTTGCACACTGTCAGGTTGACCCTAAAAGTACAAACAAGAGAACAGGGAAAAAGAGGTCCATTTGTCGTTCTAATGGGAACACATTGTTACTTTCGAATGGCTCTACATGTGGCTCATTGGAGGGCAAGTGTACCTTGGCCAGCTTGATGGCTTCGTTGAGTTTGTCCAAGGAGCTCTGCAGATACGCCAGCTATGGGAAAGAGATGTTGAGTAAGCAGTAGAAGAAATGTTGGTGGGTTAGGATGCACTGAAACCAGTGTGAATACTGGCATTGGGTCGATACTAGGGCTGCAAGATTAATTGTAAAAATAAATCGCAATCTCGATTCATAGACGTATGCAATCTCATTTCTAAATTACGACGATTCTGATGTATTTGCGGCTAAATGGAGATCAGTTGCATTAAAACACTCGCTGCTATTCCCCTATGCATTCACGTCACGCTGCATTCACCTGTTGACTTATTTGCTCCGGAACAATCCCAGTTACAATATCAATCACACTCTCACGATGTAAAGCAAAACATGCTATTAATTCAACATTCAATATATTTTCTTACTTTTGTGTTGTTTTTATTGAAAAATAAGAATCGTGTGAGAATCGTGATCTAAATTCTTAGGGAGAAAAATCGCGATTCACATTTTACCAAGACTCGTGCAGCCCTAGTCGATACTGGGATAAAACAGGTTATTGGTTTTAGAGAATTCCCCCCAATACTAAAGTCTGATACCAATAGCCAAGTGTAACATGTCAGAAATCAAACCAGAGAGAGAGAGAATGCTCTGGTCTTACCCTCTCTCCATACTTCTGCTGCTCCTCAGCCTGTTTGCCCATATGGAACTGTGTGAAAGAGAAGAGGTGTTATTGGTGTGTGTGAATAGTAGGGGTGTAACGGTACACAGAAGCCACAGTTCGGTACGTACCTCGGTATTATGGTCATGGTTCGGTACAAGTTCGGTACAACAGGAAATAAATATTTATAATTATTATTATATATTTATAATAATTATTATAATATTATTATTAAATAGAATAATTTTCTATAGGCTTGCCATGGTAGTCAGTGATACTGGTGTCATTCTGTGTTCAGGCATCCACTAAGTAAATTAATTGCCTTCTGCCCCCTTAACAACTTAGGCTTGTTAAGTTTCAGTTTCACTTGTAGAGAGGATTTAACTGCATGTGAAGCCGAGAGTAGACTGAAGACTAGAGAACAGATGACATGTTACCCAACAATGGCAGACGATTTATCAATATTTTGGATTTAAACACAGTAGCAGTTCAACTGGAGAGGAGCTCAGATGATCAGTCCGGAAAAGTATGTATTGCTTTCTTTTTTCTTTAATCAGCTGTGAGAGAATATCCGTGGGAGAAGGTTGGCGTGTGTGTTGGTGACACACCAACTTGGTGTGTGTGGCTTTCCATTCGTTAACATTATTGGGCGAATAAGAAAACGAAAGAAAACTGTAAAATTGTAATGACCCTGCTGTGTTACAAACATGATATAATTCATTCATGGTTAGGGACACCTGACACCTGTAGTAAGGGGAGGGGAGAAACAGCCTGCAGTGCAGAGGGTCAGTGCGCGTTGTTATTTGTTCTGTCCAATTGTCATTGTGTGTGCGTTTAAGCTTCACCGTTTTATTCATCATCTAAATTTGGCAATACAAGCTTAATATTAAACGTTAAAGATCAATGTAAGCCAGTGTAAAGTAAAGATATTGAGCATAGATTTGTAAAATGTGCAACCCTAGTTTCACCTAGTGGTATGAGACTTATTCTTCGTATGGCTGCACGTACCGCACTGTGAACCCCATACCGTGAATTCACGGGACGAATACACGTACAGTTACACCCCTAGTGAATAGTGTTTGTGTGTGAATTTAAATTAATACTTTTACTATGTCATTTTACTAGGGCTAAACTGATAATAATTGTTGCTACATTGAAGCTATTGGAGATGAATGAATGAATTTATTCACACACACGATATATGACATATACATATCTTCATGTGAAAACAACAACAACGAAATTGTGTGAATGTGCCAGGTCTCCCAAGAAGCTATTTAAAGCTTTTGGAGGGAGCCTGATCACAAATATAAACAAAATATAAACAAACAAAAACAAAAACATCCAACGTGGGTATGCTTACACACCTTCCTACTAACAAACATACAACATAGATACATAAATACAGAAAATGTATATACCCAAGTATTAGGGGTGTAACGATGCGACCTCACAATGATTAATTTTGATTACGATTATTCAGACAACGATTCAATGCATCATGAAATCTCTTCATTTGACCACGATTCGATTCGATTAATTTTCTATCAGTTAATTCCCCAAAAAGAAATTGAATACACAAATGTGGCTGGGGGAACTGATTCACTCAGCATGAATGGACTATAGGTCAATAAAAACACAACAATAAAAAACATAGAAAAATAAAATAAAAAGATTTTAATTTAGATTATAAATCGATTCTAACATATTTAAATCGATGCAGTTGAATAGTCACATTAAAATCGATGCATCGTTACACCCCTACTAAGTATGGATTCTATTTAGAGATGTGATTTAAGCAGTTCCTCTTTCAGTGATTTTCTGAAGGTTGTGAAGGATTTTGACAGTTTCAGACTCTCGTCGAGCTCGTTCCAGATCTACAGGCCCCTGCATGCTATGCTTAGGCTGGCACATTTGAGTTTTCTCCTCTTGCCAAAGATAAGATGCCTATTTCTTGTGTTGTGGATGTGCAGTGGACGGCAGCTCAGACAGTCTGTGATTCATGTTGTTGACAACTTGATACATAATTGATGCATTTTGGTGTACATTAAACTCAGCTCGCCTCAGGAGACCAAAGCGATGGAACAATGTAATGTAAGCGATGTAAACTTTCACGTTTCTTGAGATGGCTGGGGTAAGTGTTGCACCATATGACATTAAAATAATTAATGAGGGGTTCATATACAAAGTTTTATATAGAGTGAGAAGGGCAGGTAAGATCTGATGGAATTCTCCTCCACTGCCATTCTGCCTCCCTCTCAACCCCACCAACACCTCCAGCCTACTCACATGGGCGATAGAAGCAAAGTAATAGATCTTCATCTGGACCAGTTTTTTCCAGTCCTTCTGGATCTTGCCCAGCATGGAGGCCGTGTCCGAGTTCTCCAGTGCCCTGCAGGCCTCCTTGTAGTAATCCACCACCTGGATCAAAACACACGGCACCATCAGACACCTGGTAACGCCATGAACCAAAAAGGTTGAGAACAACGATGAATGATGATGATACACCAATAACAACATCAGTATAGACAATTGGGCCACTACCAGGCTACACCAATAACAACACCAGTATGGGCTATTGGGCCACTACCAGGCTACACCAATAACAACACCAGTATGGGCTATTAGGCCACTACCAGGCTACACCAATAACAACACCAGTATGGGCTATTGGGCCACTACCAGGCTACACCAATAACAACACCAGTATGGGCTATTGGGTCACTACCAGGCTACAACAAGCATCAGCACTGGTGAAGGGCCTCAATGATTCCAAAAG
Organism: Notolepis coatsorum; assembly: GCF_963971535.1. Classification (NCBI taxonomy): domain Eukaryota; kingdom Metazoa; phylum Chordata; class Actinopteri; order Aulopiformes; family Paralepididae; genus Notolepis; species Notolepis coatsorum. Next base: position 38,284,234 of record NC_140183.1, on the reverse strand, counting down.
CCACTTTTAACATACTACAAAACACAGACACTTTTAACATACTATGTTAAAAGTGGCTTTCTGTGTTACATACCATGTTAAAAGTGGCTTTCTGTGTTACATACTATGTAACACAGAAAGCCACTTTTAACATAGTATGTAACATAGAAAGACACTTTAACAGTACATAACACAGAAAGCTACTTGATTTGTATATTGTATACACAGGAGAATGGTAAATATCTCATGGAGAAAAGACTCTTCTCCCAGTGACCTATAACAAGATGCGTGTGTAATGGATGGGTACAACGCAGTAGGCCCCATGTTTTAACAACAACAACCTCGTCACACCATCTCATTCTCATGATTAGGATAGCAGTACATTTAGAGTATTTGGGAAAGCATGACACGTCATGGTAAGAACTTGACCTGAGCGCTGATGCGGGCCACCAGGAAGCTCTTCCTATTGTCCAGCATGGACTTCTCCAAGAGACACTCCTGAGCCTGGCCCTGGGGGACGGAGAGCAGCTGATGAGACACAGGCACAAACTAAACAAATTTCGATCTGTGTCTGTGTGTGTGTGTGTGTGTGTGTGTGTGTGTGTGTGTGTGTGTGCGTGTGTGTGTGTAGTAGAGCCTGAGATGAATGCCCAACTGGAACCCAAAAGGAGCCGAAGGGTTTGTGCCAAGTAAAATATTGGGGGTGAGTTTCAGGTCAGGCCGACTTCAAATATTTTGAGTCAAGCTCTGCTCTACGCTGCATGTGTGTGTGTGTGTGTGTGTGTGTGTGTACGTGCACAACAAATCTATACAAGCATTTGTGTGTGCGCCAAGCTACGTGCGTGTCTGTGTGTGTGCGTGCACAAATCTATACAAGCATTTGTGTGTGCGCGCCAAGTTATGTGTGTGTGTGTGTGTGTGTACGTCTGTCAGCTACCAGCATGAGGTTGATGTTGAGGTTAAGGATCTGGTGGCTCATGTCGACACTGAAGTCGTGGCTGAAGTGGTCCCTCAGGTAGGAGAAGGCCCCTGCTGAGCACTGGAAGTGAGTACACGACACCTTCAGCCCCTGGACACGGAGAGAGGAACAGAAGTGAACACACGACACCTTCAGCCCCTGGACACGGAGAGAGGAACAGAAGTGAGTACACGACACCTTCATCCCCTGGACACGGAGAGAGGAACAGAAGTGAACACACAACACCTTCAGCCCCTGGACACGGAGAGAGGAACAGAAGTGAACACACGACACCTTCAGCCCCTGGACACGGAGAGAGGAACAGAAGTGAACACACGACACCTTCAGCCCCTGGACACGGAGAGAGGAACAGAAGTGAACACACGACACCTTCAGCCCCTGGACACGGAGAGAGGAACAGAAGTGAACACACGACACCTTCAGCCCCTGGACACATGATAATCCTAATGAAAATCTTGTTTGTCTCCTTGCATTTTTTTTTTTTTTTACAGAAGGTATGTTGATGTAGCATTACCCAAAATGTTAGAATTGTTGTTGTGGAAATTATGCTAAAGCTTTTCGATGTCTATCCCCCTGGATATCAACTAAATCAAGCCATTTCAGATATCCAATCTGCTTCCTCTGAAATATCGCATCATAAACACTCTGAGGTTACTCTGATTGGCCCATCAGTCACATCTAGCTGAGTGAGAGGACTCACAGGATGAGATGAGGAGTCCTTAACACTTTGTATGCCACTCATGGCTATTCTCGGGTTTACGCCCCGACCGTTGAATGCCACGGTCACGAGTATTCTAGTTTTTTATTAGCGATCTGAAATCATATTGCATCACGCAAGCCTACCGTTGGAGATCCAGGGACCGCCGGCGCTCAGATGTGAAAAAAGCGCCCCCTATCGTCTCCCAGATGGTAAATCACCCTTTTGGAATGGACTCAATGAAAGTGAATGGGAGAACGGATTTCTGACTCCACATTTTACTTCTCACTGATGCAGCCGGGGTCTACCAGAGTTCATTCTGGAGCCTCTGAGCCACAGCGAATATGGGTTATACTGTACACATGATGAATCAATACATTTATCGATTTTTTTCGAATGGCGATCGGAAATTGGAATAAACCATTTGGATACCATCTGACCTCAGGTAAGGAATCTATGTTATCAGTGTTAGGATAATCAGACTCGTTTTCACGGATATATAAGCGTTTATGTGATATGTGATATGGCTGTTTTGACTGTAAAAGCCATGAGGAAATAAGAGCAGCGATTATCAGTGCACGGCACGAGCGTGCGTGCGTGCGTGCGCACACATATACTATCGATTATCTAGCGTTTATTTGAAAACGATTCATAAATAGGCCGACAAATGACAACGTTCTGGAATATTCCAGTAAAAGGCGATTATCATAGGCATGGGTTGTTTTTTCCCCGAAAACGGGTGATTTTCAAAATGCTATCAAACGGAAATGAAGCGATAAAAATACAATCTGCCTTGACAATGTTGACTGGAAAATGATTCTTTGATAAGCGACGGGCAGATTAGACACATAGCCATAATTTAAAACATAGATTAGGCGATATTAATGTTAACATTGGCCGTGGATGGTGGCATTCAACGGGGTAAAAAGAAAACACGGCCGGCACTGAAAGTGTAACAGTCAAACAGCTCTAGTGAAGAGAAGGCCATGCCCCCTGAGCCTACTGAGACTTGGCTGAGCTCAGAGAAGGTGACCTAAAACACTTCAAATGATACATATGAAGCTGAAAAAACTATACTTGTGACATTAATAGTCCACAATAAGCTATTTATGACTGAATTAAAACATCACTGTGCTGTGTCTTTAACCTGTTAATCCCTAGCCCTAATTTCTGAAAATCCGCCTAAAAATACATACCCAAGTAAATGGAAGATTGCTCCACTTCTACAAGGTCCATTTGCATGTTCTTGGTATCTAGGGACATCTATGGATCTCATGGAATGTATTCCCAGTGTCAGAAATATTGTGTCTGTTACTAGGCTTGAGTAAATTGTGATGAAAGAGAATATAAATTATGATTTTTCTTTGCATCTTTGACAGTGAATAACACTGTGCTAAAAATGACCAAAACTGCCACTGAGCTCGTTCAGCACCTTCTTGAGATCATGTGTACAAAAATATAAGCAAATTAATAAAGGGAAGATGATTAAACATAAACGTTTGTATATACAGTACTGAATTCTGTTATATTATATAGAATATAGAATACCAGGGCCCTCATTTATCAACGTTGCGTACGCACAGATATGTGCGTAACCCGTGCGTACGATCATTTCTAAGCAAAGTGTGTGACTTATCAATTTAAACGTGAACTTGACTTTGTGCGTATATTTACGCTCAGCTCAGGGCATGCGTACCTGGCGCCCGGCGGTAGAATATGGATACTGCAGACGGACAGCATATGCTCTCATCAGTTTCATGCATTAGTTTCAACACGGAAATAAGCTTTCGTTCATTAGTTTGACTGACGTGTTCTGTATGACCCCCGTAATTCATTATAGTTAATTGTAAAATAGCAACAGTAGTGTAATTATGGTCAAAACCCTATAAATAGCATTTGGAATAATAGGTCTTTCCTTCTGAATGAATGCAGCATGGTTTATATATAGCGTTATCGGAATATACGGGGTGTACTGACTGCGCTCCGCGTAACTCAACTCGTTATTATTTTGCGCATAGATTGCAGAAATACGGGAACGTTTTGATGATATTTTAAAGGCTTTGCCATTGTTAAACGAAACAAGTGGAATTTCGAAGCTGTAAGCCGAATACAAGTCATATGAACACCCACGATAGTGTGCTTCCCCCTTCCTACTGTATAAGAAAGAATTAAAAACGCATTGCAACGAGAACAGAGGTTATTTGTTGAGTTTATGTGTATACAAAACCCTTGCAATAAATGTGTCTTAAATGAATGAAAAGCATACATGCTCTGGATACAGGTAGCATATATCGTGTGGGTGATATGACTTGTATTCTGCTTGCAGCTTCGAAATTCCACTTATTTCGTTTTGTGTCAAAGCCTTTTAAATATAAATCAAAACGTTCCCGTATTTCTGCAATCTATGCGCAAAATAATAACAAGTTGAGTTCTAACAAAGAACGTATTACATGCTGGGTAGGCTGATAAGAGTAAACTGTAAATGAAATAGCCTATAACATTATAAAGGATAGGCTATGAGAGCAGGGTCTTCCCAACCTTTATTCCCCAGAGCCCCACGATTCCTGGGAGACATATAGGAATATTATATGATATATTATATATGCGCAAGTTACTGTTGCATAATGTAGGCTATGGCTGCTATTATATGTAATTCATATAGGCTACCTAATACCGACAACAAAATAGATTGTATGCCTCTACAAATCATATGCAGGTAGAACATTGACGGAAAATCCGTCACGATTTGGAATAGAATTGAGGAGAACTTTAATCCCTGGGTATTAATAGAAGAAAATGGAAAAAGGCAGTCATATTCCAGCAGTCTTTATTAGTTAATATGGTCTTTAAGTTAATAGATATCATATCCGACATCACCATACGTGTACATGTCTGTCAGCCTGTCACGTATTTCTCCCATAACACGCTTCGCTCGGCTTAGTCCACTTTTCCACATTTCATGGGGGTGTTCCATTACCGTATATAGTTAATTACGGGCGGTGCTATATGCAAATACTTTAAATCGTGCACGAGCGCGGAGCGTAGAACAAGTGGCATTTATCAACACAGAGTACTTGCCGGTGTGCGTGGGACACGTCTACGCACATGTGATAAATCCAGATTTTTTTGTGCGTACACAAATTCTAAATTCTGTGCTTACAAACGAAAGTAGAACACTTTCTAAGAACTGTTGATAAATGAGGGCCCTGGCCTATACATTACCTTATTATAGCCAACTTGCACATCTATAGATCGGGCCAAATCTCCTCTTTCAAATGGCAGAGTTAAATTTGGATTTAGTATCTCCAGGCATGAACTGAAGAACCGTGAATGAAATCTACTGTTCCATTCTTGGATATGGCTCTGCCATTTTGGATCAAATTGCAACAGGGATTGTTGCTAAATGTTCACAGAAGGTACACACTAACTGCGCTCTAATCTATGCCAATAACGTTCAGTTTTGTGATAGAGAATCCAGAGAAATAAAAAGAAAAATATTCATAGAGAAGTAATTTGCTTGCAAGAAGATGGAATCGAAATTTCAATGCTCATTGAGAGCTCTGCATGCCCTCTCCTCACATGACTACAATCGGCCATGCGCTGCTAATAAAAAATGGCGGATATTCGCAAAATTATGAACACATTCAGTGCCGACCCCGAGTATATTTTTTTTTTCGTTCTCCTATTTTTCTCGGATTTTCTCCCCGTCCCAATTTAGTCGTTGTGCCAATTCCCCCCCTCCCCTACCTGGTTGTTGTACGCATGTTCTCCCACGAGTCGGTAAAAGGGTGTCCTGATGTCGAACCCACGCTTCCTCCGAGACGTGCGCCGTCAAGCCAGTGACGCTCTTTTCACTTGGCAGCGAGGACTCTCATTGGTGAAGTGTAACGCGTGGGAGGGCACGCTATCTCCACCAAGTCCTGCCCCGCTTAGCAAGCGCCGAGACCTGACCTGTAGGCGCCGCTGTCCACAACGCCAGATTCCCACCCGCCAGCTTTCCCACCCCCTAATACTGCCAATTGTATTAGTATGAATGGCCAGCCAAGCTGGTAGCAACGCCGAGAGCTGGGCTCGAACCCAGGTATAGTCGGGTTTTAATCGTTATTTATTTTATTAGCGATATTCATTTATTTTCATCCATCCAACCTGATGTTATCGTTGGGAATGGGTCCGAGCTCGCAAAAGGGCAAATACCGCCGCCTATCGTCTCCCAAATGGTATTGCACATCATTGGATTGGATTGGCTGGGGATGTGCATCAAAAAAAAGTCTGGTCCGGGTATTGCTTCTCGGGTATGCAAGTTTCAAGTTTCTTTAATAGTTGTCATACAGAAGTACAGAATACTTTTATACAAAATGCTTCTTACTGTTACGCTCCAGAGACTGTGCTAGACAAGATAAGTATCAAATAACATAGTATAGCATGTAAATTAGAAGTAGAAAATGAGGTCAGTGTTCAGTATAGACATATGTACAATGTTCGATGCAGAATAGACGTAACTGAGTTACCATATAATATACAATATACTATGCAGTGTACAAATATACAATACTATATAGTGCAAAGCAGAAATGGGATGAGGTACAATTTAGGTACAATTTACAGTAAGGTGTACGAGTTGTAGTGCAAATCCTTTATCAATAAATATAAAGTGTGGGGAGTGGGTGCTGCAGTGTGTTTGTTTAAAGTGAGTGTGTGCGTGTGGATGTGTGTGCTATGTGCGTTTGATGGTTGTTGTGTAGTGTTCATTGTTCGTTGAGCAGCCTGATGGCCTGGGGATAGAAGCTTCTTCTGAGTCTTTCTGTGCTCGCCTTGAGACTCCGGTATCGCTTGCCTGACCGCAGCAGTTCAAAGAGGCAGTTGTTCGGGTGGCTGGAGTCCTTAATGATTCTCTTAGCCTTGCCCCTGCACCGCTTGTTGTAAATGTTCTGGAGGGTGGGGAGCCCCCCTCCAATTGTGCGTTCGGCTGAACGTGTCACTCTTTGTAGTCTGCTTCGGTCTTGTGCAGTGCTATTCCCAAACCAGGAGGTGATGTTGCCAGTCAGGATGCTCTCTATTGTACATGAGTAGAAGTTCTTAAGGATCTTCTGACTGACTTGGAACTTCCTTAGGCGCCTGAGGAAGTAGAGGCGTTGTCGTGCCTTCTTCACAACACTGTCAATGTGTGTGGTCCATGTCAAGTCCTCAGATATGTGGGCTCCGAGGTACTTAAAGCTGTTCACTCTCTCAACCGGTGCCCCGTCGATGCTGAGGGGGCTGTAGTCCTTGACCCCCGGCCTCCTGAAGTCCACAATCATCTCCTTTGTTTTGCTGACGTTCAGGGAGAGGCTGTTTTCCTGGCACCATCCCGCCAGGACCTTGACCTCTTCCAGGTAGGCCCTCTCGTCGTTTGCAGAGATCAGGCTCACCACTACTGTGTCGTCAGCAAATTTGATGATTGTGTTGCTACTCCGCTGAGCCACACAGTCGTGTGTGTACAGGGAGTAGAGGAGGGGACTCAGAACACAGCCCTGGGGGGCCCCTATGTTGAGGGTGATGGATGAGGAGGTGCAGTTGCCTGCTCTCACCACCTGGGGTCTGCCCGTCAGGAAGTCCAAGACCCACTGGCAGAGGTCATAGTTCAAGCCCAGGTCCCTGAGCTTGGCTATGAGTTTGGAGGAGACTATGGTATTGAATGCCGAGCTGTAGTCGATGAATAGCATTCTCACATAGTTCCCCTTCCTCTTGTCCAGGTGTGATGCTGCTGTGTGCAGCACATGGGCTATGGCGTGCAGTATCGTTGTACCACGTTGAATGGGGGGACTGGGAGCAGCGTGGATTATGTGTTTTGGACTATAACGTTGGATCAATGGACACGATCGATATTTGGAATGGCGATCAGGAATTGGATTAATCTTTTTGCAGAACATCTGATGTGAGGTAAGGACTCTGTTACCAGTCTTGGGTTAATCAGATGTTTTTTTCATAGCGATCACAACGTGTCTGTGTGTTGGTGCTGAGCAAGGCACGGATAAGCGATTTTTCAGCCCGCTTTTGTATCGTGCATAAGGACACGTAATACTATCGATAATCATAAATCAGCAGAAAAATGTGTTTTGTGTATTCCACTAAAGGGCTATTATCACGTCTTTCTCTGGAATTACTCGAAATCTCCAAAACTATACTCATTCAAAACGGTATAAAACGGAAATGTACAGATGAAAAAACAATACGTTTTGTACATGTTGACTGCAAGCAAGTCATTGATAAGCGACGGGTGTATTAGACCCATAGCCATAATTTAAGATATATTTTAAGCACTCGCAAAAATCCCCGTCCTCCCATTGATTAAAGCGCTGGCGCGCTAGCCCTAATTTGGTCATATAGGCCCGGCGCTGAATGTGTTAAGACATTTGTTTATTCCATAAACTAAAATCTCACTAATAACACTTTAACCTATTGGTAAACAAACGTATTGCTGAAAATATACACTATGACTGCTGTTGTGACATGGTTAGGGTCTTTACTCTTGGATACATTTGGAAAGAAAACGCTACTTAATGTCATACAGTCTGGAGAGATTGATTTATGACGCTGGCGGACCGCACGGGCTAAAGAGGTTAAGACTGACAGCAGTTATCAGCGACGGGGTTTACGCTAACTCTTGCTGCTTAGGTTATTATTGCAGACTCCATCTTAACACATTGGGTGCCAATGATGAGAAATCTCGTTATTTAATCGTTATTTCTTTTATTAGAGATATCCATTCATTTTTCATCCATCCAGCCTCACGTTATCATTGGGACTGGCTCTGAGCTCGAAAAGGGCAAATACCGCCCCCTATCGTCTCCCGGATGGTATTGCACTCATTGGAATGGAGTCAATGGGAATGCAAGAGAGAAAAAAACTCCGGGCTCCACATTTTACTTCTGAGCCATGTAACCTGAGACTATTGCATTCATTGAGGCAACCGAAAGCAGCGTTGATTATCTGTTTCGAGGTATAACATTGGATCAATAAACGCGATCGATATTTGGAATGGTGATCAGGAATTGGATTAATCTTTTTGCAGAACATCTGATGTGAGGTAAGGACTTTATTTTACCAGTCTTGGGGTAATCAGAGTTTTTTTTTCACAGTGTTCACAACGTGTCTCATGTGTGTATGTGTATGTGTGTGTGCGTAACGTTAGCGCCAGGCAGGGCATAGATAATCGATTTTCAGCCCGCTTCTCTAGCGTGCATAAGTACACATATACTATCGATAATCTAGCGTTTTTTTTAAAACGATTCATAAATAGGCCAAAAAATGACGACGTGTTTTGTGTATTCCAGTAAAGGGCTATTTTCGCTGATTTTTCTGGAATCACTAGAAATCTTCAAAACTATACTCGTATTCAAAACGGTATAGAACGGAAATGTACTGATAAAAAAACAATCCGTTTCGTACATGTTGACTGCAAGCAAGTCATTGATAAGCGACGGTTGTATTAGACACATAGCCATAATTTAAGATATAGTTTATGCGTTCGCAAATATCCCCGTCCTCTCATTGACTAAAGCGCTGGCACTCAAGCGATAAATCGTGCACCCCCTGCTGGCAACCAATGTGTTAATAGAATAGAATAGAATAAAATATAACTATATTATCCAACCACAGCTGGAAAATCCATCTTTATTCAGTACCATGATAATTTTCTTTTCTCCTTTTCTTTTCTTACTGGCAATTTCCAAAATTATTCCAAGACAAATATCAGCTTTATAATGGAACATTCGCTATATTCATCTTCGTTCCTCGCTTTTGCCGTGATGGATTATGCCTCTGAAGCAAGAAGCCGTTGTGCAAGTTAGGGCTGTAGACGCGGATCAGCAGCGTTCAGAGTGGCTGTGTCGCTGGTTGCAGAACATCAAGGCGATTTTGTGGGGTAGTTTGAGCCCAAACAACTGAATGGCAGTTAAGCACCACCCTGTGTCTTTACATGGCCTTACCACCCTGTGTCTTTACATGGCCTTACCACCCTGTGTCTTTACATGGCCTTCGTCTCGCTTTAAATGTGCAACGTGAGTGATTGTACAGTCTGACTTATAGGTGTTAACTGCAAAATAAATGCTTAATATGTCTGCTAATGCTGTATATAGCCAAGCATCTGCTGATGTTGTATTCACATACATTTTGACAGGCATGTGGGAGACTTGCCAGCTTTCACCCTCCAAATATAATTGGCATAAATGTCTATTGTTTGTGCCAAGGCGAAAATCACACTGACAACATTGCATCAACATTGCAATCATCTTTGAAACGGTTTACCAACCTCTACATAAAATAACCTAATATGTTGACTCATAATTTTCAATAAGATAAAAACTAGAGCATTTATAACGCCATAAAAGCATTTTGATTCGGTTTGACAGTTTTGGAATTAACAGTAGTGAATTTCTTTCCACCGGTCACTCTAATGTAATGTTGCAGTGAATGTCTCTCTACCACTATCTCTCTCACTCATCTTCTTGACAATCCAGCAATGTTTAGTTTTAGTGTGCTGCTTTAGCCATATATGTGTGTGTGTGTGTGTGTGTGTGTGTGTGTGTGTGTGTGTGTGTGTGTGTGTGTGTGTGTGTGTGTGTGTGTGTGTGACTGTGTGTGTAACAAAAGGTCAGATTACACTGTTGTTATCCTTTAAAAGAGTTGAGGAAGATAATATTCTTGATGGGGTTTATGTATATGTGTGCATGTCTGTGTGTGTGTGTGTGTGTGTGTGTGTGTGTGTGTGTGTGTGTGTGTGTGCGTGCAAGGGCAGGTGTGTGTGTGTGTGCAAGGGCAGGTGTGTGTGTGTGCATGCATATGTGTGTGTGTGCGCGTGTATGCATGTGAGTGCGCATTTGTGTATGCGTTTACCTCTTCAGACACCCTGTTATCCATGGCTCCCAGCATGGAGTGGAGGGCCCCTACAGGAAAATGACAGGTAAGTTAGCGTGTTACTGCATTAGCATGGCAGGTTTTACTAGCACTCCATTGAGGAGGACCATGAGTCGCCACTAGGAGCAGACTGGCTAACTGTCTATAAAAAATACTTCCCACAGGTCTCCACTCACCCAGATTATAGAGGATACAGGCTTGCTCATAGCTGATGTCATCGTGGGTAACGGTCTTTCCAGAGAAGATCTCCGTCCTGCTCAAACAGAACAACAACAATAAGGAAGCCACTCAAATGGAGTGTGTGGAACTGTGGAACGTAGAGTGGTCTGTGAGTGCGAGTGCGTGTGTGTGTGATCCATGTGGTTGCATATGCAAAATGTGTAAGCCCTCTGAGGTAGTTCATAGCTCATAAGATATAATCTTGTGAATATACAAATAGTATATACGTGTGTGTGTGTGTGTGTGTGTGTGTGTGTGTGTGTGTGTGTGTGTGTGTGTGTGTGTGTGTGTGTATTGTCCTACCATGAGATTGGCACGGCGGCCTCCTGTCCCGGCCCCAGGGGAACACGACTCTGGAGGTAATGCAACTGGCCAAAGTACTTCCTCAGCATACTGCATCCCTCAAAGTCTCTCGTCACATTCACCGCACCCTGGCAGAAACACACACACACACACACACAGGGACAAAGCGCGACACAGCACATTAACACCACTTCCTGTCGGTACACATAGTCAGAGGTAAAGCCACTGTAGGCAAGAGGGAGATAGCTGGTTATCTAGATGTAACCTACATTGTATGATTATAGCCCTGGATGAAGCCAATGTGTTGCAGGAAACCTAAATAACTTGCTAACTAGGTTACCTACAGTACCTCGTTAGCTTGGCTGCTGACGTCTGCATCTAGTCTCGCAAATGTCACGTTACTTGCGCTTTTCTTTTTCTCCCTAGAGTCACACCAAATATGGCGTTTTCCCCTTGCTTGGTCTAACCCGGCCTCATAACAAGCATTTGAATGGATAGAACATGTAGAAAATTTAGAGAAATTGTCTACGTCTGTGCGCTTAATGCTTCCCACTGGATACACTGTGGGTGACGGAACAAATATTTTGTTACGCCTGGCTACTTTGCAGTGGCAATCTAGTGAGGTTAAAGATCCATTCGGGAATCAATTCTAAAAGAACATTTAAAAAAAGATGTATTGCGATACTGTGAATTTCTCCAGAACTCTCTTGGAAGAAGTGTGGCCAACAGTAGCAACCCGTCCACTCAGCCACCAACCTATGCATGTGCAATACAAAGCAGGGCTCTTTTGCCAAGAGAATGCTGTTTGACAGCATTACAGATTCTACCTTTAAATCAAGCTCATCGTGAAGCTGGTCATGACAAGCGTGCATGAGCTAATAAAGCTGCAGGTCAGGCAGCTTTTCATTTCAAATACATTTTAATATAGTTATTTTGACATACAAGGGCAGCGTAGGGCTTGTAGAGAAGCTGGAGAAACCTGGGGTGAAGAAGGAATGAGAATAGGATGACTGAAGTGCAAAAACTAGTGAATAGCAGGGCTTGGGTGCTCTTTGTTTATAATTTTTTTTTATTTAATGTACAAGTAGTGTACAGAGGTGTATATGGGTAGATACATATATACAAATATTCATATATTTTTCTAGGTGTTTTCTTATTTTTATATGGACCAAGAACAATGTTATTCTTTTTTTCCTTGTCTTCAGGGTGGCCGGGCATTTTTGATTTTATTTTCAATGTTTTGTTTAAAAGAATAATTAAAAAGAAAATCTATGATAATTGATAAACATACTATTGGGGAGGGGGGGGAAAGGGAGCAGGCCTGGTTTTTACACCAGGGACACAGAGCTTAGACCATAGCCTGGGGGCAGTTAGGTTATAGCCTGGGGGCAGTTAGGTTATAGCCTGGGGGCAGTTAGGTTATAGCCTGGGGGCAGTTAGGTTATAGCCTGGGGGCAGTTAGGTTATAGCCTGGGGGCAGTTAGGTTATAGCCTGGGGGCTCCTGGGGGCAGTTAGGTTATAGCCTGGGGGCAGTTAGGTTATAGCCTGGGGGCAGTTAGGTTATAGCCTGGGGGCAGTTAGGTTATAGCCTGGGGGCAGTTAGGTTATAGCCTGGGGGCTCCTGGGGGCAGTTAGGTTATAGCCTGGGGGCTCCTGGGGGCAGTTAGGTTATAGCCTGGGGGCAGTTAGGTTATAGCCTGGGGGCAGTTAGGTTATAGCCTGGGGGCAGTTAGGTTATAGCCTGGGGGCAGTTAGGTTATAGCCTGGGGGCTCCTGGGGGCAGTTAGGTTATAGCCTGGGGGCTCCTGGGGGCAGTTAGGTTTGGGGTTAATAATATTTCAATGATGAAAAATGAGCAAGGTCACAAACGCAGGTCCACACCACCCACCTGTCTGAGCGTCTCCAGCTTCTTCAGCTGCTCATTGTAGTTGTCTGGATTCTCTCCGTAGTTCTTCAGGATGAACTGGAGGAGAGGGAAGAGAGTGGCACCGCGGGCAACAGGTGAATGAATGGATCTGCATTTTAGAGGTGTGACAATATATCGTGTCGCAATATATTGCGATATGAAAAGATTATCGCATCTTGGAGACAAGAAAATGGATCGTGATGTCAGCAGTCAGCACATCCATTATTTATTTATTTATTTATAAATAATACTAGCAAAATAATTCTGAGAATGTCAGACTCTGCAATACTTTGTATTGACCGTTAGTGTGAAAGATGATTAGGTTATAACGCATTACAATTTGTTCCCAATTTGTATAGGGGAACATGACATTTATGGAAACTTATATAAAAATAAATTCAGTCATAGATTTGAATCACTCAAAAATCGAGCCCAGTATTGTGTCCTCAGAGTATCTCCACTGCCCACCACATGGTGTCCTGAGAGTATCTCCACTGCCCACCACATGGTGTCCTGAGAGTATCTCCACTGCCCACCACATGGTGTCCTGAGAGTATCACCACTGCCCACCACATGGTGTCCTGAGAGTATCTCCACTGCCCACCACATGGTGTCCTGAGAGTATCACCACTGCCCACCACATGGTGTCCTGAGAGTATCACCACTGCCCACCACATGGTGTCCTGAGAGTATCACCACTGCCCACCACATGGTGTCCTGAGAGTATCTCCACTGCCCACCACATGGTGTCCTGAGAGTATCACCACTGCCCACCACATGGTGTCCTGAGAGTATCACCACTGCCCACGACATGGTGTCCTGAGAGTATCTCCACTGCCCACCACATGGTGTCCTGAGAGTATCACCACTGCCCACCACATGGTGTCCTGAGAGTATCACCACTGCCCAACACATGGTGTCCTGAGAGTATCTCCACTGCCCACCACATGGTGTCCTGAGAGTATCACCACTGCCCACCACCACATGGTGTCCTGAGAGTATCACCACTGCCCACCACATGGTGTCCTGAGAGTATCACCACTGCCCAACACATGGTGTCCTGAGAGTATCTCCACTGCCCACCACATGGTGTCCTGAGAGTATCACCACTGCCCACCACCACATGGTGTCCTGAGAGTATCTCCACCACATGGTGTCCTGAGAGTATCTCCACCACATGGTGTCCTGAGAGTATCTCCACCACATGGTGTCCTGAGAGTATCTCCACCACATGGTGTCCTGAGAGTATCTCCACCACCAGGGGAGGAAATTAGGCCACTTTACTGGCCAAATGCTGGTATTTTTTACGTTTGGCTGGTAAAAAAAATCAGATACCCGCCAGTTGGCTGGTAAGCCAAACAGTTAGTTTCCTCCCCTGCTGGCGAGTATACAAAAAAATAAAACATTCTGCAATCACTGCACTGGCAAACGGTGCGCGTCTTCTGAGTGTTCGCTTTAGTTGACAGTGCCACGAGAGCACTGCACAAGACCACCCGCGGACATATAATGTTTAATAAACGTTTGCGCAGTACTGGCCAACCCGCGGACATATAATAATAAAAGTCCCGCGGTACTAGGCTAGCCATCAGGAGCACTCGTAAACAGATAACGTTAAACACAGCAGAAGATGGAAAACAGACAGACTGACCAACGGGGAACTGCATCCAACCCTAGTACAACCCTCGAGTATAAGTTACTAAGGACACATTTAAATCGTTTTTTTTTATTAGTGATCTGAATTCATATTTCATCAACAGAGTCTACCGTTGGTAAATCAGCCACCCCATGCACTCAGATGTGAAAAAAGCGCCCCTATCGTCTCCCAGATGGTAATTCACCCTTTTGGATTGGACTCAATGAAAAGGCATGAGAAAAAAAAACCCGGACTCCACATTTTACTTCTCACGCATGTGACCGGAGTCGATCAGCTTCATTCTGGACCCTCAGAGCAGCGGGGATTATGAGTTTTACAGTATACGCGGTGGATCAATAAAAGGATCGATTTTCGGAATGGCGATCAGGAATTGGAATAATCCATTTGGATACCATCTGATCTCAGGTAAGGAATCTATTTGACCAGTCTTAGGATAATCAGAACCGTTTTCACGGAGATAATAGCTTTCCCCCTATAATGTGATTGACTGTAAAAGCGATCAGGAACAGAGAGAATCGATTTTCAGCGCGCGGCACCAGCGTGCACACGTACACATATACTATCGATAATCTAGCGTTTATTTGAAAACGATTCATAAATAGGCCAAAAAATGACAAAGTTCTAGAATATTCCAGTACAGGGCGATTATCATGGAATCTCTTTTTTCCGTGAAAACGAGGGCTTTTCAAAATGATATAAAACGGAAATGAACCGATAAAAAAACAATCCGCTTCGACAATGTTGACTGGAAATGGGTCATTGATAATGCGACGGGCAGATTAGACACATAGCCATAATTTAAAACATAGATTAGGAGATATTAACGCTAACATTGAAGTGGATGATGGGCATTCAAGGGGGTAAAAAGGAAAACACGGCCGGCTCTGAAAGTGTTAAAAGTACCAAATTCGGTACCCATCCCATTCCCTAATGGCTACTGCCATTAACATATGTCTGGAACACATAGACATCACAACGCTGGGTTTCATCCCTGGTGATGCTCTGCCTGGCCTGCCCTCTACTGAAACTGTTTTCAGTTCCTGCTCGTTCTTGGGGCATTTTCCCTTCAGTTTTGTCTTCAGAAAGTGAAATGCATGCTCAATTGGATTCAGGTCAGGCGATTGACTTGGCCATTGCATAATATTCCACTTCTTTACCTTACAAAACTCTTTGGTTGCTTTCGCAGTATGCTTTGGGTCATGTCCATCTGCACTGTGAAACGTCGTCCAATAAGTTCTGAAGCATTTGGCTGAATATGAGCAGATTTGCCCGAAACACTTCAGAATTCATCCTGCTGCATAACACTACCACCACCATGCTTCACTGATGAGGCATATGCTTTGGATCATGAGCATTTCCCTTCCTTCTCCATACCCTTCTCTTCTCATCTTTCTGGTACAAGTTGATATTTGTCTCATCTGTCCATAGGATGTTGTTCCAGAACTGTACTGGCTTTTTGAAAAATATTTATAGTCATCTGAAAATGAAAAAAGTAATGTTCCATAACTAGCCTAAGCAGAATATAGGCTCACTGGCCCATATTGATTAGTTGACAACCCATTTTTTATTAAATCTCTCAGTAAAGAGAAAATGCAAGTGCAATACCTAGGCTAATCAACAATCCATTGTTTGGCCTTTTCCCTTACAGAAAATATGTCCATCCTTGTCTGGTCAAATGACACCAGTCTAGGCCAGTGGACTATTACAGAAAGAAGTTACGTTAAGAAGGCAAAGGTCTTTACTGGACTGATTGATTGATTGAAAACTTTAATTAACAGATTGCAGAATGGGTACAGTGTACAGCTCAATACACACAATTGTTAAGGGGATGCAGACCAGAGAAATACTTTCGTCTTGTTTACATCAGGGTCCCCCATTTTCAATTCATAATGACATTTATGACATACACAATATACATACAGATATAACAATCTAATCTAATCAAAACTAACCATGCTGATGACATTATGACATACATGACATACAGATATGCAGTACCGTTACATTTGTGACATACAAGATATGCAAATATACAGTACTGTTAAACAGAGATCCTAAGAGTAAATATATACATACGAGGAGGGAACTGTACATTAGGAGGGGGTGGGTGGGTGGGAGGGGGGTTCAGACATTTACGGGGGCCAGTTTCGAACCGCAGCCTCCCGTAGGTGCTCTTTGAGAGCAGTTTTGAAGGTGGGTAGGGATTCAAAAAATGTTATGGCTGTGGGTAGGGCGTTCCACATTGATGTGGCATAATTGCGAAATGTGTTTAGACCCTTGTTTTAGCCAAATCTGGGTTGAACATGATTTGTGGAGCTCCCTCTGGTGTTGTGGTCGTGGTATTCACTGACCGTTGGGAAGTATTTTGACATGTACATGGGTAACTTTGTGGTGTAGTGTATCTTGTAGACCAGGCCCATTGCAAGTGGCTGTACTCTGTAGTCTACTCTAAGCCATCCTAGGTTGTCAAAATGGGCAGGGTGAGGTGGGTTTTAGGAGTAAGGTCAAGCAGTGCAGTAGTCTGACCAGGAAGAAGAGCACGAAAATGGGGCAAACAGATAATACACAGATGACCAAACCACACAAGGCGTGCGGGTGCTGCTACTGTAGCTACTCCAGTGTCTGTTGGAAAAGGCTGGACTATGATTTACAGCCTTTGTTTTGACACCGATATTATTACTGAAATGCCTCTGAAGGCCGAATACGCTTCACTCAGGCTACTACTCATTTATAATAACGTCCATAACCGTTCATTCTATTTTTGACTGGTACTGGTAGCCTGCATTTGTTCGAAATCATTACTTTCACAGTAAATATGTCGGTCAGATGCATGTGTAGATGACATCAGTCATCATTAAACTGGACTGGGCCGTGCTGTGTGTGGTGGTAGAGCTGGACTGTCAATGTTGTATTATTCAAATATCTGCTTAAAATCTGGGTAGCAGAATAACTATCAACGTGACTGGCTAGCATGTCTGTTGGCAAGCAATTGTTTACGTTAACAAAGGCGGTGGTCAGCCAGTAACCTAACTAATCTAACTAGCTAGTTAGCCGTTAGCTAACATTAGTCATCTTAACGTTACAGTGTTGTCCAATAGCCACCAAAGTTAGCTGCGTTGGCTAGTTAGTCTGTCAGCTAGCTAGTCAATTAGGTTAGCCAGTCTTCCATCCATAATCCGTCTGGTTGACTTCCGATCTCAGCTCAGCCCTCCTCCCCGCGGAGCCCTGTTGCTGCTGCGCTCCCCACCCAGCTCACCTGCCTCACGGACGGGCTGAACGGGAACTCCCCAGCCTCCTTCAGGTCCAGCCAGATCATCGGCATGCGGGGGACCGCCTCCATCGCGGCCAGCTGCTGATCCACACACAACGATTTTCAGTTGTTTCAGTATCTCAATCACGGCGATAGCTTTGTGTACGATAACGTTTCTCGCACAAAATCACCAAACAACTGTGTCATGTCCCCAAACACTTCAACACAGGAAGATGTGAAGCTGACTTGAGGACGTGACGTCATTACGTACCCGCTCCAGGAAAAAGGGGGTTATGGGAGATGTGGTTCCTCGTGTCGTTTGTAGGTTAGACTTTGCTCAATTGATTGATTGATTGAAAAGTTTATTAACAGATTGCAGAATGGGTACAGTACAGTACAGCTCAATACATACAATTGTTAAGAGGATGCAGACCTGAGAAAGACTTTCGTATTGTTTCCATCAGGGTCCTCCATTTTCAATTCATCATATGACCAGACCCGGCGCCATGGGCGGGCATTGGGGGGCCTGGCCCGCCCACTGAGTCAGCTGTGCCCACCCTGAAAAAAAAAAAAAAAAAAAAAAAATGTTTTTTTTTTTGTTTTTTTTCAATCAAAGTCGACTATCCAAATGCTTAGTCGGGAACAGCCCTAGTGGGCACTGATGTCAACAACAACACTACTGAAGCTAGCACGGCACTCTGTGAGAATTCGTTTTCTACCCTTAAGAACATCTTTACAGAACATCGCCTTAGTATGCTTCATCGACGCAAGGCCAATTTAATTCAGTTGGCATTTGAGAAGGACTTAACAAAAAAGTTCAGGAATGAGTGGAGGGGCAGTGTTTTAAGAAGATTTCACTCTGTCCCCAAACGCCGCTTGCCGCTCTACTAATGATGGTGAGTAGCCTGTGGAGGAATTTTGTTTGCTTTTTTATGCACCTTATTTTTGTCAGTTCAGTTCAGTTTGTCAGTGAATTCAGAAGTGTTGAATAAATGGAGACTTTTCAAAGATATAGAATAGAATAGAATAGAAATGTATTACCCTGAGGGAAATTTGACACTGCAAATCACTCAACATTAAACATTTAGACAGAACAAGTCACGAATAAGAATAACAAAACAAATGGCTAAGAATAGAATAAAATGAAATAGAATAAAAATAGAATAAAAGATACAGTAAATAAATACAGTAAAAATATACTGAAGTCTACAGTAGGTGTAATATTGCACAGTGCTGTTTAAAAAGTAAGAGTCCAGGAAGATGGTAACTGTCACTCTGTGCTCAGTGATGCAGTGAGGCACAGTGATATTGTATAGTCTGATGGCTGTCGGAATGAAGGACTTCCTGTGCCGTTCAGTGCTGCATTTAGGTAGTGTGAGCCTATAACAATACATGCTCCTCCTGTCAGCCAAGTCTGTGTATAGTGGGTGGGAGGGGTTTTCCCTGATGGCCTGGAGCTTAGCAAGGTTCCTCCTCTCCGCCACCCTCGCTAGGGCGTCCAGCTACACCCTAACCACGCTACTGGCCTTCCTGACCATCTTATCCAGCCTGTCTGTGTCCCCTGCTCTCAGTCCGCTGCCCCAGCAGGTCTGTTATATATATCCGTTCAGTCTGTTTTTGTATAAGTGAATGTTCTTAAGATAGAGAAATTTGATTTTTCAATTGCCTCTCTGCTGTTTAGTTCAGCACCATGGGCAGCGCCAAGCAAGCCACAGCGCCGTTGTCCCAGCTGAAACGTATAAAACAGAACCTGTGTTGAAAAACCATTGTGCCCCCCCGAGAACATTTTATGCCCCCCCACTAATTTGTTTCTGCAGCCTGGTCTGCATATGACACACACGACATACAGATAGACAGTACTGCTACATCTATAAATTTATGACATACCAGATTTTCAAATACAGTACTGTTTGTGATACTAAAAAAATCCAGAAAAAGAGTGTATATACATTTGATATAGAAACTGTGCATTGGGGGAGGTTGGGTAGGTGGGGTGGGGCTGTACATTGGAGGTGGGGGGGGGGGGGGTTGGGTAGGGGGGGGGACACACTGTACATTGGAATACTGACCTACATTTGACATAGAAACTGTACATTGGAGGAGGTTGGGTAGGTGGGGTGGGGTTGGGTGGGGCTGTACATTGGAGGTGTGGGGGGGGGGGGGTAGGGTACATTGGAATACTGACAAAGCCATGCTTGGTCTTTATTGTACAACTGGGTTAGGACATTTGTAGGGGCCAGTTTTGAATTGCAGTCTCCCGTAGGTGTTCTTTGAGAGTGTTTTTGAAGGTGGGTGATTCACATTCCTTTACAGCTTTGGGTAGGGCGTTCCACATTGTTGTGGCATAATTGCGAAACGTGTTTAGTCCCTTGTTTGAGCCGAATCTGGGTTTTACATGATTTGTGGAGCTCCCTCTGGTGTTGTGATCGTGGTATTCACTGACCTTTGGGAAGTATTTTGACATGTACATGGGTACCTTGGTCGTGTAGTGTATCTTGTAGACCAGGCCCATTGCAAGTTGCTGTACTCTGTCGTCTACTCTAAGCCATCCTAGGTTGGCAAAGTGTGTCAAGCGATTGCACTTTTGTTCAGAGACCATTGGCACATCTCAAGTCCTATTCCCGTTACTCAATACGTTTTCAATACACATTATGGCTCTGATTCCATAGCTTACTGTATGGATGCATGCAATTGTGTATTTCCAGGCAAACGCTTATCCTTCTACAGAACTACAACTGTCAGTTTCCCCTATCCTTGTTGCAGTTTGCTAAAATTCAATGATCGATTATTAGGTACTGAGAAAAATGTAATTAAATAAAATCACATACTATATATGCAGTGATTAAAATGCAATGACTTGGTCCATGTTTAACCAATAGATAAGCATAATTCCCTTCATAGTGGAAATATTTTACCTCCTCCTCTTATTAACCACATGGACACTTTTCATGCCTTCTACTGTAACTATGCTGTTTGATTCCACAAATCAACTCCGATTCCAATTATGAATGTTGGGTATAAATGGAGTTTATTCCAAGAGATGGTTCTAGACACAAATACTAAAACTGATGATGTAAACAGACTATTTTTAAATAAACAATGCAATATTGAATTAAGAACAAAGTAGCTTCTGTTAATGTTCTAAATAAATACTTTCGTTTTTTTGTTTATCAAACATTAATTTAATAACAAGGCAACTTGACATGTGGCCGTTCAGACTTCCATTATATCATGTAATGATTCCCCGTGATGGAAAATGTGGAGTTGGTTATTCCTTGATTCAATAGACATAGGAATCAACTATCTACTGGAATAAATTCTACTGTTAAATTGATTCCACAACTTTTGGGATGACCCTTGTTAGTCTGTATAGACCATAGATATTTCACTGGTAAACCAGAACTGGGAGACAGTTTTTTGGGTACCATTCTGGTTATTGCATATTTGTGACCGGTGAAAAATAAAAGCAAACTGCTTCCGTGCTCATGATTCCACCACTTGGCCAATACATATTGTATTCAGTATATTCATAACAGAAAACAAAATAAAACAATCCAAAAGCTGGTACACTGTATAGGCTATATTTAATTTTATTTCAAACCTTTATTTAAACTCGAAAGGCAACTGAGGTTTCCCTCATTTACTCACGTAGTGTACATACAGAATAAAGCACAAAAGGCATATAAAATCACAAGGCATATAAAATCATAACAAGACAACAAAGCGAGGCAAAAAGTAAGGATAACAAATCAATTAAAACATGTACAACTTGATTGACAATGGTTGGATATCAAGGTTTTAAACTCTGCAACAGAGGGGAGAGTTCATGCCATGACTCAAAATGCAGATTTACCCTGTTCCGAGCAAACTCGAGGAACCTTGAGAACCAGCCATAGGTTCCATAGGTTCCAAAATTCCATTCCAATAATGTGTCATTTAAGGCGGTAGCTTACCAATAAGGGCCTTAAAAATTAACAAATACCAGTGTTTGTTGCTCCTCTCCATCAGAGAGGACCAATCAACCTTCTCATAAAGGACACAGTGATGAGTGAAATTATATAAAATGTGTACAATTTACATAAGATGTTCAGTGTGATATTCAATACTCATGATGTAGAAAACAAAATAAATCAATCCAAAAGCTGGTACACATTAGGCTATATAAAATATGTACAATTTACATAAGGTGTCCAGTATTACTGTATATACAATATTCATAATGTAGAAAACTAGATAAAACAATCCACAAGCTGCATGGTTCACAGTAGGCTAATATCTAAATAATCCAAAAGCTGCTACACAGTACACTGTAAGAAAAAAAGTTGCAAGAAAACGGTAAATGTCTGGCATCAATGGTTACCAAATACTTACTGTCAAATTACAGTAAAATCAAATACATTTACAGATTACAACCTTTATTTAATGGTTAATATTTTGATAAAAGGTAATTTAATGTATTTTTATGGCATTAACACTTAAAGTAGAAAAACAAAGGTAATCTGTAAAATAATACAGTGAATTTCCTGTGAAAAAACATTCATTTATTTTACAGTGTAGGTTATATACAATTTGTAAAATGTACATAACATGTTCAGTGTTATATTCTTTATAATACTCGTAATGTAGAAAACGAAATAAAAACAATCCAAAAGCTGGTACACATTAGGCTATATAAAATATGTACAATTTACATAAGGTGTCCAGTATTACTGTATATTATATTCATAATGTAGAAAACTACAAAATGTGTAGAATTTACAAAACACAGTATTATTCAATATACTACTCATGATGTAGAAAACTAAATAAAAATAATCCAAAAGCTGCTACACAGTAGGCTATATAAAATGTGTACAATTTACATAACGTGTTCAGTATGATATTTAGAATAATACTCATGATGTAGAAAACAAAATAAAACAATCCAAAAGCTGGTACACATTAGGCTATACAAAATGTACAATTTACAAAACATATTTTCACTGAATACTCCATGTCATCGTCTTTGTCTTCCTCTGACATATGACTGTTTTCCCCTGGCATCCAAACCCTGCCTTCTTCAGCCACTAAAACCCTGCCTTGTTCATCTCCCCTGCAGGCCTGGATCTGGGTTTGTCAATTAGGGGTTGACAGTTCTTTGAGTTCAGGTATATGTAAAGATATTTTCCACAGAAAAGATTGGGCGCTTTTCGGCTGTGTTTGACTCCCAACATCTTCTTTTTTCTCTCCATGGTACATGATGATCACAAAGACACTGTCTGTCATTGAGAGGTCCTTGTTTTTAGACAACTCTTTAACACGCTGGTTGATCTCCTGTCCAGAGATTTTGCTACCTTGTACCCTAGGCCTTTAAGCAGCTTTTCCATATTCTCCTCGTCCTCCTTAGCTCCCTCCCTTTCATCTATATTTTGTCTCTCAATATTTGTGATTAATAGGGCCAGGCACTTCCTGGGATAGACAGCATAGCAGGATAGCATAATTAGAAAACATAGCATAGCTCAACAGTATCTTCTGCTTGAATTGGGCTGATCTGTGTCTTGAGGTCAGGGGAGACGCTTGGGTGTGGAAGGACTGATCTGTGTGTTGAGGTCAGGGGAGAAGCTTGGGTGTGGAAGGACTGATCTGTGTCTTGAGGTCAGGGGAGAAGCTTGGGTGTGGAAGGACTGATCTGTGTGTTGAGGTCAGGGGAGAAGCTTGGGTGTGGAAGGACTGATCTGTGTCTTGAGGTCAGGGGAGAAGCTTGGGTGTGGAAGGACTGATCTGTGACTTGAGGTCAGGGGAGAAGCTTGGGTGTGGAAGGACTGATCTGTGTCTTGAGGTCAGGGGAGAAGCTTGGGTGGAAGGACTGCAGAGACACCTGTATTATACATCATAAATTAAAATGTTGTAGGTCAACCCTTTTTTTCTGAATTGCCACAATACTCTCTTGGTTGAACAATATTTTATGTTGCACCCCAACCCAATATTCTAAAGTAAAACATGTATAATAAGAAAAGAAAGAAAGTTCATTATTTCCAAAAAGTTGAGTTGATAATTGTTTATTACTTACATTACTACTGGTCTGCTGTGATCCCCTGCTCCCCACTATGGTTGAAACTGGAATGACCAAACATACCGTAATTCCTCTAATAGTAACCCCGGCTTGTATTTGTTTCAACTGTAGCGGATACCAGGCTTGTATTAGGAGGAAGCATGTATAAGAGAGAGGCCTATATTTCTAATTTTCAAACGGATCATAATGAATAAATCAACATTTTGTGTCAGTTTGAACCCAGTAAAATGTACTGGGTTCATTTATTGAAACAAAGTACTGTATGAAATACGGTAGTAAACAGTGCAATTACAGGTGGTCAAAAAAAGTTAAATAAAGTAAAATAGTGCAATCACAATACTGGTATAATAATAATAATAATAATAACTTTGTTTTATACAATTCTGAGGTAGGCTTACTCTCTTGGTAAACATTAACACCATACCATTATATGGTATTTACTGCACAGCCAGGCCAGCATATAACAACAATAACAAAATATACCCGGCTTGTATTAGGAGGCCGGCTTATAATTACTTAGCTCAACAGCGCACCCGGTCATTAATAGAGACCCGGTTTTTAATTGAATACCGGTTACTATTAGAGGAATTACGGTAAGTATCAGCAAGGATATTCTTCTGTAACCAAAAGTTACCAAAACGATCACATTGATGAGAAAAATAATCTTACTTGAGCTCCTTCAGTCCAAAGTGTGAGGGCTGGCCCAGTACTGCACGCTTCTCAGTGCCAATTACCATCATGCACCTAAGAGGTGTTTCCAATCAGCTCGGCGGGAGCACTCTTATACTCGGTTTGCTGATCATTCTGTGTCGGGTTGTTTTGTCACCACCAGCTCTACTGCTGTTCCCTCTCGTTGTTTCTCCAGTGCGCCCCTTGGAAGTTGCTGCTGTGTTTCTCTCTCTGCCTTCGTGGACCCGTGGAGCGTGGACCCGTGCCTCGTTACCTACTTCGACTTTGCTTTTGGTGAGTTCATTTGGAGGACTATCCGAGAGGGCGACGAGTGGAAGACCGCCTTCAAGACTCCCAGGGGTCATTACGAGTATCTGGTAATGCCGTTCGGCCTCACCAACGCTCCGGCGGTATTCCAGGCGCTCATGAACGACGTCCTTCGAGACATGCTCGATGAATTTGTGGTGGTCTACCATGACGACATCCTCATCTTCTCCAAGACTCTCGAGGAACATGTCCATCATGTCCGCAGAGTACTTGAGCGCCTTCTCCGCAACCGGCTCTTCGTTAAGGCAGAGAAGTGCCGTTTCCACTCCGATTCAGTCGATTACCTTGGCTTCATCGTGGAGAGTGGCCAGACCCGAGCCGACCCCCGCAAGATCCAGGCCGTGGTAGAGTGGCCGGAGCCCTCTTCTCGGAAGGAGCTACAAAGCTTCCTCAGTTTTGCAAACTTTTACCGGAGGTTCATCCGGAACTACAGCCAAGTGGCGGAGCCACTTACCAAGCTAACCTCTCCCTCCCTGCCGCTTGACTGGTCTCCAGCGGCCTGCGCTGCGTTCTTTTGCGCTGAATTCTGCGTGCCTCGGATACTGGACTAGGGGCTATCCTGTCTCAGCGGTCGGCGACGGACCAGAATGTCCATCCATACGCCTTCTACTCTCGTCATTTCCTTCCTGCTGAGAGGAACTACGACATAGGGAATCGGGAGCTGTTGGCAGTGGTAGCTGCCTTGGAGGAATGGCGTCATTGGCTGGAGGGGGCCGAGGAACCGTTCACCATTTGGACTGACCATAAGAACTTGACGTACATCCGCGCATCCAAGCGCCTCAACGGCCGGCAAGCAAGGTGGGCTCAGTGACATGCCGTTTATTTTTGTCTACCTAGTCCTAGACGATATCCTCGTCGCCAGCTCCTCGCCCGAGGAACACCTGGCTCACCTCCCGTGCCTTTTTACGAGGCTTGGCCGACGCGGCCTGAACATCAACCTGGCTAAGTGTCAGTTCGGGTTGACCTCCATACATTTCCTCGGGCACCTCATCGACAAGAGGGGGAACGCCCCCCTACCGTCAAAGGTGGAGGCCGTTTCTGCTTTTCCCCGGCCACCGACGGCTCGAGCCCTCCGAGAATTCCTCAGGATGGTGACATTTTATCACCGGTTCATCCCCCGGGCAGCCCACACCATGCGTCCGCTCTACGAGGCCTTGAAAGACAAGTCCCCCGACCAGGCCATTGACTGGACGGCCGAGAGGACCACCGCTTTCACGGCCACCAAGACCGCCCTGGGAGAAGCCGCCATGTTGGCTGACCCGTCACCTGGGGCCCCGGTCACTATTACCATGACGCGTCAGACTACGCCGTTGGTGCGGTGCACGAACAGTGTGTTACCGGCGCCTGGCAGCCGCTTGCAGGGATATCGGGCCGTACAGCTGGGCCTCGACTATGTCAGCATGAGCTCGGAACAGGCCTCCGACCACGAGATCCAGGCCCTCAGGACTGTGGATTCCAGTCTACGCCTGGAAGACGTCGCGATTGGTGGCTCAGGTGCGACGCTGCTGTGCAACCTCTCCACCGGACAGCCTCGCCCGCTGGTCCCCGAAGGCTGGCGAAGGCATGCCTTTGAGGCGGTGCACGGCCTGTCCCACCCCGGCAGGAAACCTTCGAGCAGGTTGGTTTCCCAGTTTGTATGGCAGGGGCTCAAGAAGGACGTGAGAGCCTGGGTCGACGCATGTGTAGCCTGTCAACGGGCCAAAGTACAGCGCCATACTAAGGCCCCGCTAGAAACCTTCACGGACCCCGAGAGGAGATTTGACCACATCAACGTCGACCTCGTGGGCCCACTTCCCTCCTCTCATGGCTTCACCTTCCTGCTTACCATGGTGGACAGGACCACCCGTTGGCCTGAAGCCGTTCCCCTCTCCTCGACAGTGTCCTCCGACGTGGCCTGTGCTTTTATCGGCACACGTTTCTGGACCCCATCCGACCTCTCCTCCGACCGGGGCTCGCAATTTACCTCGGAGCTCTGGAACACGGTCGCCAGAGTTCTGGGGTTTAAGCTACATCGCACTACTGCCTATCACCCCCAGGCTAACAGGCTGTGCGAGCGCTTCCATCGGTCCATGAAAGCGGCGCTGCGTGCTAGCTTGTCGGACGGCAAATGGGTAGACAGGCTACCGTGGGTCATGCTTGGACTTAGCGGGGCCAGTTTCGAATTGCGGCCTCCCGTAGGTGCTCTTTTAGAGCGGTTTTGAAGGTGGGTAGGGATTCACATTATTTTACGGCTGTGGGTAGGGCGTTCCTCAGAGTGTTTGCACGGCGCGTCATCAAACCGGAAGTCGGCCATTTGGGAGATACTGAATGATTGATTGATTGAAAACTTTATTAACAGATTGCAGAATGGGTACAATACAGTACGGCTCAATACAAACAACTGCTAAGAGGATGCAGACCAGAAAAAAACTTTCGTCTTGTTTACATCAGGGTCCTCCATTTTCAATTCATCAAGACATTTATGACAAGACATACAAATATACAGTACTGTGTAAGAAAAAGAGATCATAAAAAAAATATACATCCGAAGGGGAAGAAACTGTACATTAGAGGAGGTTGGGTGGGGGGGGATTTGGACATTTACCGGGGCCAGTTTCTAATTGCAGCCACCCGAAGGTGCTCTTTTGAAGGAGGGTAGGGATTCACATTATTTTACGGCTGTGGGTAGGGCGGTCCACATTATGGGATGAGCGTTCAGCGCGTCACTTTCGCCATGCGGGCGGGAAGCAAATGTTTCCGCTTCAGTTGGAATTTGAGGTGTGCGCCATGCGCATTTTCACAGAAATACTCAATATCTGCATTATTACCACATGTTGTTCAACCAGCTAATGTGTCTTTCCTTGTCACCCACTGTAACAGAGAAGCCATTGGCCTTGCTGAGTTTGTTATTTGATCCAAAGAGAATGGACTGTTTTACCCAGGTGTAATGATAGTTTGTTATCAGCGAGCCAGGTGCAGATTCTGCTGAGTCTTTATCCTCCACAGCCCCAAATGGCTAAGACCTTTGCAATAACATATTTATAATAATTTCAGAGCTATGACCTTATATTATGCTGCAATCTTTTTTTAAATGACCAAATATTTAATAAATTAAAGAGGCACTTCACCTAAAAACAATGCTGATTTATTTTGCACATAATCTCACACATCCAAAAACTCTAAACAGTTTTGCACACATTGATTTAGTTTGATAGATTGAGAGTAAATGTGATGGCCACCAGTGACGTCATCGGGACATTGAGTGTTGTGTTACTTACTGCTCCATGAAATGATGTAGATGAAAAAATAGCAATACCTCATCTTATAGGAACTGCTATCTTATCTTACCTTATTGAGCTGTAATTAACACAACACAAAGATTCAGTGTCCCAGAGACATCACTGGAATTCCAACTGAGAGAGTTCAATGCAGTTCTGCTGCATTCGATTTCAACTCAGAGTTCCTAGTTGCAAACTCTGGTATGATTTCTCAACCCCCATTTCAAGCCTCAGCGTCATTCAACGTCATTTATAAATGGCCACCCACATCGTATAAACTATCAAAGAGCACCTACGGGAGACTGCAATTCGAAACTGGCCCCTGTAAATGTCCAAACCCAACCCCCTCCAATGTACAGTCCACCCCCACCCCCACCTCCAATGTACAGCCCCCCCCCCCCCCCCCCCCCTCCAATGTACAGTTTATTCCCCCTCAAAATGTATATACTCTCTTTTTAGACTCTTTTTGTACTCTGGTATGTCATAAATGTCTAAATGTAACAGTACTGTCTACCTGTATGTAATGCATGTCATATATGTTATGATGAATTGAAAATGGGGGACCCTGATGTAAACAAGACGAAAGTCTTTCTCTGGTCTGCATCCGAATTGTGTGTATTGAGCTGTACTGTATTGTACCCATTCTGCAATCTGTTCATAAAATTTTCAATCAATCAATCAATGTTGTTATAAGCTGTTGTTGTGGAATATTTTAAATGAGCCAAGACAGTGAACTGTAGAAATTCAGATTAGTCAAATTGTATAAAAAAGAACATAGTTTATTTCTGTGGCCACAGAAAATGTATCCTCAGTTTACAATCAGAGACAAGTCTAACACGAGCGTCTGACCAGAAAGTGAGAAAGAGCTCTGGTCAGACTTACAATAAATACCAGCTGGGAATGACAAATTAAAACAAAAGATGGGTTTAGGGGTTTTGTCGTGTCTCACACAAGACTGATATGAAGACTAACAAGAAAATAACAAGATGTGATTCTTCTTCGACGTGTCATATCTAAGTCAAGCTGTCCTGGGCCGTTGTTGAACACTGTTAAGACTGTCGCCCTAGTGTCTGAGCTGACTGTATACTAGTTAACTATATTAACTAGTCAAGGCTGTACAGAGAATATGTATTTAAAACAGAGCTAGGAACATGATAATATTTTCCACCAGTTTTAAAAGTACATTTGTATTAGCTATGATGTCATTGTATACTGTAGTTGTGAGTTGTAGTTCATGCAAGACAAATTGTAAGAAAGAATTGCCAAAAAGGTTTAGCAGGAGCATCCATGTTTTGCTTACTTTGTAGCTGAGGTGGGAAGGGAATCCAATTTTTGTGAGCATATGCAATGTGTATTACAGTTTATACCATGGCCTGGGTGAATAAAATGTTCTGATTGTCTGGTAGGCATTAAAACAGTTGAATGCACATGTAGTTGAGTTCATTAATCAATAATCACCATTCTAAATTAATCTGCTACCCAACCTGTTATAGCAGGCTTGCTAGACAAACATATCATGGTCCCCAAATCAATCTTTTTTTTTTCACGTTAAATATGTGGTATCAGTATCAGTCAACTTATAGCCCCAAGTAACACTATAATCATTGGACTATAATTCTAGAAGACAATAAAAATACAATTTAGCATCCAAATTTGTGTTGTTTTCATTGTATTTAGGGAGCTGTCCAGACCTGAGTAGTAGTCTCTAGTGGTAAGGTGTGTGTACAAGTAAATGGACATTGTGTTTCTAGCAGACATACTTTGACACCAATCACTGTATATTCTAGAAGTTGTACTATATTTAGCCAGTTCATGGATACATTGGCTAAATATAGTGATTCATTATTGTTTTTCATGCACAATGCATACAAAAAAAGAAAAAAATCTTATTTCCAAGATTTGAATAAACGCGCCAACAGAGACTGAGCACAAGCACTTCTCTTTCAGCTTTATGTCAGAGATATTAAAAAGGAGACTATCGGATCCTTCTCACTTCCTGTAATTTGTCACGTGAGCTAAACAAGGCGCGGCATTGGCGGGTTTACGAGAATAGAGCGGGCAGTCTATTCGCTCCAATGAGATGTAGGTTTTGGTCGTATGTGGCTATTGTTTTCTTTACCATTGAAATCAAGGTAAATATCGGACATTCCTTTACAATTTGAAGGTGTTTTCTGACTCCAACGAAAAACAAGCTTCATAACGCCAGCGTAAAGGTCCCGCCCACTTAGGTGACCGGAACTGTTCCAGTTTCACCCTGTTGGCGCTTGAATGCGTTATCGTTTCTTATATACTATCTTTGTTCATGTATCGCCGCCATATTTGACCCACAAATAATAAAAACAAATGATATCTTTGCATAGCTGGGAAGTTTCAGAAAGTGTACCTTCCTAACACGCATTTCTTTCAACTCTATTGGAGAAAAGCTCTTTCGGTGTCGTCTTTTTGGGGCAAGTAAACAATGAGTTCAGTAATCCCACAAAATAGTGTTCGAAAGCTTTAAACGAAATTGGAACGGGTGCTAGTTAGCTAACTGCTCGTATTTGCTAACTCAGCTAGAAAGCTAGTTGACATTAGCCGTGTTTCCAATTTATTCAGACAGCTTGTTACGCAGCATTCAGCATATCTAGTATATCATCTAGTTTCAATTCCAACATATGCTATAGTTAATTAGGAAATAACAACAATAGCGATAATAACTAACGTTAGCCGAGTCCTGTTGTGAGCTGCAGTGCAGTCGAGACAGTTCACTAGCGGATGTGGAAATAGCTTTAGACGCTGTGTGCAGCTCTCTGGTATCCGCGACTTCCACCGGAACAAAGCGAAATAAGACGTCAAACTCAAATCTAATTTCATGTTGCTCATGAATATGTTGCTTATCACAGTCTTTTATCGACTAAGAAAATATATCCAGTGAGGCTAGACTGCTAGTCAGCGTTACGCTAGGCCTTGTGGACGGAATCGATCAAAAATGCTTTGATAGTTCTCCAGGAAGCTTTAAGTTGTTGTCTGGTTGACTGGTTTTATATAGTTGTATGGACTTACTATGGTATAGCCGACTTCCCAATGTAGCCGCACAGTAGGCCTAAGCAAGCACACCTTTTGATATAGTACTGTATAATTATACATATGGTAGGTTACCCCACGGAATCTGACGGGACAGCTTGTCATTTCTTAAAGTTATTATTACCGTAGTTGCACAACTACTACTGTAGTTGCAAATGTAACTACTTAAATACACGACTCGATCTTTACCAGTCCTACTCGTTTTTGTCCCTTTTAAATAGTTTTTATACTGTATTTATTACCCTGTCATTACCAATGATGCACTAGCCCTGTAACAAATGTGCAATGGCAGCAGCAAAACGGTCTTACATGTATTGATGTGAATGAATGAATGAATGAAAACTTTATTAACAGATTGCAGAATGGGTACAGTACAGTACAGCTCAATACATACAATTGTTAAGGGGATGCAGACCAGAGAAAGACTTTCGTCTTGTTTACATCAGGGTCCCCCATTTTCAATTCATCGTAACATATATGACATACATGACATACAGATAGACAGTACTGCTACATCTATACATTTATGACATACCAGATTTGCAATTACAGTACTGTTTGTGATACAAAAAGAGTCCAGAAAGAAAAGAGTATATACATTAGGCGTAGAAACTGTACATTGGATTGGGTAGGTGGGGGTGGGGGGGGACTGTACATTGGAGGTGGTTGGGTGGGTGGGGGGGGGCTTCGGGTTCGGTAGGAGTGGGGGGGGGGGGGAGTTGGGTAGGAGTGGGGGGGGGGGGGGGGGGGTTGGGTAGGAGGGGTGGGTGGGGGACACTGTACAACTGTACAAACAACACTACATTGGATTATTGACAAGACCATACTTGGTAATTTACTGTACATTGGAGGGGGTTGTGTTCGGACATTTACAGGGGCCAGTTTCGAGTTGCAGTCTCCCTTAGGTGTTTTTTGAGAGTGTTTTTGAAAGTGGGTAGTGATTCACATTCCTTTACAGCTTTGGGTAGGGCGTTCCACATTGATGTGGCATAATTGCGAAACGTGTTTAGTCCCTTGTTTGAGCCGAATCTGGGTTTAACATGATTTGTGGAGCTCCCTCTGGTGTTGTGATCGTGGTATTCACTGACCTTTGGGAAGTATTTTGACATGTACATGGGTATCTTAGTCATGTAGTGTATCTTGTAGTCGACCAGGCCCATTGTAAGTTGCTGTACTCTGTCTTCTACTCTAAGCCATCCTAGGTAGTCAAAGTGGGCAGGGGTGAGGTGGGTTCTAGGAGTAAGGTCAAGTAGTAGTCTGAACAGTTTGTTTTGTGATGTTTGTAATCTTGTTTTTAGCGCCTTTGAGGGTACTTTGGTACCATGAGGTGCAAACATAGTCGTAGTACCCTTGAATGAGTGCTCCTGCCAGAGTCTTCAGGGTATTCTTGTTTACCAGACAGGAGTTCCGGTACAAGAATCTAGTTCGTTGGTTGACTTTTTTGATTACATTGGATGCCATTTTGTCACAGGAAAGATTTGCCTCTAGGATGGAACCTAGGTATGTAATTTCGTCTTTCCTTGTGACAATATTGTCACCCACTGTAACTGAGAAGCCGTCGGTCTTGCTGAGTTTGTTATTTGATTCGAAGAGAATGGACTCTGTTTTACCCAGGTGTAATGATAGTTTGTTATCAGCGAGCCAGGTGCAGATTCTGAGCTGAGGGTTTTTTCAACCTGTAACTTGTTCTTGTCAGAGACCAGCAGGGCTGAGTCGTCCGCGAACAAGAACAAGTTGCAGTCACAAGCTGACGACATGTAATTTGCATAAATTAGGTGTTAGGTGTTGTCAAGTGTTAGTCCTTGTATCAAAAGCTCAGTCAAATCAAATAGAGAATTAATTCATTTCTATTTCTAAAGTATATTTCTTGTTCTTGGTGGTGGAGCTACACATTGGTTTTTGACTGGGTCTTAAAGTCATAGAAATTAGGGATGCACCGATCCGACTTTTTCAGTCCCGATACCGATACCTGGATTTAGGTATCGGCCGATACAGAGTACCGATCCAATACCCATACCATTATCTGAAATTAAAAAAAATCGAACCCTGCCTATCTAACCTTACTGTCATGCACTTGTCCTAATATACTACCTACACTGTAGCACTCAACACTTTGATGAACATTGTTACTCAGCTGATAGAGTTGTGCCCTTCCTGATGTCTTGTCGTAGAAAACTAGTAGGTCGCTTTGGATAAAAGCGTCAGCTAAATGACTAAATGTCTTCAATTATTAAACTGTATGCCTCACTGTGTGGAAGAGACTGGGATCATTATTTTGTGCAAGGCAACATCAGGCTTGACTTAAAACATTACTTTCCTAACTTAGTGAAACTAAATGTAACAAATTAACACATAGATATAAATGTACTGAATTGTTATTTCTTATTTTATTTCTTCTTATTATATATAAAAAAAAAACAGATTTCTTCTTTTTTTACCGATACCCGATCCAGCTATTTGAGTGATATCGGGGCCGATATCCAATATCAATATCGGATCGGTGCATCCCTAATAGATATGATGCTTTGATGTGAAAATGAGCACAGACACAAGTGCAGTGAGTAAAGTAAAGTGGGCCCAGTCTAAAACCTGAGTTGTGAGAGTTTTGTCCCTCTGTGACATCGTCAAGGCCTCTCTCTTGTCTCCCAGTAGATGTCGCTGGTGTATCTGGGGAAGAGGTTGCTGGAGGCTGCGCGGGCCGGCCAGGACGATGATGTCAGAAACCTGATGGCCAATGGGGCTCCCTTCACTACAGACTGGGTGAGGCTGCTATGAATGAATTATAACATAGTCTCTTATCTCATCCATAAGCCATGTGGACATCCATCTATGGCTCAGAGACAGAGATATGCTGTTCATCATATGTATTGTACTTCATTGAAATGCAGTGATAGCGACAGCCGCATTGAAGTCACCTTTCAAGCCACAAGTCCAGAAATGCACAGATCATTCACAGCCGGCAGAGTTTTAACCTGTGTCCTATGCACACAGGATCAAGATCAGTAGGTGTTAAACAATTATTTAGGCTATTCTGAATGTGCTAAATTTGCACATGTGCATGTGTGAAACTTGAATGTACCCCAGTTTATAAGATTATTCAGATAGCGTATTGGTACATTGAATATTTTAATTATATTTTATGGTAATATGTGTTACCCCTGTCCACAAAACAATTTTCCCTTTGGAGTAAATAATATAATTGAATTGAACTGAATTGCATTGCATTGTATTGTATTATAATGATCTCCAAGCAGATGGAATATATACTATGGAGACTATTAATAGACTCCATCCATCATTATGATATTCCTAATGAATGAGCATCAATAACATACTACTCTCTGGGGTCTGTCCATCACCGCAATGCAATCTGACTGTACAGTCATTCTCTTTTTCACACTCCATTGTCTCACCATTCTATTTGCCCTTTTTTCTGATATATTCCAGCTGGGTACATCGCCACTGCATTTGGCTGCTCAGTATGGTCACCACTCTACTGCTGAGGTGCTGCTCCGTGCAGGCGTCAGCAGGGACGCCCGTACCAAGGTGGATAGGACCCCTCTTCACATGGCTGCCACAGAGGGTCATTCCAGTATAGTGGAGTTGCTGGTCAGAGTAAGGGGAAACATCTGTGTGCTTGTGTGTGTGTATGTGTGTGTGCACGCGCATTTATTAGAGGTTAGAGTCACCAGAGACCTCCCAATACAGTATTATTTCAGACTTTGTTCAATGTCTATATCTGTGCATTTTCAATAATATCATTTAGAATATCTTTATGTGGTCATTGATTGAAAGCTTCATAGTCTTGTCAGCATATCAACAAGATATCATGGGGGAAAGTATCATAACAATATATAGGTGGAAAGTAACTAATAACAATACTGTAGTAACTCAACCTTTAAGTGCTATTAAAATGTACATACTTGTACGTCGTCAACTTTAGTAAAAGAAACAACAGTAGTGAGTACAATGTCAAGATTCAAGAGTTTTATTTGTCACATACATACACGAGACATACAGTGAAATGTAGGAACTAACACCTTGTTAGTTACGGTGTTTCTGGACGTTACTTCCCATAATGGATACTATCTTTGTTGATGGGCAAAGACCATACCAATGCAGAAACATTTCAAAAAGTAAAAAAAAAAAACATTAGGGGATCAACTGGGATCAATTTAAGGCTGGGATTCGAGTGCCTCAACGTACGCAAAGCAGCCGGACCAGACGGCCTCCCAGGCCGAGTGATCAGAGCGTGTGCAGAGCAGCTGGCTGTGTGTTCACTGACATAATTCAACCTCTCCCTCTCCAAGCGCGTAGTCCCATCCTGCTTCAAGTCATCCACCATTGTGCCAGTGCTAAAGAATGATGCAATAGCCACAACACACCACAGTGCCATCAACCACCTGGAAGGAAAGAACAGGAGGATGCTGTTTGTTGACTATAACTCAGCATTCAACACCATAATCCCTGCCAGACTCTGTGCAGCTAGATTCTGGACTTTCTGTTGGCCCGTCGCTAGGTGGTAAAGATGGGACCCAACACCTCAGCCCCTCTGACCCTCAACACAGGACCTCAGCCCCCTCCTCTACTCCCTGTACATAGCTCGGTAGACTCTGTGCGATTCAGGGGTAAAGTTGCAACATTGTTGCATTTTTCATTTGGTTTGGTTAGCTTTCACACTACACTTTGTCAAGTGCACCAAACCAAACAAAGCCATGTGATTGTGATCACGCAGGCCAGCTTTTTATTGAGCAATGGGCATAATCCGATACCTGCCAATATTATGCTGTGAAAAAGGGGCTTAAAATTTGCAGGAATATTTCTTTCA
This sequence comes from Notolepis coatsorum, assembly GCF_963971535.1. Taxonomy (NCBI): domain Eukaryota; kingdom Metazoa; phylum Chordata; class Actinopteri; order Aulopiformes; family Paralepididae; genus Notolepis; species Notolepis coatsorum. The sequence goes on along the minus strand of NC_140183.1, from coordinate 38,248,155 downwards.
TTTTGGTAGTTTTTTGTTGGAGGCTGACAGGCACTGAGGAGATGTATGTTTAATCTGGGTTGCCAGGATGTGTAGGAATAATTTAGGAAGGGGATACAACGGTTTATCAATTTAATCTGGCAACACATATGCCAGATCGTTTATGTCACGATACAACTTTATCAAAAACCTTTTGTTGATGATATACTGAGATATACGAGATGATATATACGATGTCGATGTTATATACGTGGACAAAAAAAGAATGTGATTTCCACTATGGCTTGTTGTACAAATGTCATGAAATACTACACGTTTTCCAATTCACCGTTAGTAATTAATTATGCGTCAGTGTCTAGGCTACTGTCACCTGAATCATGCATGCAAGGCATTTGTTGTTTGTTTGGTATTTGTTTAGTATCACAACATTATTTGGCTATTTTTAATTTACCAGCTGCAAAAATAATAATGTTATGATGATGAAAAATCACACACCTGGAAATATACAGCAAAAGATCAACAAAAACTGCCCAATCAGCTTCATGAAATGCGCAAATCTTAGGTTTTTTCCTGCCTTTGGCCCATTTCCATTCACACCTCAAATGAACCACACCAGGGTTCACTTGCAAGCAAACCGAGACCCACGTTTTCAGGAGGACCAGAGTTAGCTTGTTTGGTCTGCACTAGAGTTCAAATGAGTTTTCACACCACACAAAACCAACTGGACTATCAGTGGAAACGAGGTGTGAAAGCGACCTACTGTAAGTTTGCTGATGATACAACTGTGATTAGGCCTAATCACCAACAATGATGAAACAGCCTACAGGAAAGAGATTCACAACCTGGCATAATGGTGCCGGGTGAATAACATCTCTCTCAACGTTGACAAGACCAAGAAGCTGGTTGTGGACTACAGGAGAGGGGGAGAAAGGCTGGACCTCATCAACATCAACAGCTCTGCTGTGGAGAGTCATCAGCTTCAAGTTCTTCAGCGTTCACATCACCGGGGACGTGCTCACCGGCCAGGTGGTGAAGAAGAGGACCTCACCTGGGACGTGCACACCGGCCAGGTGGTGAAGAAGAGGACCTCACCTGCCAGATGGTGAAGAAGAAGAGGACCTCACCTGGAGGCCAGGTGGTGAAGAAGAAGAAGAGGACCTCACCTGGAGGCCAGGTGGTGAAGAAGAAGAGGATCTCACCTGGAGGCCAGCTGGTGAAGAAGAAGAGGACTTCACCTGGAGACCAGGTGGTGAAGAAGAGGACCTCACCTGGAGGCCAGGTGGTGAAGAAGAGGACCTCACCTGGAGACCAGGTGGTGAAGAAGAAGAGGACCTCACCTGGAGGCCAGGTGGTGAAGAAGAGGAGGACCTCACCTGGAGACCAGGTGGTGAAGAAGAAGAGGACCTCACCTGGAGACCAGGTGGTGAAGAAGAAGAGGACCTCACCTGGAGGCCAGGTGGTGAAGAAGAGGAGGACCTCACCTGGAGACCAGGTGGTGAAGAAGAAGAGGACCTCACCTGGAGACCAGGTTGTGAAGAAGAAGAGGACCTCACCTGGAGGCCAGGTGGTGAAGAAGAAGAGGACCTCACCTGGAGACCAGGTGGTGAAGAAGAAGAGGACCTCACCTGGAGACCAGGTGGTGAAGAAGAAGAGGACCTCACCTGGAGACCAGGTGGTGAAGAAGAAGAGGACCTCACCTGGAGGCCAGGTGGTGAAGAAGAAGAGGACCTCACCTGGAGACCAGGTGGTGAAGAAGAAGAGGATCTCACTTGGAGACCAGGTGGTGAAGAAGAGGACCTCACCTGGAGGCCAGGTGGTGAAGAAGAAGAGGACCTCACCTGGAGACCAGGTGGTGAAGAAGAGGAGGACCTCACCTGGAGACCAGGTGGTGAAGAAGAAGAGGACCTCACTTGGAGGCCAGGTGGTGAAGAAGAAGAGGACCTCACCTGGAGGCCAGGTGGTGAAGAAGAAGAGGACCTCACCTGGAGGCCAGGTGGTGAAGAAGAAGAGGACCTCACCTGGAGGCCAGGTGGTGAAGAAGAAGAGGACCTCACCTGGAGACCAGGTGGTGAAGAAGAAGAGGACCTCACCTGCCAGGTGGTGAAGAAGAAGAGGACCTCACCTGGAGACCAGGTGGTGAAGAAGAAGAGGTCCTCACCTGGAGGCCAGGTGGTGAAGAAGAAGAGGACCTCACCTGGAGGCCAGGTGGTGAAGAAGAGGACCTCACCTGGAGACCAGGTGGTGAAGAAGAAGAGGACCTCACCTGGAGGCCAGGTGGTGAAGAAGAAGAGGACCTCACCTGCCAGGTGGTGAAGAAGAGGACCTCACCTGGAGGCCAGGTGGTGAAGAAGAGGACCTCACCTGGAGGCCAGGTGGTGAAGAAGAAGAGGACCTCACCTGGAGACCAGGTGGTGAAGAAGAAGAGGACCTCACCTGGAGGCCAGGTGGTGAAGAAGAAGAGGACCTCACCTGGAGACCAGGTGGTGAAGAAGAAGAGGACCTCACCTGGAGACCAGGTGGTGAAGAAGAGGAGGACCTCACTTGGAGACCAGGTGGTGAAGAAGAAGAGGACCTCACCTGGAGACCAGGTGGTGAAGACGAGGAGGACCTCACTTGGAGGCCAGGTGGTGAAGAAGAGGACCTCACCTGCCAGGTGGTGAAGAAGAAGAGGACCTCACCTGGAGGCCAGGTGGTGAAGAAGAAGAGGATCTCACCTGGAGGCCAGGTGGTGAAGAAGAAGAGGACCTCACTTGGAGACCAGGTGGTGAAGAAGAAGAGGACCTCACCTGGAGACCAGGTGGTGAAGACGAGGAGGACCTCACTTGGAGGCCAGGTGGTGAAGAAGAAGAGGACCTCACCTGGAGGCCAGGTGGTGAAGAAGAAGAGGACCTCACCTGGAGACCAGGTGGTGAAGAAGAAGAGGACCTCACCTGGAGACCAGGTGGTGAAGAAGAAGAGGACCTCACCTGGAGGCCAGGTGGTGAAGAAGAGGACCTCACCTGGAGACCAGGTGGTGAAGAAGAGGAGGACCTCACTTGGAGACCAGGTGGTGAAGAAGAAGAGGACCTCACCTGGAGGCCAGGTGGTGAAGAAGAGGAGGACCTCACTTGGAGACCAGGTGGTGAAGAATAGGACCTCACCTGCCAGGTGGTGAAGAAGAAGAGGACCTCACCTGGAGACCAGGTGGTGAAGAAGAAGAGGACCTCACTTGGAGACCAGGTGGTGAAGAAGAGGACCTCACTTGGAGACCAGGTGGTGAAGAAGAAGACCTCACTTGGAGACCAGGTGGTGAAGAAGAAGAGGACCTCACCTGGAGACCAGGTGGTGAAGAAGAGGACCTCACCTGGAGGCCAGGTGGTGAAGAAGAGGACCTCACCTGGAAGCCAGGTGGTGAAGAAGAAGAGGACCTCACTTGGAGACCAGGTGGTGAAGAAGAAGAGGACCTCACCTGGAGACCAGGTGGTGAAGACGAGGAGGACCTCACTTGGAGGCCAGGTGGTGAAGAAGAAGAGGACCTCACCTGGAGGCCAGGTGGTGAAGAAGAAGAGGACCTCACCTGGAGACCAGGTGGTGAAGAAGAAGAGGACCTCACCTGGAGACCAGGTGGTGAAGAAGAAGAGGACCTCACCTGGAGGCCAGGTGGTGAAGAAGAGGACCTCACCTGGAGACCAGGTGGTGAAGAAGAGGAGGACCTCACTTGGAGACCAGGTGGTGAAGAAGAAGAGGACCTCACCTGGAGGCCAGGTGGTGAAGAAGAGGAGGACCTCACTTGGAGACCAGGTGGTGAAGAAGAGGACCTCACCTGCCAGGTGGTGAAGAAGAAGAGGACCTCACCTGGAGACCAGGTGGTGAAGAAGAAGAGGACCTCACTTGGAGACCAGGTGGTGAAGAAGAGGACCTCACTTGGAGACCAGGTGGTGAAGAAGAAGAAGACCTCACTTGGAGACCAGGTGGTGAAGAAGAAGAGGACCTCACCTGGAGACCAGGTGGTGAAGAAGAGGACCTCACCTGGAGGCCAGGTGGTGAAGAAGAAGAGGACCTCACCTGGGACGTGCTCACCTGCCAGGTGGTGAAGCAAGCAACTGAGAGTATCTTTTCTGGTCTCTACAGAGACAACTGAGAGTATCTTGACTGGTCTCTACAGAGACAACTGAGAGTATCTTGACTGGTCTACAGGGGCACAACTGAGAGTATCTTGACTGGTCTTCTACAGGGGCACAACTGAGAGTATCTTGACTGGTCTACAGGGGCACAACTGAGAGTATCTTGACTGGTCTTCTACAGGGGCACAACTGAGAGTACCTTGACTGGTCTACAGGGGCACAACTGAGAGTATCTTGACTGGTCTCTACAGAGACAACTGAGAGTATCTTGACTGGTCTACAGGGGCACAACTGAGAGTATCTTGACTGGTCTACAGGGGCACAACTGAGAGTATCTTGACTGGTCTTCTACAGGGGCACAACTGAGAGTATCTTGACTGGTCTTCTACAGGGGCACAACTGAGAGTATCTTGACTGGTCTACAGGGGCACAACTGAGAGTATCTTGACTGGTCTTCTACAGGGGCACAACTGAGAGTACCTTGACTGGTCTTCTACAGGGGCACAACTGAGAGTATCTTGACTGGTCTTCTACAGGGGCACAACTGAGAGTATCTTGACTGGTCTTCTACAGGGGCACAACTGAGAGTATCTTGACTGGTCTACAGGGGCACAACTGAGAGTATCTTGACTGGTCTACAGGGGCACAACTGAGAGTATCTTGACTGGTCTTCTACAGGGGCACAACTGAGAGTATCTTGACTGGTCTTCTACAGGGGCACAACTGAGAGTATCTTGACTGGTCTTCTACAGGGGCACAACTGAGAGTATCTTGACTGGTCTTCTACAGGGGCACAACTGAGAGTATCTTGACTGGTCTTCTACAGGGGCACAACTGAGAGTATATTGACTGGTCTTCTAGAGAGACACAACTGAGAGTATCTTGACTGGTCTTCTACAGGGGCACAACTGAGAGTATCTTGACTGGTCTTCTAGAGAGGCACAACTGAGAGTATCTTGACTGGTCTTCTACAGGGGCACAACTGAGAGTATCTTGACTGGTCTTCTACAGGGGCACAACTGAGAGTATCTTGACTGGTCTACAGGGGCACAACTGAGAGTATCTTGACTGGTCTACAGGGGCACAACTGAGAGTATCTTGACTGGTCTTCTACAGGGGCACAACTGAGAGTATCTTGACTGGTCTTCTACAGGGGCACAACTGAGAGTATCTTGACTGGTCTTCTACAGGGGCACAACTGAGAGTATATTGACTGGTCTTCTAGAGAGACACAACTGAGAGTATCTTGACTGGTCTTCTACAGGGGCACAACTGAGAGTATCTTGACTGGTCTTCTAGAGAGGCACAACTGAGAGTATCTTGACTGGTCTTCTACAGGGGCACAACTGAGAGTATCTTTACTGGTCTTCTAGAGAGGCACAACTGAGAGTATCTTGACTGGTCTTCTACAGAGACACAACTGAGAGTATCTTGACTGGATACATCACCACCTGGTATGGAAACTGCTTTGCCCTCAACCGCAAAACGCTACAGAGGGTCGTGTGAACAGCCCAGAACATCTGTGGTTGTGAGCTTCCCTCCATCCAGGATATATATATAACAGATGGTGTGTCTGCAAAGCCTGCAGGATTATGAACCACCCCAACCACAAACTGTTTCAGCTGTCTGGCAAACAGTACAGCAGCCTCGAGGCCCAGACCAGCAGCCAGTTTCTCCCCCAGGCAGAAATGAATGAACAAATAACACTAACGGCCTGTGACTGACAAAATCCAATGCTATTTTATCACTATTTTATCGCTATTTATGCTACAGATTTGCACACACTACTGATTTGCACACACTACTGATTTGCACACACTACTGATTTGCACACACTACTGATTTACACACACTACTGATTTGCACACACTACTGATTTGCACACACTACACCCATGCAGTGTTTGTTATGTAGAAGCCTAGAGCTACTTTATCACTTTATCATTTTGATTGTTGTATTGTAAATCTTTTAATCGTCCTTAATTCTTATACTATTTTCATTGCTTCTTTTGTACTACCTTATGTTGAGGCTCAGCATAGAGGAGTTTCACTCTATGCTCTAACAGGAATAGAAAATGTGAATAAAACTGATTCTGAACTGATTTATGATTTCACTGATAAATACTAGGCTATACTATCTCTTTAAGGGATATTACATCATCTATTTACTGTGATCAAATTAAAGAAGAATTGTGATACATTTTGATATGTTGCAGAATCAGATCACAATACTTAAGTCAGTAAGTAAACTAATCAGCATTGAACCAAATTGTAATGGACACTGTTCATTATGTTCCTATAACAATGTGTCTTTTTCACTCACTAGTACAGTGCCCATTAGGAACGGGCTGATTGGTTGGTCCCCGGTATTGCTGCTTGCAGCTTTCTCTCGAACCTCATCCAATCAACTTCATACTTTCTAGGGTCCAATACATCCGCCAAGTGTGAAGTCGATCACATGAACGGTTCTCGAGAAAATCATAGGACAGACAGACAGAGATTTGTTCCATTTTAGTTAGACTAGTGCAGTGCCCGTTTGGAGTGCATGGCTGTTCGGAACACATGCCCGTTCGGAACACATGCCCATTCTGAACTGGCCAATTGCTTTTAGCCGATATTTATTAGAAAATGAAATTACAGCACTATGTTATCAATGAAATTAATTCATATTATCAACAAAAGCAACAGAATTGTTTCTGTATACACATTTATAAAACGAGGCATATTCATCTGCGCTTTGGCGGAGATCCGCTTCTACTCTGAAAATCCGGCCTCACAGAGGTATGTTGACGAGAAGGGGACAAGCTTTCTCAGCGCAGCATTACACAACACTGGGTACTCGTTAGGGATGCACGATAATTATCGGGCCGATAATTATCGGGCTGATATCAGCAATTATGACGTCATCCCGATAAACTCGATAACGTTATTGATAGCTCCGATAACATATAATACATTTTTTTGTTAAAAGAAATCCGGTGTGGGTGGATTTGGATGAAGGGCGCTTGTTTTTATTATAGCCTCCTCCCGTTTTACCAGTACTGTGGTAAAACTGATAGCGTGTGGTTTAGGAACAGGGAGTTTTTCACAAATCCAGCGCTCCCTTTCTTGGCTGTGACGTAGTCACGTTACATTCGGAGACAGACAGTCGATCTGCCAATTACGTCCCACGGCTTGCACCCACCTCTTCTTCTTACCACCAATCAGAAGCTCTCGTTCGTTTATTTACCTCCGGATTGTCAGCCATTACTCTACTCGGAGCTAACGTTATCTCCCCGCCAGCCACATTGACAAGTACCAGCGCTTATACATTACTGGCAAATGTCTTGTTGCACTTGTGGCAACGAGTGTTGTCAGCATCGACTTTAGTAAAATAGACCCAGACTTTTGAACATTTCGTTCTGTCCGCCATTATGAGAGCAGAGCTGTCTGTACTCGGTGTGTGTGTGTGTGTGTGTGTGTGAGTGAGTGTGTGTGTGTGTGTGTGTGTGTGGGAGGGGAAGAGAGGAGAGAGCAGGCAGCCCGCTCCCCGCGCAAGCACAGAGACACAGAGGCAGGAGAGATATAGACAACGGCCAACAAGATTAGTTTGCGACGTTTAAATTCCTCAAAAAAAAACTCCATAATTTCTCGAGTACCGATAGCAGTACCGATGACGTCGGAGCTTATAAATACTAAAAAAAAAAAAAAAAATTGATAATATATATATATATATATATATATATATATATATATATATATATATATATATATATATATATATATATATATATATATATATACAGTTAAAAAAATATTATAATACAATAAATATCGGTTATCGGCTTGAGGAGCATAAAGTTATCGGTATCGGTGTCAAAAAAATCAATATCGTGCATCCCTAGTACTCGTTCCGGACTGATATCCAGAACTTTGCGAGGGCATGTCCATTGAACTTGACTTTCAGTAGCTCGTCACACGAAAGACGAATTACCCCCAAATCTCCACTGATTAACCTGGAGTGTCACTAACAGAGTTTCGTAATCCAGCTCATTATCAGCACATTTCTCTGCCAATGGGTTGTTTTTGTCTGCAAGGAAAATCTGCGCTTCTTCTCTGAGTTAAAAAAGGCGATTTAATACTGTGCCTTGAGATAGCCACCTCACTTTATTGTGGTATAGCAGCTGGTTATGTGCAGAGCCCATTTCATCGCGACCAACCGGCACCGCTTCTGACAACAAACCTATCCATTGTGAGTCCAGGTTACACACAAAAGACCAGACCCCTGGCCCCCTCCCGCGATTATACATGCGCAGGATGTAGTGAGATGTGTATTGGAATACTGTGTGTCGGCCTCCGTTGATGAAGGGGCGAGACATGGCAAATACACACAGCTGCCGGGTGGAAAACTCGATCAGAGTTTTGAATTTTTTGCCAATGCGCGACCCCACTGTCACCTACCCGTGACCCCACTTTGGGTTGCGACCCGTAGTTTGAGAACCGCTGAGTTAGATGAATGTCAATAGCCCCCCAGATGTTGCCCAGCTCTGCTATGTACCATAACAGTCTCTTGTCTCTTTTTCCCCACCACCGGGGGGCGTTGTCCCATGGGCGTTGCAGAGTGGAGCAGACATCAATGCCAAGGACATGCTGAAGATGACACCCCTCCACTGGGCAGCACAGCACGGGCACAGAGAGGTGGCTGAGCTCCTGCTCAAATACGGCGCTGATGTCCACTCCCTCAGCAAGTTCGACAAGACGCCCTTCGACATTGCCATGGACACCAGCAACACAGAGCTCATGATACTGCTACAGGTTAGACCGGAAGAGAGAGAGAGAGACCAGCAACACAGAGCTCATGATACTGCTACAGGTTAGACAGGAAGAGAGAGAGAGGGAGATAGAGAGAGAAGCAACAAAGAGCTCATGATACTGCTACAGGTTAGACAGGAAGAGAGAGAGAGGGAGATAGAGAGAGAAGCAACAAAGAGCTCATGATACTGCTACAGGTTAGACCGGAAGAGAGAGAGAGACCAGCAACACAGAGCTCATGATACTGCTACAGGTTAGACAGGAAGAGAGAGAGAGGGAGATAGAGAGACCAGCAACACAGAGCTCATGATACTGCTACAGGTTAGACAGGAAGAGAGAGATAGGGAGATAGAGAGACCAGCAACACAGAGCTCATGATACTGCTACAGGTTAGACCGGAAGAGAGAGAGAGACCAGCAACACAGAGCTCATGATACTGCTACAGGTTAGACAGGAAGAGAGAGAGAGGGAGATAGAGAGACCAGCAACACAGAGCTCATGATACTGCTACAGGTTAGACAGGAAGAGAGAGAGAGGGAGATAGAGAGACCAGCAACACAGAGCTCATGATACTGCTACAGGTTAGACAGGAAGAGAGAGAGAGGGAGATAGAGAGAGAAGCAACACAGAGCTCATGATACTGCTACAGGTTAGACAGGAAGAGAGAGAGAGAGGGAGATAGAGAGAGAAGCAACACAGAGCTCATGCTACTGCTACAGGTTAGACAGGAAGACTAAGAGAGAGAGAGAGAGAGACACAGACAGACAGACAGACAGACAGACCACCAAGCTCATGATACTGCTACAGGTTAGACAGGAAGGAGGGAGCAAGAGACAGATGGAGAGACAGAGTGCATGCTTTCATGTGGGCATGGGCTCACAGGCTGTAAAAATTTGTTTGATGCTGCAAAGCGTGAGCTGCCCGCAAATAGCAGAGCTTCAGTTTGCTTCTGGCTCTCTCAGCAGTGTTGCTATGGTTTCTGCTGTGATGGAAACTCTCTTATTCGACAGCCACCCGTCTTGCAAATTGTCCTCTAATTCTCTGCCACATTACACTCACATTTAGAGACTCTTCATAGATAATGGGATTAAGCCTTGTGTTACACTGGGGGGTATTATAATGTATAATACTATAAGACATTATCAGGGTATTATAATGTATAATACTATAAGACATTATCAGGGTATTATAATCTATAATACATTATCAGGGTCTTATAACAGGCTTATAACATGTTATGCCTTTTCGCGAAGCAAATTAGAAACCGCTCCCATCACATTTTTAAGTCTGGACATGGACAGTATAGGATGTGTGTGTTTTTTTTTATTATCTTTTTCCCCCTCCTTTTTTCCGATTTTTCTCCCATCCCACTGTTAGTCGTTATGCCAATTCCCAACCCCCTTCCTGGTTGTTGCGCACCCCCCCCTACTGTTGGTCCGGGAGGCCGGAGACTGTCACATGTTTTCCTCCGACACATGTGCAGCCAGCCGGCAGCCAGCCTGGCAGCGCAGATTCTCACCGGGAGAGTGTAACGTGTGGAAGGTCCTACCTTTCTCCAGATCCTACCCTCGCTGTGCAGGCGCCCCGACCGAACTGTAGGGGTCGCTGTCCACAACGCCCAGGACCCACCCACGGCTTCCCTCCCCCTAACTCAGCCAAACGAGTTAGTATAGCGATCAGCCCAAGCCAAGGCAATGCTGACTCTCCGGGAGTCGAGACCGCAGCCTCTTGCATTGGTGACGAGCACAATCTCCGCTACACCACCTGACCGCCATAGGACGTGTGTTGATAACCACACTTATACCATATTACAACATTACAGAGCTCCAGATGTAGGAACGCTGGTGCTGCCTGCCTGCTGAAATGTTTAGTAGCACCAGCACAACATTAACTGCTGGTATTGGCATATCAACAATATTTGCTTGTATGTTACCGATATTGACCTAGCTGTATTTTACAGCCTCAGAATGAAATTAGCTCACTGGAATCACACAAGTCTCCTCTTTACAGCCTTGGCCAATTGATAGTCCCATTCAGATTTATGCTAGTCCCAATCTGCTAGTCCCATGCAGATTTATGCTAGTCCCATGCAGATTTATGATACAGTCTCATGCAGATTTATGCTAGTATGGTATTGGCTAGTGATAAACATGGTATAGACCTCTCACAGGTTCTGGGTTTTCTGACTGCTCCAGAGTCTTCAACTTTGCTGCAGCTTTAGGAAAATAAATTGACTATTAATAGATCGCTCCTAGCTTTGTCTGTGGTTCATGCAGTTGTGGTCCCTTCTGTCTCTCTGATAAGGCAGGGGATTTTGAATTTGAAGTGGAAGTTTAAAAAAAAGAGAAGATTGCTAGCCATAACTAGCTTAGCACCGCAGACCAGGTCACCCGACATCACCAGTGTCAGTGCGTTAACTGCAACATCCAGCCATTTGGTTTTAACAATTTGGCTTTTAGAAATTGGAACGTTAACAAAACATTAAATCCTCTGTTGGAACGCAATTTTCCCATTTACCCCTCATGCAGTATCAAGGACAACATGACTGGTAAACGTGAGAGGAAAAGGGTTCATTTCTGCCATAGCCGGGGGGGGGGGGGGGGGGGGGGGGGCAATGCCCCGGGGCTCATCATAATGATGTGACTGATAAATAAAATATAAAATACAGAGTAACATTTAGTTTTTGCTTACGTTCTGCTCTGCTGGGATAATCTCATTGTTACTTATTGCAACACTGAAAGCTTTCGCTACATGCACCTTCATTTGCCCGGCCATGTCCATTTCCGGTTATGAATATAAGCGAGCGGTGTGACCGTGCTCTCCCTTCCCTCATGATTCATTCGGAAGTGTTTGGTTACAGGTGCACTTTAACAGTGGAATTATTAGCTTTTTTCTCTTATAGTTTTTTTCTTGTTGCTGTTTCTTCGAGATGGCATCGCCATCGAGACCCGAGAAGCCTTTCTTGGGGCTCCACCAGCGCTCCCTCCTAACAACCTCTGCCGTTCGCCCCGGCAGCGCCGAGTGCATGCCGCCCGAAGGCCGTTGAGCGCACCTCACTCGTGAGGAGGATTGCTCCGGCCCCGGCATCCCCCATCAACAGACCCCCCGACCACGGGCGCGGGCGCGGTCTCTCTGGTGGCAGACGATTGCGCCACAAGCTCTCCACCTCTGCTTGCTCCCGCCGTTCGGTGGTGAGCGAGTAGGGCGGGTGGTCAGAGAAGGAGGAAGAGTACACAGGACCGCAGGGTTCGATTCCCTTAGGTTCTGCGGAAGAGCTGGTGCCAGAGAGGACCTTGCGCTCTCCTACCATCACATCCGAGAGGGTTACATAGAGGGGGCAGGGGGTTTCTTCTTTGATGCCTCGCTGACAAGAGTCGGGGTTCGATTCCCCGATGCCAAATGGCGAGAGGCCTCGTCCTAATATGTGATAGTATAAAACTGAGTTCTTTGGATTGATATGATGAGCCAGCTGGACAGATATTCAGGAAACAAAATGTGAAGTCAATCGATGGTATTTATTGACAGGAACACACTGTTAGTCGTTATGCCAATTCCCAACCCCCTTCCTGGTTGTTGCGCACCCCCCCCCCCCCTACTGTTGGTCCGGGAGGCCGGAGACTGTCACATGCTTTCCTCCGACAACATGTGCAGCCAGCCGGCAGCCAGCCTGGCAGCGCGGACTCTCACTGGGAGAGTGTAACGTGTGGAAGGTCACACTACCTCCCTCCAGATCCTTCCCTCGCTGAGCAGGCGCCCCGACCGAACTGTAGGAGTCGCTGTCCACAACGCCCAGGACCCACCCACCAGCTTTCCCACCCCTAACACTGCCAATTGTGTTAGTATGAGCGACCAGCCAAGCTGGTAGCAACGCCGAGAGCTGGGCTCGAACCCAGCGTCTCCAGCGTTGGTGGCGAGCGCCTTGCCCACTACACCACCTAGCCGCCTGAGAGAACCCTTTCTGACCAGCACAGACTGTCTGCCGACCTCCCTCTCTGCCACAGCTGTTAGTGAATGTCTGGACCTTCTTGCAATGTCTTCTTTGCCATTCTCCATGTTTCCTTAAACACGGAGGAAGAGAGGCGGCAGATGTACCCCAGAGGATGCGCCGCCCACGGCAGCAGGTAAGGGGCACGGGGCTAAGCCTAGGCTGTGTCCCCCCTTTCCTCCACCTCTCTCTTCTCTTTCTCTTTTTACACCTAAACCCCCATATCCCCCCCCCACAAAACTAAGTTTCTTTCAATAAAAAGACCCTCTTAAGAGTGGCAGGTTTTTGTTGAAGCAGCGTGTAATCATTTCACTAAATGTGTTTTGTGTATACCTCGAACGTAGAGTAAAAGCGTAACGGGGTGAATGGAGCCCTAGGGCTCGTGTGGCCAAGTTTTAGACAAACGTGGACCCAGGGCTCACGGTTGGTAGCTAGCTATCGTGTTTTGGTTTTTCTAAGCGATGACGTGTGCATATGGCCATATGCTTGCGTATGTTTCGCTTGTAAAAACAACACACAGCCCTTTTTTTCCACCTCGTATGTCTTTTAACTTTATGTAAGGTTGGTTGGTTGGGGGGGGGGGGATATAAACCATTCCTTTGGGTGTGTTATATCAATTTGGTGAAATTCTGATGGTGCGTGTGATGAGGAGGTGGCATAAAACAAGTGCTCCCATCACTAGGGATCCCCTGTACGCACCAGCGTTAAGGCGCACGTACGTGGGATTCCGCTCTGTCAGGTTGGGCTGACGCCCGCAGCATCCTCAGTGTCGAGCAGGCATTGACATCCCCTGCTTGTATGCAATGCGAAAATAGGAGCTTTGTTCCCCCTCTGGCGTTGGGCCGCGTTACTATTCCTCAGGCGTAAGCAGCCAGACATGTCACTCCTCGTGACAGAGGCTGATACCCAGGTCGTTTTTGGTTAAAACAAACATACAGTGATGTCACTCAAATATGTTTGAACGTGCACCTGAAACGGGATATAACAAGGGTTATTCTGTAACCCTAGTTATATGAGTTCATGTCAAGTAGGCGATTGTCTATCTTGTGAAATGGAGCCGTGGTGCGTAGGCATCACGAGGCTAACACTGCTTGTGTCAATTATGTCAGATCCCTCCTCTGAGAGGTTATGACATTTGTCAATTATGTCAAAATCCTCCTCTGAACCCCGACCCGTGAGATACAAAGCTCGCTGGCAGAGTCAGGGTTGGTGGCAGGGTCGCTCGCTGGCGGAGTCAGGATTCGAAACCCCGACCCCACGAGATTACGACCCCACAGGATTATGGCATTATGAGCGCGGGGAGTCTCCTCAGAGAGTTTCAGAGCCTAATCAGAGAGTTTCAGAGCCTCCCCCTCAGTGAGAGAGCCTCCTCAGAGGAGCCTCCTCAGAGGAGTGTTTTAAAGCCCTGGGGACCCCCATATGATGGGCGTGTCCCGCGGCAGGAGGTGTTGGGGGCGTGGGACCCCTTCCCTCCATCCCCTGCCATAACGACGTCACTGGGTTTGAGTTTTCCTATTGGCCGAGGCGTATGCTCGTGAGTTGGGGCCTGCGTGGTTCAGATCCCAACTCACGTTGTCGAATGAGAGGTCTCTGCGGGATAAACTGGCGTCCTCCCCTCTTGTGAGAGCGGAATTAGTGACGGGTTTTTTTCCCCCAGGCTCTGTGTTTAAATCCTGTGTCGAGATCCTTGCGCGGACCGGTCTTCCCCCGGTTTACCCAAATAGGGGGGAGAGACGATGGGTTGGGGTTCTTTCTTATAGAAATTTGCCCAACACCGTTCTCAGGTTTTACGAGCCTAGCGCTGTTATCGGGGCAGCGGCTACGAAGAGCCCCGGCCAAGCAGAGACCATTTATCTTTTTTCTTTTTTCGAACAGGGACAGTTACAGCCCGTTTAAATAGGCATAAATGTAAGGGTCTGTTCCCCGTTCTTCGATATCAGCGCTTGGTCCTAAGGGACCGATGTCAGCGCCTGGTCCCAGGCATGTTCTCAAATATTTATTTGAAATGGCCTTCTTAGGGACCAGCACGCCCTGGTCTGTCCGAACGGCATAGCAGCATTTATGCGGTCGGCTGGGAGGGAGTTTACCTCTGCCGAGCGCCAGGCGAGCGCTGCTCGGGAAAATGAATCTGCCAGCTCGAAGGCTTGTGTGCATTTCCGGGGGGAAATTACGGGGCAGATCAAGCATCACAGGGGGGCTTCACGCCCGATGGGTGGGCCACCGTGAGCTGTTCTACAGACCGTCTCGGTGGCGCCTCCTGTGGTGTTTTGATCAAAATGTGTACCTTCCCCCTCTTTTTTTGAAGGGGAGCGGCAGTGTTGGAAGACGCCGGACCGGATCAGTCGCGCCGGACCGGATCAGTTCAACCCGGTGTCCGCCGGGTCACAGGCGAGCGCTGCTCGTACAATATATTCTGTTAACCCGAAGGGCCCTGTGCGTTTCTGGGGGGAAATGCCAGGGCGGACCGGGCGCCACAGGGGCTCCTCTCCCTGCTCGGTGGGTGGGCCAACGAGGTACTGTTTTTTAGCAGTCAGCCCCTCTAAGCGCTCCTGTGTAGTTCACGGTCCTCCAGGCACGGGTCGACCTGTCGGCCTGGGTTAAAGGATCAACACCCTTTTGGAGTGGTTGTCTCCCCGGTATGCCAGCTGACCCCACAAGATTATGAGGGAGAGCCTCCTCAGAGAGCTTCAACGATGAGACCTCATACAGGAGGGAGGTTGAGCGACTAGTGGAGTGGTGCGATGGTCATAACCTTGCTCTCAACTCCACGAAGACCAAGGAAATTATCATTGATTTCCGCAGGACTGGTAACCTCAGCCACTCTCCACTCCTCATTGGAAATGAGGAGGTGGAGAGGGTTTCAAAATTTAAGTTTCTGGGCGTGACGATGTCTGATGACCTGTCCTGGGGGATCAACATTACCTCTGCTGTGGGGAAAGCACAGCAACGCCTCTTCTATCTGCGGAAGCTTAAATGGGCTAAACTCCCACAGGGACTGATGGCTAACTTCTACCACTGCGCAGTAGAGAGTGTGCTCACGTACGGACTACTGGTGTGGTTCTCCAGCTGCACCAGGGCAGAGAAGGAGGCCCTCCACAGAGTGGTCAAGGCTGCGAGGAGGATCACTGGAACTAGCCTCCCAGATATCTCCACAGTCTTCACCTCCCGCTGCCTACGTCATGTGAATAACATCTTACAGGACCAGTACCACCCAGCACACCATCTTTTTCAACTGCTGCCCTTTGGTCGAAGGTATAGATCCATCCAGTCCGGAACTAGCAGACTGACCAACAGCCTCTATCAGGCTGCTCAACGATCAACATCAACTTGCTGCCCGCCCCGCACCCCCCCCCCCCCCCCCCCCCCCCTTGCACCACCCGTCCCCAACCCCCGGTGACATAACTCCCACTTCTCCATTACAACAATAACTGTGAACCGGACTTGCATTGCTGCACTATACACTATTCCATCCATTGCAAGTCAACGCCCCTAGTTACATGAGTTTTTGTGAGCGTTCTGCTCTCACTCACTGAGGACCCCTGTCGTCTTCCGAATGAAGGTCAAGACTCGGGAAGGAAGAGCACGGTCACGCCCCTCGCTTATATTCATAACCAGAAATGGGCGTGGCCGGGCAAATGAAGGTGCATGTAGCGAAAGCTTTCAGTGTTACAATAAGTAACAATGAGATTATCCCAGCAGAGCAGAACGCTCACAAAAACTCATGTAACTAGGGTTATAGGATAACCTTCGTTATATTTGCAAGTCGCACAGGTGAGCCTTGGTATACATTTCAGTTGCACCATCTCAAACAATGGTCCCAAAATCTCACTAAGTGCTTGCAGTCTGGTGCCCTTGTTATAAGTAGTTTGGTATATAATCATGTATAAATACATGTGTTTTGGGGTAAGTATTACCATAATTAAAGTAACAAAACGTGTAGTTTAGGTGTTAATCCACTCACCAAATGGTGAACAGAATGGGATACTTTGGAAACAGTATCTGCTGGTTTATATCAAGCACATGTAGTCCCTCCCACCAGGGCTTTATGCAGGGATGCAGTCATAATATCAGAACTGCCTGGACACCACGTGCACGCGTGCGCACGCACGCGCATGCGCATACATGTTCCCTTGCGGTCGCACAGAACAGATGATTATTATGCATAAATAGTAGGAAACATGTTTGTATAGGAAATTACTAGTTTTAGTTGCCATTTGTCACATAGTGAGAGTTCCACAGATCAAGCAAACCCCCACAGGGCTTGTATTTTGGTTTTGCACTTCTCTTTCTTTGTTATGTTAGTATTGGTATCCTATTATTATGCAAAGTCTAGGTGATAGATAAGTGCCGGGGAGTGTAGTTGAAGACACCTGACGACCTGCGCTATTGTTATAAGACGGTGGGTACTTAGCGCACAACGAATTAGTGGAGCGCATTTTTGTGTACTTATGCTCAGAAAACTGCTAGGACGGCGTGGGACCACCACTGCATCACTGGCTTTATGTAACAGGTGTGTAGGCTTTGGCACATAGGAGGTACTGTATTATCGTTAGGCAACATCTCACTGTGTGTGTGTGTGTGTGTGTGTGTGTGTGTGTGTGTGTGTGTGTGTGTGTGTGTGTGTGTGTGTGTGTGTGTGTACACATACATGGACAGGATGGCATGCAGAACCAGGTGAATATGAACCCGGAGCCCCAGTACATCATCCCTGCTGGTGGGATAGTGAACCTCTCTGACCTGGTCACCACCACCAAGACCATTGCAGGTAGAGTCATCACCACACCACACCACCACCAAGACCATTGCAGGTAGAGTCATCACCACACCACACCACCACCAAGACCACTGCAGGTAGAGTCATCACCACACCACACCACCACCAAGACCACTGCAGGTAGAGTCATCACCACACAACCACCAACAACCACTGCAGGTAGAGTCATCACCACACACAATGATGGAAACAATGGAGCTGTCTGTCTGTCCTCCATCCATCCATCCTTCATCTGTAAAGCTCACAAAATCAATGGACACTGGAAAACAAACAAACTCAGAAACGTAAGGTGTACCTGCCCTAGGTTAGAAGCTTTTCATCTTCCAGGAAATGGTGCTCTGCCTATTATTGAAATACAGTGTATGTATTTGAATTTCAAATGTTGCTGTAATTTCACACCCCAAATTGGTAAAAATATCTACTGTTCATTGAAAGCAATGGGTCGGATCAGTATTGGCATTGAAAAATATATCACACACACACACACACACACTAGACAGCTAATGATACATCATTCAGACAATTCCATAGTGGTGAGCTAATATGAAAAGGTTCTCGCCTGACTTGGCCAACGGTTTACTTAATTTCCTTCTACATCACAGAAGGTTTGGTGGGTCCTGAATAAAAAGGTTTGGTGGTCCTGAATAAAAAGGTTTGGTGTGTCCTGAATAAAAAGGTTTGGTGGGTCCTGAATAAAAAGGTTTGGTGGGTCCCGAATAAAAAGGTTTGGTGGGTCCTGAATAAAAAGGTTTGGTGGGTCCTGAATAAAAAGGTTTGGTGGGTCCTGAATAAATAGACAGCTCTCCTGGTAGGCCGTATGGTGAAGGCTGAGAAGTGGCTAGAAAACGATTCCCGTTCCCACCTCGGCGGACTACACAATTTTCAATCTGGGTGAAAGATATATTGGTATAGATTTAGGAACAAAAAGTTCTCCATTGACAAACTAGCCCGTTTTGCGCAATCATAATTTTAAAGTCGGGACTAGATCTTTCCTCGCGTATCCTCGCGTATCTTGCACTCGACCAATAGCAGCTCTCTTTGTTGCGAGGATACGGCCATCCGGTGTCAACAAATGACATCCACAGAGTAACGTTATGGACGAAAATGGACAATAAACACCTTCTAAAGTTCGCAAAAAGGTTTCTAAACAATATGCATCTCATGTCCATTCAGAAAGAACATGTACAAGATTTTACACAGGTGGGATAGATATAGAAACTGTGTCAAACGGTGGCTTAACCCAGTGGTTCCCAAAGTGGGGGTCGCGAGCCGCCGCGTGGGGGTCGCCAGATGATTAAAAAAATAAATAAATAAAAGATTTCCAAAAAATTAGTGTTTCTAGTTGCAGCGGCGCAATAGTTAGATAACCTAGGTGGGGAACAACCAGGAGATCACTGCAACTCACACAAGTTGGAGAACTATCTCTCTCTCTCTCTCTCTCTCTCTCTCTCTCTCTCTCTCTCTCTCTCTCTCTCTCTCTCTCTCTCTCTCTCTCTCTCTCTCTCTCTCTCACACACACACAAAGGGAGCCGCATGTGATTGGTGGAGGCTAAAAGTCCATCAAAATCAGTGTTGTTGCTAATCATTGACACATGCTAGCCTGTAATAATCCCCCCCAGAAAAATCTACTTTGCATTTGATATATTGCAAATATATGCCATCACACATACTGGCATTTAAAGGGTTAGAATTATAAAATGAATATGTGGTGTTATGATCAGGGCTGAAGTTGAATAAAAGATTGTATTATTTTCAATCTGACATTACAAAAAAACAGAAAATCCATCAAAAGCAGTGGTGTTGCTAATCATACATATGCTAGCCTGTTTTTTAACAATAATTTGTGATGCCATCATAAACATAGGGTAACAAAGGGTAAAAATTTAAAAAAATGCCTGCACCAGAATGCAGGAAATTAAGTCTTTGTAACAAATAATTTCCTGGTGGGGGACCCCCAGACCCCCGCTTAAAATGTGGCCTGACTGGGGCTATATTTTGCACTATATTTCCTGGCCTGAATGATTTCCCCAGTCCGGCCCTGGTTAAAAGCCTCCAATGCTTATTATTAGTGTGTTTGCGTTTGAACGTTTGCATGTTTCAACCATACATTTCCATAAAGAAAAAAAAAAAAAAAAAATTATATATACCGGTATATATATTTTAATATTTTTTACCTCCTATAATAGTGGGGGTCGCGGCTCTCTGACACCGTTATTTTGGGGGTCGCGGCCTGAAAACTTTGGGAACCCCTGGCTTAACCTACCGGGCCAGAATCATACCATTACGGAGACATACAACATTGTTTAGAGATCGATTTGTGTCATAAATGTCATGATATATATATGATATAATGGGGACCCTGATGTAAACAAGACAAACATCTTTCTATGGTCTGCATCCGCTTAACAATTGTGTGTATTGAGCCCGTAGGCCTACTGTATTGTACCCATTCTGCAATCTGTTAATAAAGTTTTCAATCAATCAAGATGTGGATACACTATTTGATGCTCTGCTGAGAGACAGTTTAGCTGTGTTTTTGTTTACATAACTAGCATTCTAGTGTTCTATGGCTCTCTTTCCCTCAGGTAGGTCGGAGGATGCCATCGCAGCTGACTCCGTTGACTCAGCCATTCAGCATATGGTGGGCGACGGGGGTCAGAGGGTCATCACCATAGTAACAGACCAACACGGCAACCTGCAGCCGGCCACCCTCGGCCAGCAGTTCTTCGTGACCATGCAGGGGCAGCAGAGTGAGTGCACAGCTCCATCATCTGTTCATTAGCCTGTTAAGCCTGTAGGTCCCCCAATTGGGGGACCCTGCTTTTCTTTATTATAAATCGATCAATAGAGACTGTATTAGATCCCCAATTATCATATCATGGGTATCATTGGAAAGCCACACTCATTGGCTACAACCCTGTCCAAAATGTTTCGAGATCGCCAAATGATTGACTGAGCTAGAGCCCCCGGAGGTCGGGGGTGGTAATGTGTACTTTGGCGCACGCCTCACATATCGGCATGTAACTCGAGAACCGCTGAACGGATTTCGTCACCTGAAAGGGCAATCGACAGGCAACAAATAGGGCTATAATTCTATCTATATATTGTATTAAAATAAATGCACACCCGAGCCGCTAGAGGTCAGCAAAGTGGCGCGTCGCGAATCGTCCAACATCCTTGGATGTTAAGAGGTTTTTTTTATTTAATTTAATTTTTTTTGCCAATAGTAAAGACCATAACCCTATCAAAACAGCAGTCAACGTGTATATTTAAATTTTTACCGATGTTTTGTAAGATTTACCGAAAATAAGAATTTATCGGAAAAATGCGAATTATATCTCTTTTATCGTAAAACCGTGAGGAAATGACTAAATCCAGATGTAACACTGCCATTGGAAAGAGGAGCCTTTTCCCTATCCATAGATGTATGACTTGGCCATAATAAGGTCAAGGTCAAGTTCAAGGTCAAATATGAATTTATAATTAAAATCGATTATCATTTATTACTGTATCTACAAATCCTTCTGTTTAATCATCTTCCCTTTATTCATTTGCTTAGATTTTCTTTACACTTGATCTCAAGAAGGTGCTGAATGAGCTCAGTGAGCGAGCTTGGTTTGCTCACAATTGTAACATGGTGTTATTCACCGGCACAGATGCAAAAATAAATCATAATTTATATTCTCCCTTTTTTCATTACAATTTATAGGGATGCTCGATATTGGCTTTTTTACCGATACCGATTTACCGATATTGTCCAACTCTTAATTTCCAATACCGATATCAACCGATACCGATATATGCAGGGTTTCCCCCCCCAAAAATCTGAATAATTTTTGGTAATTAACATTACATATCTCTTGTTGTGGAATTAACACAACATTATGCATACTTTTGACAATAAATAAAATCAGAATTTGTTCTTACTTGCTTGCCTGGGTAAATAAAGGTTATAGAAATGTAAAAAAAAAAAAAATGAAAACCGATACCGATTTTTTACGATATCACATTTTAATGCCAATATCGGCCGATAATATCGGTAGGCCGATAATATCGGACATCCCTACAATTTACTCAAGCCTAGTAACAGACACAATATTTCTGACACTGGAAATACATACCCCCAGGTCCCTAGATGTTCCTAGATACCAAGAACATGCAAATTGGCCTTGTAGAAATTGAGCAATCTTCCATTTACTTAGGTATGTACCTTTAGGCGAGATTTCTGAAAATAGGGCTACAGCTTAACAGGTTAGACTGAGGTTCAGGGCTCGACACTACACAGATATTTTAGACCACATTATGCTACTGAATTGCAGCCTATGGGATTACAAGAAAGACATTTAACCTCTTTTAAGGACGATTTGCCCACACAGCACTTTGCAAGCGTCTAGTGGCTCGGGTGTGCATTTATTTATACAACATATTATATATAGAATTAAAGCCCTATTTGTTGCCGTTCGGATGCCACCTCACTCGACAAAATCCGTTCAGCGGTTCTTTACAGATTTCTTTTTTTAATGATTTGGCTTTGATCAGGCTTAATATATCCAATATTGGTAATTTATAATATGCCATGATCGGCCCCGATTCTTACCGATCCAATCGGGACATCCCTAGTGCTGTTGTCAGCCTCCTGTGTGTTTTGTGTCCAGTGGTGGCGGTGCCAGCTAGTGCCATTACAGAGGAGGTGGTGGAGGAGGAGCCTCAGCTGCTAGCGCCCACACGCAAAAGGAAGACGGACCCCGCAGCCAATCACACCAGCCCCAAAGACAAGGTGAGCCAATTGCAGCGAGGTACATCACAACTTTGGAATCATATTTATTTTTGTTTGTTTTATTTTATGCCTGCTCTTACCGGAGAGACATTACAACGGCTCCTGAAAATTCTGCAACCACTGTCATTGGGGACCAACCAACCACTAAATTAATAAATAAGACTGTGTCCAAACTGTGCTCAAGGCTGATCCACTATCGGCAAACTTGTAAGACTTCAAATCAATAAAAAGGGCTTTCACACTCAATAAGGAAGATGAAGCACAGCTATTGCATTTTTTTTTTTTTTTTTTTTTTTTTTACTTTATTTTTTAGCGTTTATCGCTTTTCTGGTCAAGCATGACCGACAGAAACAGGTTGAAATGGGATGTAGAGCAGGGGAAGACATTCTGAGAAATGACGGCAGGTCCGGGAATCGAACTCGTGTCCCCCAGATCCGTGACGAGCATGGTTTTCCCTGACGCAGAAATAGCGCCGAGATATGCAGTGAGCTACGGGAGCTCCCCATTTCTTGTTTTTTTTAAGGGCAATTCCACTCTGGTTCTCTTTTATTTGTAGAAAATGTGCATTACTACAGTGGAAATTTAACTCACAGCCAGCTCTGTACATTATCGCCAGGCCAGAGATATACTGAACTACTGCCAGTCAAAGGTTACCATTCCCTCCAAACACACATAAGGAGGGGTGGAGGCTGAGCACTTCTGGTTACTCTGTTACTTGGTGAGAGAGATGATCCAGGTATCAGGAAATTCAAATTACCCATCCATGTAGCTCTTGGAAATAGAGTGAGGGTAGAGCTTAAGTGTCATTATGACGTCTGACTCTTACCAAATTAGCACCTTCTGCTGCCAATGTTTCTGAGCAGAGCAGAGTTTGGCCACGTAGAGAGAATTAATCAGTTCTGCCTCAATCTTTTTTTTTTCTCCCATCCCAATTCCGCTGTGCCAATTCTCTCCTCCCCTGTCTTGAACGTTGCTCGCATATGCCCCCCACTGGCCGGTTGTAGGGAGGATAGAAGCCTTGCATCACGTGTCCCCTCCGATACACCAGGAGGCAGCCTGTCACATCTTTTCACCTACCAGCGCGGACTCTCATTGGCGAGGTGTAACATGTGGGAGGCTCACACTACCCCCGCTATTTCCTGTCTCTGCTGTGCAGGCGTCCCCAACCGACCTGTAGGAGTCGCTGTCCACAACGCCCAGCTTACCACCCATCGACTTCCACCCGCTAACTCTGCCAACCACCCATCGACTTCCACCCGCTAACTCTGCCAATTGAGTTAGTATGACGGCTGGCCCTAGTCGGAGGCAACGCCGACAGCCGGAGTCGAACCCGGTGTCTCTTGCGTTGGTGACGAGTGCAATGTCCGCTGCGCCACCCAGCCGCTCAGTTCTGCCTCAATCTTGTAAGTGAGGTTAATGTTGCTTTGCGGTGGAATTTCCCTTTAATGCATAGGAAGGGTTTAATCACAGCTGACAATGGCTGAAACATGTGTGACTGCTTCCTCTTCTCACGCACTAAATAAAAAGAAACACACTAGCTGTCATCCTCATTGAGTTTGAGGGCCCTTTTCTTGTCATGCTTATTAAAGACCCTGTGAAATGAATACTGATTTTCATTTCATGTCCCTGG
Organism: Notolepis coatsorum; assembly: GCF_963971535.1. NCBI lineage: Eukaryota > Metazoa > Chordata > Actinopteri > Aulopiformes > Paralepididae > Notolepis > Notolepis coatsorum. Next base: position 38,224,117 of record NC_140183.1, on the reverse strand, counting down.
ATATATTGTACAGCTATCTATCTACAGTGCCAATAAATGCCAAAACAACAAATAAACCTGCATTTCTTTATTAAAAAAACATTAATGTCCTCCATTTTATGTGGCAAAATCTTGTCACCGACCCATCCTTCACTCTGGGGCACACATCTAAATTCCATCCAATGAATTATGAGAATTGATATTGAAATCATAGCACTTCTCCCTCCCATGATGGAAAACTTAATTCCAGTGGCTTCTCAACAATAGAGTGCAAGCTACAATCAGCATCAATCTCCATTTTGATCATTGATTAAACGGTAAAATCAAGTCCCTCCTGGCAATATCCTGCCCGAAAATCCTGATCAATTCTAAAACATATCAAAGTTTGCACAATTTTATAATTGATCAGAAATAATTTTGCAGACCCATTGGCTATGTGAGGTCCAACCCACAGAAGCAAATCACCCTCAAAATACCGTTTTGTGGGGTCTTTACCCCTTTGTCAAATTTTTTGTATGGTCATTTTGACGTGTCTCTGTTTTGGCCATGCTCTCTCCGCAGAAGGCCAGCCGCGAGCAGCTACAGCGCCAGCAGCTACAGCGCCAGCAGCTACAGCGCCAGCTACAGGAGGCCAACAGAAAGGCCCAGGAATACCGGCAGCAGCTCATCCAGAAGGAGCAGGAGGCAGAGCAGTACCGTCTCAGATTGGAGGAGGCCATTGCCAACAGCATCAACAACAGCACCAACGTGGCAGACACTACCACTGTCATCATCGCCAGTAGTGGCGCTTTGAAGGAGGAGGAGGAGGAGCAGCTGGAGATCACAGAAGAAACCACAGTGATGGAGGACATCACGGTGGAAGAGGACCGGGTGGAGGGACAGGAGGACGTAGTGGTGGAAGAAGAGGAGAGGAAAGACAGGGAGAGGACTGGAGGAGAGGAGGAGATCGTCGCAGAGGTTGCCATTCTGGTGAACGAGGGCGAGTTGGATTTAGGGGAGGGCGACCAGATGGTGGTTGAGGACACTGTGGAGACAGAAACGACTCCCAGCAAGGCATCCGCCCCCAAGCGAGGCCGCGGCAGAGGGAGGGGAAGAGGTCGACGCAGACGCTAGTCGCCTGTTTTAACTATTTCCATACCCTTGTTTATAATATGGACTTTTGTTTTTGTAAATATGGTGATTGTGGTTTTCTTTACCGTATGTCCGCGAAGAACCCATTGGTTTGGTCGGCGTATTTGCAGGCTCATGTTGAGCCCCGCGTGGAGAGGTAACGGCTAGCGCTGTAGTCACTTCCTTTAGTCTCCTCTGGAATTCAACTCCCAAGTTTGAAGAGATACCACACCCATTTTTAGAAGCTTATCTAATTCGGTACAAATTGGGAGTCATTTCAGTCAATTTAGAAAGTACTTGTAGCAGTGTTCTTCGGTTTTGGGGATATATTGGTAGTAGAAATTATAGTATTAGTATAGTTGGTGGAAGTCTAATGTATTTTTTTCGAAAATGTCTTCCCATGTAGCACATTCTAAACAGTTTCCAGTTTCATAGCAGTTAGTTCTATAAAAGGAAAACAAAAAAATATTGACTTCCATTAGTATCACTAACAAATTCTAATAATTTTTACTTCCAGTGTCACAAGAACCAAAACACTGGTGCCAGTGCTTTTTGGATGGGCTGAAATAACCTCCAGTTTATGACCAATCAGACTTCTTTAAATGGGCAGATTATCCCCCTTAACAGAGCGTTGATGCCCTTTTAGCTGTGTGTGATATACAGCAGCTCTATCCTTGAAAATACTTCAGATATACAGACGCTCTATCCTTGTAAATACTTCAGATATACAGCAGCTCTATCCTTGTAAATACTTCAGATATACAGCTGCTCTATCCTTGTAAATACTTCAGATATACAGCTGCTCTATCCTTGTAAATACTTCAGATATACAGCAGCTCAATCCTGGCAAATACTTCAGATATACAGCCGCTCTATCCTGGTAAATACTTCAGATATACAGCAGCTCTATCCTTGAAAATACTTCAGATATACAGCAGCTCAATCCTGGCAAATACTTCAGATATACAACCGCTCTATCCTGGTAAATACTTCAGAGAGGGAGATAGCGTTACATCTGCAACCTTGGGTCAATGGAGAAAAGTTTATTAATAAATACCAGACTGAACAGTCGTCAAGTATTATAGCCTTTAAACTTTTGTTACTTCAAAACCCATGGACCACACCAAAAGTTTGGTCCATCTTTATATATAGATGCCTCAAATTAGTCATGTTGGAAATGGAATTTCACATTTTATTAATTGTATTATGTTGTACTGTGTGACTAAATATGACAGTATTTTTATAGTTTCCTGACACTTTTTTGTATCATGTAGATGTAAAAGGGGGAACAAAAGGAATTACCATTTATTGTATAATCTTAGTATTTTTGTTGTTTATTGAAATGATGTAACACCAGTGAGTCGTCTGACCCAGCCTCCCTGGTATTTTAGGGTATTTCACATTCTAGTTAACCCACGAGCGCCTCGGGCTGACGATGACCGCAGTGAGTTGTACCATGTAGGTGGGACTGTGCTTGTGTTGAGTGTGTGTGTGTGTATGGAGCGTTTGTGCATGCATGCGAGTGTGTGTTCGAATGTGTGGGGTATAGCTAACCTTTGTTTAGCTGTCCAACGCTAAAACGCAGTCACACTAAACAAAGTGTCATATTGCTTCCATTTAAAGACCAATACCACTCATTTTAAGATTTGATATTAGTTCATAATATGACTATATAGTCCAGTCATTTATTTGTCATCAATATGTAAAACTGAGAGCTGCTCTGTAAAGCCATGTCATGAACCGGTGGAAATTATGATGTGCTTTTAGTCAAGTACTTTAGTAACTTTAGAATTTTTTGTTATGGCTTTACTATAATATTTACCTTTTACACCATTAAATCTCAAAGCGAATATATATATATTTTTTTTTTCATAGAAGAAATGCAATCAATTACGGTAGCCTAAGGGCTTGTGTCCATAGCGGAAGTTTTTTTCAAGACGGACCGCTTTGAAAAGCAAAAAAAATAAGCTCAGGCTACTTTCTGACTTTGACCAGCTGACTTGAAGAAGAAGCCATCAGAACGACCATAACTTTTAGCTTAACCTAGTAATATAGAGGTTTGTGCATCAAAGACAGAATGTCAAAATATGAGGATGTGATGTCGAACAAGTATGTTTACTTGATGATAACTGATTATATTTAATATCAAGTACTTTTACTTGAGAACATGTCAATGTATGACTTTTACTAGAGTGCTATTCTGTGTAGTTAGTCCTACTTTATGTAAAGAAATTGGGTAATTCTTCCACCACTGATCATGTCATGAATATTCATTCAGAATTTGAGCGGTATTCCTCTTTTTAAGCTACATGCACAACCATATTCCTCAGCAAAGGACAAGTATATAAATGGATCTGTCCAAGTTTTTAAAAGTTATTTCTCAAGCTCTTGTTCATTTAAAAGGCTTCACCTGATGGGATTTAAAAAATCTTACACTCTCGTCAATGACCACATTGTCTGTGACCATGGACTGTGACTGCGGTCTCACGGACGAACACTTCTCGTAGTGAATCTCTCAGTGGAAACACATGTTTACACATTTGCACTCTTAAGACAGCTCTCAGAGCAGTGAGCGTAGATCTTTACTACAACAATGGTATCCTGTTTGTGAGCGTAGATCTTTAGAACTACAACAATGGTATCCTGTTTGTGAGCATAGATCTTTAGCACTACAACAATGGTATCCTGTTTGAGAGCCAAGGTATTCTGTTTTATGGCTATTACGACTTAATCTTCCAGTGTGGGAGAGGGAAAGACTGAGAGAACGCATTCGGGGGTAGAAAAAGAAAGACATAATAATAATGTTGCAAAGTTTTGTATATGTATTACCCCTTTTGTAAGACTTTTCTAGAATTCAATAAATATGCACTTGTTGCTATTCTACCCATGCCTTTCACATTCATTCACTGATTGACCTCCTCCTGTCAGCCTCCAGGCATTCAAATGTTTGATGAATTAATATGATGTTGTATAAATGGTGTTGATGCTGAATTTCATAGTGATGACAATATGTTCAATCGATACTGAGTGAATACTAATCCAACATATTAACATAACCTTTACTCAAGTACTGTACTTTAAGTACAATGTTGAGGTACTTGTAAGACTTGTACTGATTTTTATTCCACTACATTTATCTGAACCCAAGCTGATTTGAAGAAAAAAGGCTTTGCACAGGCTACAAAACAATGTTTTAAATGTATGACAATGATGCACTTTCAAATTTCAAGCACGCCAAATAGAAAGGTAATCAAACTTAGTATAGCTGCCAACAACCACTACAACAAGGCCTAAACACTCCTGAGCATTGCAAGATAAGAACGACATTTACTTTTTTTTTTATATATCTTTTTCTCTGCCTGATTTTCTATGTTTTTTCTCCCCATCCCAATTTTAGTCGTTATGCCAATTCCCCCCCTACCCTACCTGGTCGTTGTGCGCATGTTCCCCCTACTGGTCGGTACAAGGGAACCCTGAAGTCTACCACATGCTTCCTCCGACACATGCAGAGACAGCCAGCGGCTCTCTTTTCACCTGGCAGCGAGGACTCTCATTGGTGAAGTGTAACGCGTGGGAGGTCACGCTGCCTTCACCATTTCCTGCCTTTCGCTGAGCAGGCGCCCAGACCTGACCTGTAGTCGTCGCTGTCCACAACGCCAGATTACCACCCACGACTTCCCTCCCGCTAACTCAGCCAAACGAGTTAGTATGATGATCGGCCCAAGCCGCAGGCAATGCTGACTCCGGGAGTCGAGACCGCAGCCTCTTGCATTGGTGACGAGCGCAATCTCCGCTACGCCACCCGACCGCCTAGATCGACATTTACTTTTGACATTTAGTCAATATCAAATCGTTTTTTTTTTACTTTTTCCTCAAACATGTTCAGAATCTTTGAATGTAGGACTTTTGTTTTTAAAAGAGTGCTATTCAGGGTAGTATTTCTACTTAAAGGTAGAATCCATAATGTCCTCAAACAAGGACCTCTAGGCAAAATAGACCCTCTTGGTATTGGGCTTTGTTTACATGTTTTGTTTTTGTAAAACAATACTTATTTGTCCCCGATGACATCACTGGTAGCCATATTTAAACTAATTTACTCTCAATAACTCAAACGAAATACATGTATGCAAAACTGTTTAGAGTTTTTGGATGTGTGAGATTATGTGCAAAATAAATCAGCATTGTTTTTTTAATGACATGCAGCTACATAGAGAAAGAAAATCCCACAAAGTAATCACTATACTAATTGCAACCACAGGACAGATCATAACAAGCTATTAGATAACATTGGGTCTCATTCCCGAAAATCTTTCAAAGATATATTCTGGAAGACTTATCTTGGAACCACTGAGACCTAATCTATGACAAGTACACTCTGAGTCCTGAACGTGCTGGAGATATGTCTGAAGTGGCTGAAACGGTCGCAGAAATGATATGATCTGATATCGGCATTCTGTCGTAAACTCCAAAGCGCGTTCCCGTTCAGCTCATTTGCATACAAAACACCGCCTCCATAGCTCCTTACAAGGCAACTGGTGACGCAGCTGTGTGAAATGGAATGGCGGAAGTGCTTTGCGAGCCGCGTGATTACGAAACCTAGCGTCAGTCAGTGCCAATCAGAGAGCGTCTCCGAGAAATGCGGCTAGGTTTCGTAATCACGCTTGCGCCCATCAAAACTAGATTCGATTAATGTATTGGCATCATATACAGCTCGCGGTACACACCTGCCGCAGCGCGCGCGCGCACACACAGACACACACACACGCGCGCGCGCAGTACTGTATATGAATGAATGAATGACATATAATATATATAGCCTACGGCGGGCGTAATGAATGAACGCAGTATGGCTTATTATTCCATAATTAAGCCTATAGGCTACTGTTCATTCGTAGGCGCACACAAGACTTGTTATGGAATATTAATGCAGTCTATTTCCACCGATTAGCTTTAGTTCTTATTTATTTATCCACTGTCATTTCAGTGTTGGTGTATAGGCTATATAGTGTATTTCAATATAAGTTTAATTGATTAATGATATATTCGAAGGAATGCAGGTTTATAGCTATATCAACCCCCTCCAATGTACAGTAAATGACCAAGTATGGTTTTGTCAATATTCCAATGTACAGTTTTGCTTGTACAGTGTAAGTCTATCCCCCACCCACCCCTACCCAACCTCCTCCAACAGTTTCTACGTCAAATGTACTCTCTTTTCTGGACTCTTTTTGTATCACAAACAGTACTGTATTTGCAAATCTGGTATGTCATAAATGTATAGATGTAGCAGTACTGTCTATCTGTGTCATGTGTGTCATATATGTTATGATGAATTGAAAATGGGGGACCCTGATGTAAACAAGACGAAATTATTTCTCTGGTCTGCATCCCCTTATGTAATTGAGCTGTACTGTACTGTACCCATTCTGCAATCTGTTAATGAAGTTTTCAATCAATCAATCAAACAAAGGTCTGTCCCATTGTATACCAATCAATGGGATACATTGCATGTTGACCTGCATTCTTTCAAATGTATATAATTAATCATTAAAACAGATGTGTAACAAATAAGAAATACAAATTCCACAGAAGGCATTAAATTATTATTATTTTCAATCATTTCACAATAATTGCATAATTGTGTTTGAATATCTGAGTAATTATTTGTCCAAAATAGCTGGTTCAGATATGGTTAATCCAGCTGCCCTGTGATCAGATGAATCCACATTATCTATTTTTCCGACATCAAATTCGTAATTTCTTATCGTACATTCGTAATTAATTCCAAGGAGGCCTGTAGCGTTGACGTGAAGGAATCACTATGAGAACACAGTCTGTCAAGTTATAATAACATTTTAAATTAGTCAATCAATCATGAGATTTGATCGTGGGCTGAGAGCATATTTAAGTGTGCTCCTCAGCACTCTTAGATCTGCTCTCAAATAAGATCTCAGGAAAATTTGAGGACTCCCACTCCCAGCCCTAATATGTCTTAAATAGGCCGAAATCTGGCTAAGACGAAATATTTTGTCATAACTTAGTTCGAGAATGAGACCCATTGCATCCAGATTGTTGTACTGTAGATGAGAACTTATTTTATTGCACTGCACTATTACACTATTTTACTCTTTTATTACTGCCTATTTTACTGCTGTGCTGAAGCAATTTTTTACCCTTTTCTTATCAACCATATTGTGTCAGGATTCGATTGTCCAAAATTGCCATAAAACTGTTCGACACCATTGAGTACACTGTACATTGGAATACTGACAAAGCCATACTTGGTCATTTACTGTACAACTGGGTTAGGACATTTGTAGGGGCCAGTTTCGAATTGCAGTCTCCCGTAGGTGTTCTTTGAGAGCGTTTTTGAAAGTGGGTAGTGATTCACATTCCTTTACAGCTTTGGGTAGGGCGTTCCACATTGATGTGGCATAATTGCTAAACGTGTTTAGTCCCTTGTTTGAGCCGAATCTGGGTTTAATGGTTAAACTACTCTCTAACCATGGGAGCCAAGTGAAAGCAAGATGCAGGGGGAAAAAGCAGAGTATATGAGAAAGACCTATGGCTCTGACAGTACTAAACATCTAAAATACTGGGTTGATGTATGTTTATCTGCCAATTTCATGGTTTTATGTCTATTTTATGTGTATCAGTGACAATCAAGCCATAAACAAAGAGGCCTATTAAGATGTTAGATCCTAATATGAAACACTATATGATTTAATGTTCTATTTTGACTTTGTCTATTATTGCTGCTGTCTATTTTATGCTAATTCTATTCCTGTATTTTTTAATGCTGTAAAGCACTTTGAGCTGCAATTCTTGTAAGAAAGATGCTATACAAATAAAGTGTATGATTATTATTATTATTATTATTAATAATAAAGGTGCAACATTTTATGTAGAGTAACCTTTAATTTAATAATTATTTTTATAATAGCCTACATCCACAGAGCTTTTAGAAAGTTGTGGAATAAAAGTATTGCTTTCCCCCCCAAAGAAGTATTAATTAATGAATTTATTTAGTTGTTTACATGTTGCAGGCATGTATCCCATCCCTATTTCCCATTTCCCCTCGTGGGATGCACCTGATTGGACATGCTGGTTCTCGTGCGACATCTAGTGGCTGATAGTTATCTATAGCACCTTTAACACAAGTTGATATGATATGTAGCCTACAGCATGCATGTTATCGATCCATGCTGGTTTATGCCCCTACTGTGACTCAAATGTATGGATAATATGTTGAAAAGGTGAATTCAACATCTGCTTGATGTGGGCATCTGATTGATGTCTTCCACAAGTACTTGAAAATAATATCCCAGAGAGTGGGATTTTCAACATAATTCCAACATTTTAAATGGTGGACTTGATGGTGGACTGAAAAATTCTTCAGTACATAATGAGAGATAAAATGAGGTGAGAAACCTGAATGTATTGTCTGCGCATTTCCCACATTAGCTTATATTTCACATTCAGTAAAAAATAATATCTGTATGATATAAACAGAGTTACTTAAAACCGCAAGCAAGTGCAACCTATTCAGTCGCACGACAGAATCGGTCGTCAATCCACGATCATGTCTGTTCCCTCCCGCTTGAATATTGACTACATGCTGCCCGGCTCCCATCTCCGGCAGATAATTACATATCAACAGATTCAGTGTTGCTGTCTGGGGAGGAGATTGTTATTCTGCATGATGCTGGGTCCGTGTCGGCTGAAAGAGCAGCCCGCGGCTGTGGCTGGAGCAGAAAGCAGGTGTACGGGCCCTGATGAGAGCCAGACAAAGAGTCTGGATTCACACAAACCCATCCAGATGGCTGCTGGCTACCATTGCCAGCAACTGATCAAATGGCCAAAAGAAGGTGTCCTTCGTGCCCATACATATGATGTCAAATGGGCCTCTGGTACATTTTCCTTTTGTTTATCATTCTATCCCCCACCAATTCCTTTGCCCTGTGAACGAGGCCGTTAAATAAAACGACAAAAAAGTAAAAGCGATATCATGGTGGTAATTTATTATTACAAAAAGAAAGGTGGCTTTTGGCGAATGCAGATTCAATAAAAAGGTTCCAGTATAGACGGGAGAAGAGCTGCTTAAGCAACTGTACAACATCTACAATGTTATAATTATAATGTCTAAGTTATAATTACAAGTCATAATTCACCATTCAAGTACTTCACCATTATTATGCGAGTAGAGAGGACACTTATGCGGGAACATGCAAAGCACCACATCACTTCACCACGACGTTGCAACATTTGCAATGGGTAGGAAAAGGCCACAGCTCATCACAAGAACATCATAGGGGTGTCTGGGTAATGTAGAGGTAAAAGCACTCGCCCAAGGAAACTATAAAAGAGGGTCATCACGTCAGAATATCAGCGTTCTATGCTCTGCTTGGTGCCAGACTTTGGTGCCAGTTCTATTGAAGGCCTATTCAAATTCAAAATATACCAGCTATCTGAGGAAATATACATCAACCAATATATAAAATGTTAGCTAGTTAACAATGCAACAAATGACTGATGATTCTGACATCCGAGGTAAGAACCTGTTTAAATGACATGGTCATAAACATGGTCATAAACGAGGAGATGGCTGATTCCATTCAACTCAATGTTGGGCGACCTGAAGGTTTCCACACTTGGCACCAATGTGCATTCACACGCTACACCGTGACGTAATGACCCTTCCTTCTTTTATAGTTTCCTTGCCGCAGAGACCCAGGTTAAAGCCCTGGTAGCGCCACTCATGGCTTGGTCAATCCCAACAGAGTTTATAGCTCAAAACCCTGCCCCATCGTTTTCATTGGCTCATGTCGTGGCCTCACAGCACCAACTGTGGATCTCGCCATCGCAAAGATGACAGGGCATAACTATGCATAACTATGCATTTTTTATGAACAATGATATTTGAGGAGCCTAATAATCAGGACTTTCATCCATAATTTGGGTTTTTGTGCTTTTACTAATTGCTAAGCCCTGGCTGACCATGGAGCTAACGTTAGCATTGCCCTGCTACGTTATTCCTACGCCTACAATAGTACGAAATAAGTAATTCAAAATATTCCCACATTTCTGATGAACGTCAATATTTCAGTAGGCTAATAATAGGGACTTTCATAATTTTCATATTTGTGCCTTTGGAACGTGTAAAATTGTCATACTCCTTGCTGTTTTACAGGTGGAGTCAGTGGTCCCTGTCAGTAGCACGGATGATGGAGCTAACGTTACGCTACTGCCCCTAACATAAATCTATTGGTGAAAGTGGGTGAGACAATGATGTAGCTAGTTAGCTATTTCAACAAGCTGCCTGTTCAGCAGGGAGGGGATCTGGGGGAGATAGCATGAACCTCGCGTTACGCCCTCCCAGTGAAACTCCTAGCTGTCTACAACAAAGTCTACAACCTCCCCAGACCGACAGAGCAACGACCAGCACCATGACACACAAGGGATTGACAGATTGTCGGAGGTAAAAAAGCCCTCAAAAAAATCACAAGTCAAAATGTGTAAAGCTGACTTTTGTCTCCAAGGTGGAATGAGCAGGTCTACGGTGGACTGAGCCTGAGGTCTTCTGTCCAGAGACTGATTTTAGTCTCTCAGCTACCGACTATACTGTAAACAAGCTACACTATAAGGCGCACAGTTGAAAAGATTGCCCAAATAAAGAGCCACAACATTAGTGCGTAAAGGGATAGATATGTGAAAATGCATTATCGTCATCTTCACCATCGTCTGGCATACCAACTGCGGGCAGTATTATGCTGTTAAGTTTCCTATCACACATGGGCACCAGATGGAACTACACTTAAGACAGGACTATGAACCATTTTTCTCGCATTTTCCTAAACACATCAATCTAGATTTTTCTATTTAGGCACAAGGTACAGCACAGTAAACCGTTTTTTTTCTTTAGTCCCCCCCCCGCCCCCCCAATACCTCATTTGGTTTGTTAACATTTAGACGTGTTTGGACACCAAAGGTCCAAAGCCATTGGAAATGACCGGTAGTGAACCCTATCCCAACATTGATTGTCTACGTGTCATTAAGAAATACAGAAGTAAACAGTTTGTCCAATAGAGGCCTTTCACAGAATGTCTGCAATGCCCATTTCCCCTCCATGTTGAAAGAGACATGGGTTGCTGCTGTGCACAAGACAACAGTTGCTATGCGTTGATATATGAGAAATATAACATATAACTATTTTATTAATGAAAACTACACAAACATTCTGTGCAAGGCCTCTATTGATCTAGATCTCAAATATTTTGGATTCTTTAGAGATGACATTAACACTATTATTATCTATCATCACATGGCAGGATGGTGGAGGAATGAGGTAGTCCACAAATGACATCTTCACATGACACCTGGCTTAGACTAAGAATATTTACCAAGCACTTACTAAGAGTCCACTTAGGGCTAGATCCACAAAGAATGGATTGCACGGAGCAAGTTGCACCCTTACTTAAAATGTATTATGAATTGAAAATGGGGGACCCTGATGTAAACAAGACGAAAGTCTTTCTCTGGTCTGCATCCCCTTAACAATTGTGTGTATTGAGCCGTACTGTATTGTACCCATTCTGCAATCTGTTAATACAATTTTCATTAAATCAATCACCGTGCAGATTGATTGATTGAATGAAAATTGTATTAACAGATTGCAGAATGGGTACAATACAGTACGGCTCAATACACACAATTGTTAAGGGGATGCAGACCAGAGAAAGTCTTTTGTCTTGTTTACATCAGGGTCCCCCATTTTCAATTCATACTGAATTTTAAGTAAGGGTGCAACTTGCTCCGTGCAATCCATTCTTTGTGGATCTAGCCCTTAGTGTTCATTGTGCTTTGTTGAGCATTTACTTGTCTGGCAGGTGATTTGGCTGGGGAATAAATTATACAATTATTGATGCGACTGATGGTCCACAATGATCCACAACGATCCATCCTAGGGAGGCTGAAATCTCAAAGGGCAAATTCCATAGAGAAAAGGTTCTCTGCGATCACGGTGGTGGGTCAATATCGAAGGTGTCCTTGGAGGCCATGCCCTCTCAGCCTCTTCAGACGATGCGGTAGTCGAAGGTGTCTTTCTCCGTGTGGTCTGTCCAGTTGGAGGAGGGCATGCTACGGTAGGGGTCCAGCAGGATGCGGAAGCAGCGCACGATGAGGAGGGCGAGGAAGATGAAAAGGAGCAGGACGAAGATGAAGGCGGCCTTCTGCTCCAGGGTCAGGTTGGAGTGCGCATGATGGCCGCGGCCAGAGGAGGACAGTGTGCTGCTGAAGAAGCCCTCTGCCATCCTGGGCACGTCCATGCTGGACCTTCTCGGCTCCAGGTCTTTTGTCTGTCGCTTAAAAAATATGAGGGGAGAGATGGACACGCTCGACAAACCTGTGTGAGAATACAAACAGATGGGAGTTGAGAACATGTCCTCACATCAAATGGATCGTATCGACATTTATCTTTGATGAAGTCAGATATACAGTATATCTTTTGATACTTCACAGACTACTCATTACCACATAATCATTTTCTCTCTTTAATACTATGAAGACTTTCATCCTAACAATGATATATCCACCACGTGAAAATGAGACCTCGTTTTACAAAATTATTGGCAGCACATAATGTAGGGTAAACAAAGTATGATACTTTTTAACGTATAAAATGTAACATAAGTCCTTGATATTCAGGGTTATTACTATAAATTATTAAGTCGAGTCCACAATAATTTTTTTCGACAATGGATTAATAGCATGCAGGAACAGAACTCATTATATAGTATATCTACTGCCATGAGCATATATATATTTTTTTTATCCACTTTTTCTCCCATTTTCTATTTTTCTCCCATCCCAATTTCGTATCGTCCAATTCAACCCTCCCCTGTCTCGAACGCTGTTTCTTGCCTCCCACAAGCCGGCTGCAATGTGGACGAAGCCATACATAGCACGAGTCCCCTCCAATACTCGAGGTAGCAGCCATCACATCTTTTCACCTGCGCGGCGCAATCTTTCAGCGTCAGGGGTCTGCGCTTTGGAGGGGCGCCGCCCCCATCGCTTCTTGATTCTACTGCGCAGGCGCACCAACCGACCTGTAGGAGTCGCTGTCCACAACGTCCGATCCCCACCCCTCAGTTTTCCCTCCCCCTAATACTGCCAATTGTATTAGTACGGACGACCAGCCAAACTGAAAACAATGTGGAGAGCTGGGCTCGAACCATGAGCATATTTATTAAATATCTTCTGTAAGTGTGGAAAACCGTCACAGAGATTGACATTGTCACCTGGGATGGTGAGCGGATGGCAGTGCCGACATGTAACGTGATGGCGTCTGGTGACGAGACAGGCTACAGAGAGTTCCCAGCAAATCCTCTCCAGAGAGAGGAGCCCTGAGCCGTGCCTCACCCAAGCAGCATCCTGTAATCCATCACGCTTACTGTAAGAGCTCAACAATTATATTTCACAGCAATGACTTATTGTTGTTCCAAGATATATGATGGCTTTTGGTCCACTGGACTTTCATCAGTGTATACAGTCGACTATAATTATACTCCTACCATTCTTTGATGAATTAGCACAGAAGGACCAAATGTATTCAGCTATCTGTTTGATTGTGTATGTATACTTCAAAGTGTGTCCCTGCATTTACACAGCTGACAGTTATGTCACTGCTGAGCCTTTGGCAGACTTAAGAGACATTTTTAGACAGCCAATACTTAATATTTACACCTCTGTTTAAAACTATTTCGAGGAGATATGAGGAGATTCACTTCAAAATAAGAAATGCACTGTTTGAAAAGATTTATGTGACACCTTCTCTCACAAAATGAGTTCTGCAGTGGCATGACAGTAACACTCACTGTGGGATATTATTGATATTATTGGATTGTCTTTGTTAACTAAATACCTGTGGTTATTTTTGGTTACAAATAGTAACATTTTCATGAAATGGTCAGTTGTATTTTTTAAATAAACATCAATGAACATCATGAGGCCTACTTTTTATTTTCCAAAATGTAATAGATGTTATTTTTGTGTAACCCTGTAGGCTAACACCTGCATTCTGATTCCACATTCTGACATTAAAAATTGTAATGAAGGGTTTGGGAGGTAGATTCAATTGGAATTTGCAATTGCTTCCCTTAGCTAGATTCCATTTCCCCTTGTCTGTCTTTTTAGACATATGATTCTGTGAGTTCTATCTATCTATCTATCTATCTATCTATCTATCTATCTATCTATCTATCTATCTATCTATCTATCTATCTATCTATCTGTCTGTCTGTCTGTCTGTCTGTCTGTCTGTCTGTCTGTCTGTCTGTCTGTCTGTCTGTCTGTCTGTCTGTCTGTCTGTCTGTCTGTCTGTCTGTCTGTCTGTCTGTCTGTCTGTCTGTCTGTCTGTCTGTCTGTCTGTCTGTCTGTCTGTCTGTCTATCTATCTGTCTGTCTATCTATCTATCTATCTATCTATCTATCTATCTATCTATCTATCTATATATCTATCTATATGTATCTATTTGTCTATCTGTCTATCTATCTTCTGTATTTTGTAACTCCCATTCACTTTATGGTGTTTTCAATATTTAGTTGTTAGTTATGCCTAGTTGAAAGTTAGATAGTTGTATTCAGGAATAATACGGATTTAAGAATTATGTGGTGGTCAGGTGGACCACAGAGTTGGACATAGTCAAGTATTATAACCAAATGATTTATTTTTGTCCCACTGTACACTATTGCTGGTGGTTGCCTTAGTGAGGGCTGGTTCACTAAAACAAATTATAGTAGGCTAGCTGAATAAATTAATGGTAGACATTAGGCCAAGATATGTTGAATTGGGATAAGCAAAACAAAACATTCAGTTATAAGTTATAACCCTGGCTGAAAATGGGGGTTAGTTGGTGGGGGTTCATAAATATGAAAATTGAAATTGTATTGTATTGTGAATTAGGCCTGATGGGAATGAGCTTGTGGCCTTCTTACAGTAAATAAATGTTACTCAAATCAGTTTGAAGGCGTGTCTATGCTGCAAGAAACCTCTTCATAATACAATACATTAGAATTGAGGCAATTTACAAATGAATCAGATTTAAAAGCTAATTCGAATGGAGACCCTATTTTCATATTTCAGTGAATTGCGATTTTGTCCAGAACAGAATGTGCAAGGAGAGTGAAAACATGCTCTCATGTCAGTGGTAGAATTTATTAAGGGACACAGTTTCTACATGTATACCAACGAGAATTGGTCATTGAAATTGTGAAATAATGGCATACCACTTCACTGAACCCGAGTTAGAAATATACACAGTTGTAGGATATAATCTATAACGTTATCCATAATCTGCTACAGTATGTTGTCTTTTAAAAGAGTAAAATATTAACCTCAATTGAAAAGACGGAAATCACTAATCAGTATTAGATTCTAGTATATTGAACCTGTTTATCCAATTCTTTATACATTTGATGTTGCGTTCACATCATTTCAATATAAAGAAAAAAAAATTATGTATCCGTTCTACACCAAATCGATACAAAATAGTTATACCGGTAAAATACTAACCTGTTGTGTCGGGGGAGCGCGGGACCCTCAGCACGAGCCTTCCATACGGTGTCGATTTGGTGATTATTTGTTCAGTATCTTTGACGTACAACAACAAACGTATCGCGCGACACTCATTTGATTCGAAAAATCATAGCAGTATTTTTGGCCGGTCTGGGTTCCCCCTCGTCATCTGCTTGTTTGTCCTCTCATTCCCACACAGACAGTGAAGGATATAGCGGTATCTCGTGATTCTCGTCGCTAGTGGCAAGCAACCTGTTGCCATAGCAATCCTCCAGGTACTGCAAGTGAATGATGGAAAGGTGTGGTTTTCCGATGCTTTCTGCAAATTGATTAAGGTCCATAAATTAATAACACAAAGAGTGTAAGCTCGCATCAACTGACATTAAATGAAACGGGCGTGTGGGTGGTGGTGATTATGCAAATGTCCATGCAGCCTTCCTATTATGCTCATGCAATTAATATCACATCAGGTGAGTGTGCTGATAATATTACGCTCATTGTGACTAATCACAGAGGATTTGGTGAAGTTCAAGAACTTGAATGGGGTATTTGATGTAGGCTACATGTTGGAATTGACAAATAAGGGGGCGATAATTTAACCAGACTCACTCATCCACACAGGGGCACAAGATAGAAGCCTTTGGAGTGGGCGGTTGTGTTGAGGAGGACATTCCATTGCCCATCGTGACCGAGGCGCCCAGTTCAGAGCCAACGGGAAGGTCCATAGAGATTTGGTCATTGAGTCTGGCCTCTAGGCGGATACAGGGCATTTGCTCACCATCACAATAAGTTCTGTACCACAAAGCCCCCTGGTGGCAAGATGGTGAAACTGAGGAATTCAGAAGCTTGCCATGTTGTACAGACTAAAAATAGCAGTGAGTGTGTAGGTCCAATACAGCAAGGGAGGTTTCCGTGGGTGGACAATGTCAAAGCCAGAAACCTGAGACAAGCCAGAATACTACATTTCCTCCATGGCCAAGAAATGACCCCCCTTATGGCTGACCGCTTAATGTTTGGCTTCTGGTGAGATTTGGCTGGTGTAGCTACACAGCCAAAGCAGAGAGCAGATAAAAGGAAAATCAGCCGTTGATTTGTTATCACACCAACAAAGTGTAGCACTCTGGATGCTGTGGCTGACGAGAGCAATAGGAGGCGAGAGTGAAATGAAGCTAAAAGACCACCCTCAGGCACAGTCATTTGAACCCCTGACTCACTCACTCACACACACACACACACACACACACACACACACACACACACACACACACACACACACACACACACACACACACACACACACACACACACACACACACACACACACACACACACACACACACACACACACACACACACACACACACACACACACACACACACACACACACACACACACACACACACACACAGCTTAACAGACTAGACACTAGAGTGCTCTTTTCTACTGCAAACAATGTGGTTTTCTGTCTACAGGCAATGGGTATCATTCTCTACATTCAGTATTGTCTCTGCATTGTCTCTATGAAGAGGCTTTATTTATTTATAAATTTTTTCTACCAGTGGCAACGGATATTGGTCATTCAAAATGTATTGTTCAGAAAGAGATTAATAGGCAACGTCACACAGCCCCTATGCTAGGTAGGCAAATACAAAGTGGTTTAGCATTTCACAAAGCGCATCATTAATCAGAGCTTGAAATAGAGTAGGGCGTGCGTTCGTCACCAACCCCGGAGACGTAGGATTCGCCTGTTCGAATCCAGCTCACAGCTCCGGGGTTGTCACCAGCTTGGCTGGCCGTTCACACTAATACAATTGGCAGTATTAGAGGGTGGGAGAAGCTGGCGGGGTGGGTCCGGGTCGTTGTAAACAGCGACTCCTACAGTTCGGTCGGGGGCGGGGCACCTGCTAAGCGCGGATAGGATCTAAGGGCGGTAGTGTGATCCTTCCACACGTTACACGCTCTCAGTGAGAGTCCGCGCTGCCAGGTGAAAAGAAGCGGTTGATTGGCTAGACGTGTGTCGGAGGAAGCACGTGATAGCCTCCACTCTCCCAGACCGACTGTGGGGGGTAAGTGCGCAGCAACCAGGAAGGGGATTGGGAATTGGCATAACGACTAACATTGGGATGGGAGAAAATCGGAGGAAAAAGGAGGGGGAAAAAGATCAAAAAATTAAAAAATTAAAAATAGAGTTGGTGAGGCCAAACAGGCATGACAAGATACTCAAAATGGCCCAGGAGTGTGTTTTAAACGCCATCTTCCACTAGTCACACTCTGATTCTCACCAGGTGGTAGGCGTTTTGCAGGTTTGATTTAGTGAAAATCCGTGCCCCCTGGATGGGAACAAATGCAGAGTCAACTAGAAAGGTGCGCTCAGTGGAGGGCAAATCTCTGCCAGGCAGCACAATGAAAATGGGGAGAAAAAGTAGATAAAAAAAAAATGAATATCTGTTAGATTGTGA
This sequence comes from Notolepis coatsorum, assembly GCF_963971535.1. Lineage (NCBI taxonomy): Eukaryota > Metazoa > Chordata > Actinopteri > Aulopiformes > Paralepididae > Notolepis > Notolepis coatsorum. Next base: position 38,205,997 of record NC_140183.1, on the reverse strand, counting down.
CTGTATTCTCGAGGTGCTTCTCTGGTTCCATAGTTAATGGTATTGGCCTACTTTGGTTTGCATCGTAAATTAATTGACAAATGTGCCTGCCTTTAGAAATGCCCGCCTGCTATCAGAATTGTAGTTAAGGCCACAATGAGACATAAAAAGGATCTCAATCAGGCATTCCAGTGACTATTAACTAGTATAACATGAAGGACAACTTTATGATCAGATGTCCATGATGACGGATACACAGTGTTTGTGCAATGATTGATTCTATATGGTCGTCACATGGTGTGTACGTCTTGTCTGTCTGCAACCATTTGAATCACTGAATATATGCCTGTCCCTTTAACCTCTTCCGCCCGTGCGGTCCGTCGGCGGACCGCAAATGACATCTGGTCATAAATCAATATCTCCAGATTGCTCTACAAAATTAGCGTTTTTATTTTCAAACATATTCAAGTATGGCGGCTGCGCGGCGCAGCGGACTAAGCGCTCGTCACCAACGCGTGAGACACTGGTATCGAATCCGTCTGTCAGCATTGCCTCCGGCTTGGCCGGCCGTCATACTGGCTCAATTGGCAGAGTCAGCGGGAGGGATGGTATTCTGGTCGTTGTAAACAGCGACTCCTACAGGTCGGTCAGGGCGCCTGCACAGTGAGGAAGGGAGATGGTGAGGGTAGTGTGAGCCTCCCACACGTTACACCTCACCAATGAGAGTCCGCACTGGCAGGTGAAAAGAAGTGGCTGGCTGACTCTGCATGTATCGGAGGGGACATGTGATAGTATCTATCAACCCTCCCTAGACCGGCCAGTGGGGGACAAATGCGAGCAATGACCAGGAAGGGGAGGGGGGAATTGGCATAATGACTAAATTGGGATGGGAGAAAAACACAGAAAAACAGGAGGAGAAAAAGTAAAAAAAAAAAAAAACATATTCAAGTATAAACATCATAACCATGTCACAACAGCATTTATAATGTATATTATCATCAATACGTTATTTTAGGAATAGGTTAAAGTGTTATTAGATAGATTTTCCTTTTAGAAATGTCTGTATATTTCGCGAGAGGCGACCATTTTGGAAAACCTTGAATCATGGGAATTGTAGTCTTTTGCGGCCATTTTGTAGCGGACATCCAGAGCTCTGGATCTGCGTTGGAATTTTTCAAAATTACACTTCCTGAAAGGATCTATTGGGTTCAAGGTTCATAGTTCTGTATGCATTATTTTAATAACTCTTATTATTTGGGATAATATACCACAAAATGTAACATTATTGACAAATATTGAAACGCAGTTAGTTTCTCTTCCCTATTGTTAGCATGCAGCAACAATTAGATCTGAAATTTGTTTCAAAACGGTTGCACTGTGGTGAAAATAAAAAGTACAGTAGATTACAGTAGATTTCATTATCTGTTCTTATGCACGCCTGGTGATACTAAATCCAAATCGAACTCGGCCATTTGAAAGATAATATATGTATATATATAAATGTGCGAATTGGCTATAATAAGGTAATTTATAAGCCTGCTATTCTATATTCTATAATAATATTTCAAATAGCATACTGTATCTACAGAACCTTCTGTTTAATCATCTTCCATTTATTAATTTCCTTAGATTTTTTGTACACATGATCTCAAGAAGGTACTGAACAAAATAATTGTTTTTTTTATGTTTGGTCATTATTAGCATGGTGTTATTCACTGTCAAAGATGCAAAGAAAAATCATAATTAATATTCTCCTTTGTTTCATCACAATTTAAGCAAGCCTAGTAATAGACACAATATTTCTGACAATGGGAATACATTCACTGAGGTCCATAGATGTACCTAGATACCAAGAATATGCAAATGGACCTTGTAGAAGTGGAGCAATATTCCATTTACTTAGGTATGTATTTTAGGCAGATTAAGATAATGTTTTTTTTATGTGGCGAATGTGCTCTGAAATACATTATGAAACATTAACGAGAGACATGACAATGGACCATAGCAGAAGAGAGGATTAACTTAAAGATCGGACGGTCCGAATGTTGGCCCACGTCGCGGCACCTCGTCTGTCGGCTTTGGGCTGCGTTTTCGCAGGTCAATCAATACATTGTTGGAAAGTTGAATTTGCCGCCTTTTGATCGTCACCCCACCTATTGCGTGATTCCATTCTCGAGTTACAAGACGAAACATCTGGTGAGCGTCATTTGACAAGCCGTTCGGACGAGTGACCACGTCTGGTTGTGAACGGTCCTGAACTGACCAGTTATGCTCAAAATGAAAATTATTGACCACCATTGTAGCCCAGGAGCGTCTGCTCTGAAAGCGATCCAAGACGAGCGCTGAGAGTGGGGGAAGGTGACACAAGAAGACAAAGAAGTCCATTGTTTTGACGAGAGCCTCTGAATGAATGGGAGTAGACAGCCATTTTGGATAATCATGCCGAATTATTACTGGTACACACATTACAAAAATCTTTGTAAAACATTCATTTTCCGTGAGATTTTTATAAATTTTGGACCTGTACTACATAAGACTTCAGGATATGGAACCGTTATGTTTTCCAGCTCCTACCTCTTAGCTGTAACTTAAAAACAGGCATCTGGCAACCAGTAAAAAGAAATATGAGTACACAAAACCTTTACTTCAGTGTGTTCAAACCTATGTTACTCTATTTCATTAGCACGAAAAGTAATTTTTTTTCCACTTTATTGGTAAGAAACTCCAGAATGTTACCTTTCAAAAAGAGACCAGACTCATGCATGTGCTATGAGTATAAAGTACAATAAATTGCTAATTACTTTGGGTATGCAATCGTATAAAAATAAAACGAGACCCATTTTTGCCCGATCCCATTTTTGGTTAAACGAAGGGTGAAACACTGAAATGAGGTACATTGGGGTTGTTTGTGTTACGGTTTGTAAACTACCCCAATAGCACAACACAGACAGGTATGATGGTTAGCCAAAAACAGGGCATTATTTATTTCACAGGGGGGAAAGCAGCATGTCCCTTTAACACTTTCACTGCCACACACGAGATATCTCGGGTTTCCGATAGTTATGCTGAAAGCCACTCACGAGATTTCTCTGATTTTTTCTTTTTTTTTAGCAATCTGAAATCATATTGCATCACGCGAGTCTACCCGAGTATACCCGAGCGCCGCCGGCGATCATATGTGGAAAAAAGCGCCCCCTATCGTCTCCCAGATGACATAAGGGATTTTGGAATGGACTCAATGAAAATGGATGGGGAAAAAAATCCGGTACTCCACATTTTCCAGTCCACTGATCCAGCCGGGGTTACCACAGTTACCACAGCGTTTATTTGAAAACGATTCATAAATAGGCCAACGAATATCAACGTTCTGGAATATTCCAGTAAAAGACGATTATCATAGAATGGTCCAGAATGAACTGTTTTCTATCTCAAAAACGGGTGCTTTTCTAAATGCTCTGAAACGGAAATGAAGCGATAAAAAACCAATATGCCTTGACAGCACTGACTGGAAAAGTAGTCTTTGATAAGCGACGGGCAGATTAGACACATAGCCATAATTTAAAACATAGATTAGGCGATATTAACGTTAACATTGAAGTGGACCGTGGCATCAAGGGGGTAAAAAGGAAAAGTGTTAAGGGCGAAATACACTAGAGTCCATGAACAACAAAAAATGCAGCACTGTCCCTTTAAGGGCGAATGAGAAAAACACAACCCGAAGGTGAATACACTAGAGTCCCGGAATAAAGAGAACGTTCTGAGTCAGCTCTACAAGACTCACCAGAGCACTGCCGACGGGCAACTCAACAAAACTAGGTTCCACGGAAAAAGAGAGAGTACTCAGGAATCCTCCCGGGGAAAATAGGGAGCGACAACGACATCTCACACCAGGAATGAGGAGCCACGGAGAGAGAGAGAATGCACATGCACAGGAATCCTCCCCGGGGAAAATGGGGAGCAACACGACGTCTCACACCGGAGACCAGTGTTGGGAAAGTTCACTTTCTACATGAACTAGTTCAGTTCACAGTTCAAATTTTTTTAAATGAACTAGTTCAGTTCATAGTTCATAATTCAAAATGTTGAACTAAAGTTCATGGTTTCAAAAATGAACTAATTTAGTTCTTTTTAGTTCTTTTTTGAATTTTTTTTTTTATTATAGATGTTTCACGTACAGTTACTTACATTACAAAAACACACATTGGGACAAGGGGGGGGGGGGGGTCCTCCAGTTCATCTATATGCCATCATCCACACCATAAGCAAGCAAAAACAAAAAAACAAAAACAAGCAAAAAGGAAAGCAGACCAAGACAGGCACTGTACATTATTGCACTTGCCTCGAGCCCATTCACATGTAAACATACATATATTTATTTTTTCTATCCTAGGTCTGTCCATACAATGGGGCATTGGGCCTTTAGAAGGATCCGATACATTTCAGCAGGAAAATAGTCTAATAGTGGGGCCCACACACCTCCTGAAAGGAAGCGTTGTTGCCTCTATGCACAGTGTCTTTCATGGGGTAGCAGCATACCGAAGATCTCTCTATACCACATTTGTAAAAATTGAGGCTTATCCTTAATCCAGTTTATCAGAATGCATTTCCGGGCTGAAAGTAGAAGTTTATCAAATAGTTTGAATTGTAAACTCTTTTAAATGCATACGACGACGTCTAGAGTCTGACTCTGACTGAGCGAGTGCTGCTGCAGCGCCTCTCGGCTTCTGCGCGCAGATTCTGCTGTAAGCACTGTTCCACTGCTTGTTGTGAGGAGGAGTCTGATCACGTAGCCAATAGCAGGGGGTGACAGGCACGTTGCCAGATCGGGTGGTTTTTACGCATCATTTTTGTCCAGTTTACAGTGTGTTTTAACTGAGTTTTCGGCTGAAATGCATATGAAATATGGCACATCTTTGAACGCCGTTATAATAACAGAGTGCCGAGAATGAACGCACTTTTGAACTCCGTTACACAGGGCTGAGAATGAACTCGTTCTCAATTACGTTCATTTAGCGGATATACAGTACGTTCAGTTCAAGTTCGCCCAAAATACGAACGCGTTCATGAACGATCGTTCATTGAACGCGTTCAGGTACATCACTGCCGGAGACACGGCAGTACGCGGCACCATGTGGCAGTAGATGGCACCGTGTCTCACACCGGAGACGTGGCAGTAGGTGGTCGAATACAGATGGCACGACGTCTCACACCAGATGGAAGCAACAAGACGACCTGGCGACGAGTGAAAAGGCAGTCGGAACAATTATACTCTCCCGACGAGCCAACCACTCTCATGTGCGTAAAACTGACTGTTCGGCATGCTGTGTGATGGGATGTATATGTGACGTGTAATGTGATGGTAATAAGTGTACAGTGTATGTGTATATGAGTATATAGATGAGAATCTGAGTTATTGAGCCATTTGTACAAATGGAAATAACGTATTTTTTTTCATTTCAAAATTATGTTCAGCTGAAATACTATTATTATTATTATTATTATTATTATTGTTTTTTTTATCCACTTTTTCTCCTCCTATTTTCTGAATTTTTCCTCCCATCCCAATTTAGTCGTTATGCCAATTCCCCCCTCCCCTTCCTGGTCGTTGCACGCATGTGCCCCCCACTGGTCGGTCTAGGGAGCCCTGAAGTCTATCACATGCTTCCTCCGATGCAGCCTCTTTTCACCTGGCAGCGAGGACTCTCATTGGTGAAGTGTAATGCGTGGGAGGTCACACTACCTTCACCATTTCCCTCCCTCGCTGTACAGGCGCCCTGACCGACTTGTAGGAGTCGCTGTTTACAACGACCAGATTACCACCCACCGGCTTCCCTCCCGCTGACTCTGCAAATTGAGCCAGTATGACGACCGGCCAAGCCGGAGGCACCGCTGACAGCCGGATTCGATACCAGTGTCTCTGCAGTGGTAGACAGACGCTTAGTCCGCTGTGCTACCCGGCCGCCCTATTGTTATTATTGTTATCATTATTATCATTATTATGGTGATGATGATGATGATGATGATGATGATGATGATGATGATTATCATTATTATTGTAATCCTATTATTGTAATATTATTATGGTGATTATTACAATTATGGTTATGATGATGGCGATTATTATGATTATAATACTAATTTAGGGCAAAAATATAATTCCCACCAAGTCACCTGAATTCTAGAACACAGGGGAACAGAAGTGCATTATAATGTCATATGAAACCTGCACGTTTGGAACACAAGATCTCTATCATTTAGCATTTTGAAACAGGACTGAATATTGTACTGAACACTGTTTTGTAGATTGAAGCTTTCCTGCATTTCTCAGTCAAGATGCCTTGCTTGACTTTTTTATGTCGAAAGGTGAGTGTCCATATGCAACTGCTAGCTACATATTCTACTTGCATTTACTGCCTCCCATAACCTGACTCAGTTGGCAAGTCACCTGTTATTCAACTCAAATCCTTTACATATTGAAAACTATACATTGTGGAGCTGGAATGATACATTTTGTTCAACCTTTATGGGGTTCTAATTAAGACAAATGTGATTCCATTATGTTCAAGCAACAAGCTAAATTATATCAAAAAGACAATGTGAATGCAAATAAAAAGCTTGCTGGATGTGAGTAGGCTACTTTACTACATATACCCCATACATTTGTATCTTGAAATTAAGTCTACATACCCCCATCTATATGCTATTACTGTCTTTAACAATTTCTCACATACATTCTATAAATTGTGTGTATTGACGTGACAGTACATTTGTGGTAAAGGATGAGGACCAACAGAGCAGAGACCTCAGCATGCAAAGGGAAAAAGGAGTTGATTTTGAGTTGATTTTCTCTACATTTTATGGATAGATCTAATTAGGATTGACTTTTCAGTGCATCGATACGTGTCCCTGGTGGGACCAGATTGTAATTGATTGATAATAATTATTCGACTCTCTGCTCATACCCTGCAAATTAAACTCAGTTCCTCTCTCTCTCTCTCTCTCTCTCTCTCTCTCTCTCTCTCTCTCTCTCTCTCTCTCTCTCTCTCTCTCTGCATGGGCATCCCAGAGTCTGCACAAAATGAGAAATTGGCCTCTTTGCTGAGTCATTTCTGGCAAAAGGTAGGCCTATAGTATGTTTCACAGAATAAGTATAAGGGCGTTTTCACACCATAGTTCGTTTGCTTTGTTCCGATTCAGGGAGACACAGGGACTATAATGATACGTTGCACTTGTCCCCAGGGCCGGACTGGGGAAATAATTCATACCGGGAGATATAGCGCGAAATATAGCCCCAGTCAGGCCACTTTTTAAGCGGGGGGTCTGGGGGTCCCCCACCAGGATTTTTTTTGTTACAAAGACTTAATTTCCTGCATTCTGGTGAATTTTAGTGCATGTGAATCACAAACTAATGAGCCAACAATTGCTTAGTACAATGTACTGTTATGGACCTCAAATAAAACTGCACTAGCAATGCTACTCTCTCCACCTTCAAAAAGAAAAAAGCAAGAGCACAACATATTTTTCTATTTACTATTATAATACAGTTAACCACTCTCTCCTGTAAGGGCCTTTCTTTTTCTTTGTTTTATCCCTCTCTCCTCCACCCTTTCTCTTTCTTCCACTGTCCATCTTGACATCAACGTTAATTGACTTTCGCTCTACTGTATCTCTCCCGAGTCCCTCACTACCTGGCTCATTGCCTGGCTGTTATTCTGCATCTGAGTGCCGTCTGCCATTCCATTCGCCGCCTCCGCTGTCAATCAGTTGTGTCGCCTGGTCCCGCCTCCACCAATCACAAGCGGCAGCACGGCTCCATTGTGTGTGTGTGATCCGCCGGACCGTGAGAGAGAGAGTCAGATAGTTCTCCAACTCTGTGGCAGACAGTGAAATCCTGGTTGTTCCCCACCCATCTAGGTTATCTAACTATCACGCCGCGCCGCCGCCACAACTAGAAACAATCGCCTGGCAAAAAAAATAAAAAAATAATAATATATATATATATATTTTTTTATATATAAATTTTTTTTTTTAATCTGTGCAGGCCAGGCCACCGGGAAAACTCCCGGTGCTCCCGATGGCCAGTCCGGGCCTGCTTGTCCCTTAGTTCGTTTGTGTTCACACGGCTGTGTTAACAGCGGACCAAAACAAACGCGCGAGCAAACTGTCACTCATTGGTCAGATTTTGGGGTGTGCCCCCCCCCCCCCCCCCTAACCCTGAATCTCCGCGTTACATTGAAATCGGGGAGGAGAGAGCGGGGGGAGCAAATGAATGAATGTGGATGAGAGCCGTGATGTTAAATCGGCCGATTTAGTTCTGATCGATTAGGAATGGGTTGCGCCGTGTTCAGGAAACTCAGGCGCATACAAGTCTATTCGATCATGTCTCCAGCACCCCCACAGCCGTATATGCAAAAACTTACATCAAGGCTCTCATCCACATTCATTATGCTCCCCCCGCTATCTCCTCCCCGATTTCAATGTAACGCGGAAGTGCAGTGGTCTATAGCGCGTTAACTTTACCGATCTAGCTGCCTAAAGACTACAACCTGATCCCGCCCACAATTCAATGCGAAAGCGTCATCATGCAGCAGGTATACAGTACGCCTGTAGCTGTTCCGCAACCGTTGCTATTTCCGGGGTAGGCCTGATTGGCCCCGACAGGCACGTGACCCGCCGCGGCCACGCCCCGCGGCAGCCTCAGGACGCGGCAACGAGGCTGCTGTGGTTCACAGGCGCTTTCCGCCTTCAACGCCGCCCGCAGCATTAGGAAGGAGTTCGCGGCGCCTTTCACATCGCAGTCATCAGTCATAATAATCGCGCCGCAGTCGGCAGTCATGCAATCATTTATCATTTAACATTTGAAAGGCATACATTGTTGTATGAAATAAAATAGTATAGAGACATATGTACAGCGTCGCGCCGCAGTCGGCAGTCATGCAATCATTTATCATTTAACATTTGAAAGGCATACATTGTTGTATGAAATAAAATAGTATAGAGACATATGTACAGCGTCACGCCGCAGTCGGCAGTCATGCAATCATTTATCATTTAACATTTGAAAGGCATACATTGTTGTATGAAATAAAATAGTATAGAGACATATGTACAGCGTCACGCCGCAGTCGGCAGTCATGCAATCATTTATCATTTAACATTTGAAAGGCATACATTGTTGTATGAAATAAAATAGCGGGGAGAATATGCTCACACGAGCGGCATCGCTTATGCCGAGAACAGCAGTAACACAACATTGCAACTGTTTCTGACCGAATTAGTCATTCAATTGTAGCTATAAAGACATATTCATAATCCAACATATGTGTAAAGAAACAACATATTCCGATTGGAAGGACTCCCAGCTCCTTCCTGCTCGCGTCTCACAGGGCTGAGCTGTGCACGGCTTTAGTCTCACTCGAGTGAGGAGGAGCGGAACTTCGGAAGACCGCTGGTTCTCCAACATACAGCGGTGTGCTCTTCAGAATGTACCGGGAGAAACGTTTACTGTACCCCGCAGACATAATAAGCATATAAGCAGTGCTTACTAACGTTATTAGTTACGTTATTTCTGACCGAATTAGTCATTCATTTGTCTAGCACAGTATCTAACAGTGTAACAGTAAGAAGCATTTTGGATACAAGTATTCTGTACTTCTGTATGACAACAATGTATGCCTTTCAAATGTTAACCCAGATAGCAAAAAATGAGTGAATCAACGTTGAAATAGGGTTCGGCAGAAATATTGAATCTATGTTGAAGCCTGACATTGAAATTATACAGATCGTTGTCTATGACTTACACGTTGAATCAACGTTAGGTGTCAACCATAACTGATACTATATCAATGTTGATTCAACCATCATCTAAATGGTAATCTACATGCACATTTTAGTTGATTTTATATTGAATCAATGTTAGACATCAATGTTTATTCAACCATAATCTAAATGGTAATCTACATGCACATTTTAGTTGATTTTATATTGAATCAATGTTAGACATCAATGTTTATTCAACCATAATCTAAATGGTACTCTACTTGTACATTTGTAACTTGTACATCTACTTGTAACTTGTAAAGTTAAGGAATCAATACTGATTAATGTACATTTTACATTAAAATATTGCTGCTGATATGTATACATCATAACATTACATGTTTTTTTCCTGCTGTTAAACACACTATTGTTAAATAAATAATAATAAAATTCTTATATGACCATATTTCCAAAAATGTGTGAACAAAAATGACAACATGGCTTTAATATAAAAATAAAAATTTTTCTAGGGTATCATACTTCCAGTGACCATACCTTTTACACAAAAAAAAATAACAGACCTTATAACAGGCTTTCATTAACAATACATATATAGCCACTGCCAGAATAGTGACACACATATTGTGTGTGGTGAGCACACGCATTCATGCACAACGAAGACAAGATTGCGTTGTCTCAATCATTTTAACTATAAATTTATGAGCTCAAAGTATGAGCTCACTACTGACTGAAATGTCCAACAAAAAGCATCAATTGTCAAATAATATTGATCACATTAACTAGACTAGATGTTTGAGGAAATTAGAAAGGGAACAACAACTTAACCCTTGTGTCTGATCAGATTCGTATTTGTTTGATAACTTTGCAGTGATTATGTTTGTAGCCAACATAATATGTGGCATAATCTTTTAATTATCTTGTATTTTTTTTTTACTCTTCATAAATTGTTTATTCCACTTCAGCCCGATCATAACCACCACATATTCTTTTTTTTGTCATATTTAACAACTCTTTTCAGAAAAGTGGGAGTATTTCATTACAAAAATAATATAAAAAATGGTTATGATCAGGGCTGAAGTTGAATAAAATATTTATGGAAAAGAAAGTGGGAAATTATTTCAACATAATCTTTTTATGGAGTTTTTCAATTTAGTCCCCTAATAAGAGTATAATACTTTAGTTTTCAGACACAAGGGTTAAATAACAATGGCATAGGATTTGAATTTAAACACAGTGGAGCTTAGATGATCTACAGTTGTCCACGACTTATCCTCCAAGGCATCTGCTATATAATAATCTTCAGATTTACTTAAGTGTTATTAGTAGGTTACAGCAGTAAGCATTAGTTTGCTCAGTCAATTATGGCCAATTCGTTTTATATTGTTTAATACAGTTAAATAAATAGATAAATGAAAAGCAATTTTTTTTGGATTCCCCCCCCCCCCCCCCCCCCACTGTACCGAAAATAATACCGAACCGTGTCTTCAAAACCGAGGTATGTACCGAACCGTGGATTTTGTGTACCGTTACACCCCTAATGTTTCTATAACTCTCTCCCATATAACTCTCTCCCATACCCTTAACACCAACCGCTGAAGTGCCCTTGAGCAAGGCACTAAACCCCCAACTGCTCCAGTGGAGTTGCTCAGTGGCCAACAGTGTCAGACTGTGGTTGTACTGGGGCCTAACAAAATTAATAGTTGGTTTCAGGTTGGTTGTCAGTTTGGCCATGGGTAGGTAGGGAATTTATTTTATTTTATTTTTTTATTTTATTCTTTCCCATGGCGACTATGGATAGGGAATTTCTTTATTTAATTAAAATGTTCACAACAACATGGATGCATGTACTCTGCCAGCATGTTTAATATCCATAATACTAAATGTTTGACTAAGATTTCTATGAAACTTTATTAAAAAAAAAAAAAAAAAAAGGATTTTTTTTTTTATAATTTTTTCTAAAAACTCATAAAATATATTGGGTCGCACCTAAATCGGCAGGGTCGGTCGGCAACCTGAAACCAACTATTAATTTTGTTAGGCCTGGGCAGCTCCCAGGTGTGAATGGAACTCTGTGAATGTGAAGCAGGGCGTAGCTGAAAAAGAGCATCCGTGCTCAGCGAACCTACCCTGGGTAGATAAAGGTTAAAATAAAAAATAAAAAAAATAAACACTGCAAGAACAGGCTGAAGCAGCATAAGTCATTCAAGTAGATGCCGTCCATGGAAGAACAGTGTCCATGAGGGTAATTCCTTGTACTGTATGAACCAGGGAAACAGTGTGCTGGGGTACCCCAAGTTTGACTCTGGTTCGCTTGACAATTAAGTTTGGGTCACTTCGGTTCCAAGAACAGGCTGAAGCAGCATAAGTCATTCAAGTAGATGCCGTCCATGGAAGAACAGTGTCCATGAGGGTAATTCCTTGTACTGTATGAACCAGGGAAACAGTGTGTGCTGTGCTGGGGTACCCTAAGTTTGACTCTGGTTCGCTTGACTTAAGTTCGGTTCCTTGAGATGCCTCCCTCCCGGTCTGGCGCATAACGAAGCCACTTCTTGACAGTTTCGCTGTAGTCCTGGTCGGTCAGCTTGGGGTCAAACTGTCGAGCAGCAGCTGATAGACACAAAAATAAAAAAGTGAGGAAGAGAGGTGAGATGATGTACGATGATAAGAGCACCCCTCACTTCACACGAGTTCGATTTTTTTTAATCACTCAATTACTCACTCTGTAGGTCTACAGTAACAAGCTACAGTCAGCATCCAGTTAGACTGGACAGGAAAGAGAATTAAGCAATCGCCTAGCCTGACACCATCTAGGCAATACAATGTGTATCCATGCACCTCTAAAGCTCACCAATTAGGTTGTCCATTTCTTATAGGTTGCACTTTCATCACTTTATTCCAACATAACACTTTTTTAAAGTTTTTGCAACAGCATAATTATATTCTGAATCACCAGCAGACAGTCATGCCTCACTACCTAAACTTAACCTATGAAGTAGTTTGCAGGGAGTTTGGAGTTGCTATAGTCGCGAAACGGAAGTTGAATATTGAATTGCAGGAAGTATGGTGTTTGTAGGGTTTGTAATCACTCGTTTAGCATTTCAAATATTTTAATATTTAAATAAATAAAACGTACATCAACTCCGAGCAGCAGTTTCTCCGTAGGCTCCTTGAAGTACACCATAAGGAAACACTGTGATAGACCCTCTAAACACTGTGATAGACCCTCTAAACACTGATAGACCCTCTAAACACTATGATAGACCCTCTAAACACTGTGATAGACCCTCTAAACACTGATAGACCCTCTAAACACTATGATAGACCCTCTAAACACTGTGATAGACCCGACAAACACTGTGATAGACCCTCTAAACACTGTGATAGATCTATCAGTGTTTAGAGGGTCTATCACAGTGTTTAGAGGGTCTATCACAGTGTTTAGAGGGTCTGTCAGTGTTTAGAGGGTCTGTCACAGTGTTTAGAGCAGGGGTCTCAAACTCGTGGCCCGCGGGCCATTTGCGGCCCGCGGGATGATATTTTGCGGCCCCCTACTTGACGTCAAAGTGTAGTGTTAATGCGGCCCGCACGCAACTGTTTGCTGAGTTGTTGCGCGAGAGTTGGACGTTTTATGGGGCTGCGGCACTGCAGATATACCCTACTCCAATGATCCGCACGGACATTAGACGGTGTTGCACTCGCTACCCAGTCTGTAGCAGTCGCAGAGACTCTGGCTAGTAGTGACGTTCGAATGTTGTGATTTTCGATGCAAAATAAATATTCAACGTTCTCTTTTGAGACTCCGCCTCAGAGACTCTTATCCTTTGGCACTTGGAACTTGCTGTACTTTGCTTGCAGGTCTGCAGCCATTATTGCTGGGTTATGAATAGCACCAACTTTAGCCACGGGACCGTTGTCAAGCTAAGCTAGCTGACCTAGCTTGTCTTCCCCGCAAGGTTTTCACATTGACATTTGATAACGTTAGTCAGCTAACGCTAGTCAGTAGCTACTTGACTTAAATACGATTCACCGTGGGTGCATTATTGTTGATAGACGGACAGAGTGTCAGGTCCTGGAGAAAGGACAGGCCATCATCTGATTTGATGTAACGTAGCTAACGCTAGCTTTTCAGCTAATGCTATAATAACACCAAGCAAAACACATCCCGTCCGAGCTCCCCGTCACACGCTCTGTCGGGGACAATGGAATTTAAGAAAGTGTATCTGCTGTTAAAATGACAAACAGCATCACACTTTAAAACACGTTCATTTTATAATCCTCACTCCGCAGGAGATAAATTACGTCATGGGATCGGAGGCTAGAATTGATGTGTATTGATTGATTGATTGATTGAAAACTGTATTAACAGATTGCAGAATGGGTACAATACAGTACAGCTCAATACACACAATTGTTAAGGGGATGCAGACCAGAGAAAGACTTTCGTCTTGTTTACATCAGGGTCCCCCATTTTCAATTCATCAGGACATATATGACATACAGATACCAAGTCCTCACTCAGTGGCAAGAAGCCATTCTCTCTCTCTGATGCATACATAATAAAATAATGTATGACTGAAGTGATGGAGGCCATGTTTGAAGGCAAACAAAAGCAAATCCCCCTCAGATCGCACAGCAACCAGAATAAACAGCTTTGTGATAGAATAAAAAAAATGCACAGTGCATTTCCATAGCTGTGGATGAGTCCACTGACACCACTGAGAAGCCTATGTTCTGAAGAACCGTTCATGTTCTGAAGAACTGTTCATGTTCTGAATTGTTATTGCTAAAGATTGAGACGATTGGATCAGTTGTACTTTTTTTTGGAATACTTGAAACCCTTTTTTTGTGGAATATTTGATGCGGCCCAGCCTCACCCAGACTCTACCTCCAGCGGCCCCCAGGTAAATTGAGTTTGAGACCCCTGGTTTAGAGGGTCTGTCACAGTGTTTAGAGGGTCTATAACAGTGTTTAGAGGGTCTGTCAGTGTTTAGAGGGTCTGTCACAGTGTTTAGAGGGTCTGTCACAGTGTATAGAGGGTCTATCAGTGTTTAGAGGGTGTGATAGACCCTCTAAACACTGTAATAGACCCTCTAAACATTGTGATAGACCCTCTAAACACTGTGATAGACCCTCTAAACACTGTTATAGACACTCTAAACACTGTGACAGACCCTCTAAACACTGTGACAGACCCTCTAAACACTGTGACAGACCGATAGACCCTCTAAACACTGTGACAGACCCTCTAAACACTGTGACTGACCCTCTAAACACTGTGACAGACCGATAGACCCTCTAAACACTGTGATAGACCCTCTAAACACTGATAGACCCTCTAAACACAGTGATAGACCCTCTAAACACTGTGATAGACCCTCTAAACACTGTGATAGATCTGTCACAGTGTTTAGAGGGTCTATCAGTGTTTGTCGGGTCTATCACAGTGTTTGTCGGGTCTATCACAGTGTTTAGAGGGTCTATCACAGTGTTTGTCGGGTCTATCACAGTGTTTGTCGGGTCTATCACAGTGTTTAGAGGGTCTGTCACAGTGTTTAGAGGGTCTATCACAGTGTTTAGAGGGTCTGTCAGTGTTTAGAGGGTCTGTCACAGTGTTTAGAGGGTCTATCAGTGTTTAGAGGGTGTGATAGACCCTCTAAACACTGTGATAG
Organism: Notolepis coatsorum; assembly: GCF_963971535.1. Classification (NCBI taxonomy): domain Eukaryota; kingdom Metazoa; phylum Chordata; class Actinopteri; order Aulopiformes; family Paralepididae; genus Notolepis; species Notolepis coatsorum. Next base: position 38,190,569 of record NC_140183.1, on the reverse strand, counting down.
ACCCTCCAAACACTGTGATAGACCCTCTAAACACTGTGATAGATCTATCACAGTGTTTAGAGGGTCTATCACAGTGTTTAGAGGGTCCATCACAGTGTTTGTCGGGTCTATCACAGTGTTTAGAGGGTCTATCACAGTGTTTATCGGGTCTATCACAGTGTTTAGAGGGTCTGTCACAGTGTTTAGAGGGTCTGTCACAGTGTTTAGAGGGTCTATCAGTGTTTAGAGGGTGTGATAGACCCTCTAAACACTGTGATAGACCCTCCAAACACTGTGATAGACCCTCTAAACACTGTGATAGATCTATAGATAGATCATAAGACATAAGATCTCTCCCTGTGCAAGCTGTGTAAGGATGATGAACCTTCAACCTATTAAAGAAAAGAAAAGAAAATTAGAATCAGTGAAGCAAATGTGACCACTGTGTTTCTGTCCTGTGTGAATAACGGACACGGGAGTCGAGATGGATGGAGCACTTCTCTTTTACTGAGCTGTGAATGGGACACACAACCAGCAGGTTAACCTGTTCCACCCGAGTGTTGCATAAAATTTGCGTTTTTAATATCAAACGTATTCAAGTATTAACATCACTAACATGTCACAAAAGCATGTAGAATGTATATTATCATCAATACGTTAGTTTAGCAATAGGTTAAAAGTGCCATTAGATAGATTTAACTTTTCGATTGGCTGAAGTATATTCCGAGAGGGCGACCATTTTGGAACTTTTGAACCGTGGGAATTTTTCTGAACTACACTTCCTGGAAGATTATAATGGGATTCAAGGTTCAGAGTTCTGTATGAATTATTTCAATAACTGTTATTATTCGGGATAATAAGCCACAAAAGGTAACGTGTCAGGATTCGAGGTAGGTGAATTCCAATGGGTGAAGGCAATCACAGAGACGGAGAGTGTTTACTCTTGAACAGGTTCGACTTTAATAGTAAGAACACAGAGTAAATTCTAAGAGAGACAAGTGCTAAATAGCACAGATAGAAATAAGGTAAATAGGAGCTTATTGGAGGTCCAGAGTAGAACCGCCCGCGTTATCCCCGAACGCAATTAGTGAAGACCTGACAATGAACAAGCAGAAGACAGGTATGTTACATAGACACCAAATACCAACATTCCACACACACCCCCGTGACAGCCAATCAGGAACCACCCCTAAGTGACAGCACTAATTGACAGGGAAAGGACAGGTGACAAGCCCAGTGACATATGCCAGGAATGTGGGTGGTCACCGACCAAGTCGGTGTCCAGAACGTAACAGTACCCTCCCCCGACGAACGGCACCAGACGTTCACCTAGGAGCCTCGGGATTCAGCCGCCGGAAATCAACGATCAGGCTGGGATCTAAAATATCCCTTTGAGGCACCCAAGAACGCTCTTCTATCCCGTACCCCTCTTAATCCACCAAGAACTGAAACCCCCTACCCCTCCGCCTACAACCCAGTATCCTCCGCACCGTGTAAATGGGTTGACCGCCAATAAACCGGGGCGGAGGAACCACAGGCAGTGGCGGGGCCAAGGGCGATGAGAGGAATGGCTTCAACAGGGACACATGAAACGTCGGATGAACCCTCATAGAGCTCGGAAGTCGTAGCTTGTAAGCCACTGGATTAACCCGATGAATCACTTTAAATGGTCCTATAAAGCGGGGAGCCAGCTTCTTGGATTCCACCCGGAGAGGGAGATCCCGGGTGGAAAGCCAAACCCGCTGCCCTGGACGGTAAACTGGAGCCGGACGACGCTTACGGTTAGCCTGCCGTTGGGTACTAACCGAAACCTTCTGTAGTGCCTTCCGAACCTGTTTCCACGTCCTGCGACAGCGAGCCACATGTGCCTGGGCCGAGGGCACCTCCGCCTCCTGCTCCTGCTCGGGAAACAGAGGAGGTTGAAAACCATACTGGCACTGAAAGGGAGACATACCGGTAGAAGAGGAGAGAAGGGTATTATGCGCGTACTCAGCCCAAGCCAACCTCCTACTCCACGTTGCCGGACTACCTAACTACTAACCCAGACGACAGACTGACAGAGGCGCCGAGGCCGGCGGCAAACGCCTTCCAGAACCTGGAGGCGAACTGAGGACCCCGGTCCGACACGATATCCACTGGCAGCCCGTGGACCCGAAAGACATGCTGTATAACTAAATCAGCAGTCTCCCGGGCCGATGGAAGCTTGGGGAGAGGGACAAAGTGAGCCGCCTTAGAGAACCGATCCACCACCACCAAAATGGTGGTGAACCCGTCCGAAAGGGGAAGACCTAGGGGTGGACGGTATAAACGGTATACGGTATAAACGGTATGAATTTGCTCTACGGTATGGATTTTGACTATACCGTATAACCGGTAGTGCAGCTCTAAAATAGCAATGACGTCATGTAACCACAGCGCGACTATTTCACTCGCATTTGCCCCTAAAAATAGATAGAATTAGTCATAGATAATAGATATGTGCGAACTAGAAAAAGTTATTTAGGAGGCTTCGCGCAGTGGGCGTGCCAGCCCCTCCCGCACGCATGTAAACACGGGTCTACTAATAGTCTAGTGGGACGGGACGTCTCCCTGAGCTAACGTTAGCTTAGCTACCGTTACAAAATGACCCAGTCAACTATTCACTTTTAGTTTAATACATGATGAGGCATTGTCTAACCGAACGGTATCTAGTCGGCCAGCTACCGATAGCTCCTGACATCAACAAACGCTCCATCAAGTCTAGTAGAGTAGACGTGTATGATAGCTCCGTTAGCCGTTAGCTCACGTTAACGCAAATTAGTTCACCGTTCAAAACGAAATGTCCCATTGAACTAAATAATTCACTGAGGCGTTGTATTAACGTTATATATCCGGCTAGCAGTAGCTACAGATAGCTCCTGATATCAATGTCTTATAACACTGATTCGATGCGTATTCGAGCTGAGGGCTTGCTAACGTTATAGTACCAATACAATAGGGTCCAGGTGCAGCGCCGGAGAATCCTGGCCGTAGCTCTGCTCGAGGCTACTAGAGTATAGGTCCAGGTGCAGCTCTGGAGAATCCTGGCCGTAGCTGGAGGCTACTAGAGTACACACAGACAGTGGAGCTTGTTGCGTGGTGGCGATGTCTCGCAGATAATACAAGTACAAGTCTAATTATATAATATATATATTTTATAAAAAAAAAAAAAAAATTATATAAAATAATTTTTTTTTTTATCAAAAACGATGATACCGTGATATATACCGTTACCGTCTATGCTTCAAATTATACCGTGATATAAATTTTAGACCATACCGTCCACCCCTAGGAAGACCAGAAATAAAGTCCAGAGATATGTGTGACCAGGGTCGTTTAGGAATAGGAAGTGGTCGGAGGAGACCCGCCGGTGCCCGTCGAGAGGTCTTACTATGTGCGCACACCGGACAGGCCGCCACAAAGGAACGCGTATCCCCCTCCACTGTCGGCCACCAGAACCTCCTACGGATAAATTCCAGGGTCCTGGTTGCCCCTGGGTGGCTGGTGAGGGATGACGCATGTGCCCACTGTAGCAAGCGTGAGCGCGCCACCTTGGGAACATACGACCGTCCCGGAGGACCCCCACCTGGATCGGGCTCCCGTGTTAGCGCCGACCTTACCACCCTCTCTATGCCCCAAGACACGGGTGCCAAAATCAAGGCCGGTGGAATAATGGGATGGGGCTGCTCCTCCCGACCAGGAAGATCAAACTGGCGCGACAAAGCGTCAGGTTTGATATTCTTGGAGCCGGGTCTATAGGAGATGGTAAATCGAAATCGTGTGAAGAACAACGTCCACCTGGCCTGGCGAGCGTTAAGGCGTTTAGCCCCTTGGATGTAAGCCAAGTTCTTATGATCAGTCCAAATAATGAAAGGATGTGCCGCCCCCTCTAACCAATGTCTCCACTCCTCCAGTGCCAATTTGATCGCCAATAACTCCCGATTACCCACGTCGTAATTACGCTCGGCTGGTGACAGACGGCGAGAAAAAAAAGCACACGGGTGCACTTTCCCATCCTTTAAGCATTTCTGAGAGAGCACCCCCCCCACCGCGATGTCAGAGGCATCCACCTCCACAATGAACGGAACCTCTGCGTCATGGCGGATTAATACAGGAGCGGATGTAAAACGACGTTTAAGATCGCAGAAGGCCGACTCAGCCCTAGGCGACCATTCAAAGCCAGGGAGAGAGGCCTTAGTGAGAGCTGTTAATGGATTGGCTAAGGCGCTAAAGTTGCGAATAAAGCGCCTGTAAAAATTTGCAAAGCCCAAAAACCGTTGTAACCCCTTGAGCGACGAAGGTCGTGGTCAGTCCAAAACTGCACTCACCTTGGCTGGATCCATGCGCAGATCGCCCTTCGTCAACACAAAGCCCAGGAAGGACACAGTGTCCGTGTGAAACACACACTTCTCAGCCTTAACAAATAGTTGATGCTTGAGGAGACGGTCTAGCACCTCCCGAACGTGCACTTGGTGTTGCACCGTATCGCGAGAAAAAATCAGGATATCATCTAAGTAGACAAACACCGACACCCCAATCAAGTCTCGCAGCACGTCGTTAACCAGGGCTTGGAAGACTGCCGGAGCATTAGCCAAACCAAAGGGCATGACCAAATACTCATAGTGCCCATTGGGTGTGTTAAATGCAGTCTTCCACTCGTCTCCCTCTCTAATCCTGACCAGATTGTATGCATTACGTAAGTCAAGTTTAGAAAAGACCTGTGCCCCCTGTAAGCACTCAAAGGCCGTGTCCATGAGAGGTAAAGGATATCGGTTCTTGATGGAAACGTCATTCAATCCCCTATAATCAATGCATGGGCGCTGATCCCCATCTTTTTTATCAACAAAGAAGAAGCCAGCGCCGGCAGGGGAAGTGGACGGGCGTATGTGCCCCGCAAGCAATGCCTCCTCTATGTAGGTGTTCATGGCCAAGGTTTCGGGGCGTGAGAGAGAGAACATTCGCCCGCGAGGCGGGGAGGTACCGGGTAGAAGATTAATGGGACAGTCGTATGATCTATGAGGCGGAAGTGCTTTAGCACGCGTCTTGCTAAAAACGTCCGCCAGGTCCCAATAGATCTCAGGCACCCCTATCAAATCGGGATTAGAGGGTAGATCAGAATCTGCCACGCTCCCCACCATCCTGGAGAAAGAGGGAGGAGACAAAAGGGAAGAGGGGGGGGGAGACAAGGGTTTGGGCGAATTCCCGCTGACGATCGACTTGACGTCGGCCGCCGTTGAGAGTTCGCCCGTGCTCCAATTAATGATACGAACACATGACGACAACCAGGGATGACCCAACACCATGACAGAATAGGGGGAAAAGATGACAAAAAAAGTAACCCATTCCCACTCCCCACCCGCCACCCGGATGTGTAAAGGAACCGTGCGCTGGGTGACGCTCCCACTGCCCAGAGGCCGACCGTCCAGGGCATAAACAGGTAAGGGAACCCCTAAATCCTCCACTGGGGTTCCCCACTCCTTCACCAATCCCAAGTGAATAAAATTGCCCGCCGCCCCTGAGTCAATGAGAGCCTTAGTTCCCCTAATGTCACCCCCACAGTTGATCGCCACCTCAAAAAATGTACGAGAATCAGTGGGTTTGGCAGGAATGAGCCCACCTGCTGGCGCTTTCTCGAAGCCTGACGGCGCACCTTCTATTCCCGACTGGCGCCAAGCCGATACAGCCTGGACCCGACAGCTGCCGAAGCGGTGACCGGTGCGACCGCACCGGAAGCAGCGTCGCTCTCTGATGAAGCGCTGCCTCTCGTCGTCCGAGAGCGACAGCGCTCCAAGCTGCATGGATTCATCACCCAGTGGCCCACTCGTGTAATGCATGGAAGTATCAACACCAGGAGACGAAGGAAAACATACCTGGGTGTTGTTGACACGCTCCTTCTCCCTCTCCTGGTGCCGATTATCCATCTTGATGGCGGTGTTGATCAGCACTTCCAGCTGCTCGGGGATCTCACTCGCGGAGAGCGCATCTCGCATCCGCGCTGAGAGTCCCCTGACGAACAGAACCACGCAGACGTTCTCCGCCCAAGCTGTCTCCCGAGCCAAGATACGAAAATTGATTGCGTAAGCTGCGACAGTGCGGAGGCCCTGCCGGCAGTCGAGAAGGCGGCCACCAGCCTCGAAGATCGAGAGTACCCGGGAAGTATCGAATACTCTTCTCAACTCCCGGGTAAAGGCGTCCAGACTGTCGCAGATTATCGCTCCCGCCTCTAATTCCGCCGTAGCCCAGGAGAGAGCTTGACCGGTGAGCAGTGTGATAATATACGCTACCTGTGCTGTCTCCGATGGAAATTATCGTGGTTGCAGCCGGAAAACGAGTAGACACTGGGTGATGAATTCCCGACAACCATCCGGTGAACCATCATAGCGAGCGGGCGCCTGTAGTCGTGGCTCGTGGGACCGTTCCTGGACCCCGAACACCCCCCGACTCTCCTCTGCGTGGGCCGCTGCTTCTCCCGTCGCCGACTGAACACCAGCCACTCCTTCTTGGGCTTGTCGGGCTGTGGCCAACGCCGATTGCGCCACCGCTTGGGATGAGCCGACGATCCCGTTGAGTCGGACTAACTCGGCGCTGACCAGCTGTTGATGTTCCTCCATCCGTGTCTGGGCTGCTCCCTGCGCCTGGAGCATCTCCATGATGGCCTCCATGGAATTCTGATGGTCAGGTCTTCTGTCAGGATTCGAGGTAGGTGAATTCCAATGGGTGAAGGCAATCACAGAGACGGAGAGTGTTTACTCTTGAACAGGTTCGACTTTAATAGTAAGAACACAGAGTAAATTCTAAGAGAGACAAGTGCTAAATAGCACAGATAGAAATAAGGTAAATAGGAGCTTATTGGAGGTCCAGAGTAGAACCGTCCGCGTTATCCCCGAACGCAATTAGTGAAGACCTGACAATGAACAAGCAGAAGACAGGTATGTTACATAGACACCAAATACCAACATTCCACACACCCCCCCGTGACAGCCAATCAGGAACCACCCCTAAGTGACAGCACTAATTGACAGGGAAAGGACAGGTGACAAGCCCAGTGACATATGCCAGGAATGTGGGTGGTCACCGACCAAGTCGGTGTCCAGAACGTAACAGTAACGTTTGACAAATTTTAAAACGCAGTATAGTTTCTCTTCCCTATACTATTGTTAACATGTAGGAACAATTAGATCTGAAATTAGTTTCAAAACGGTTGCACTGTGGGGAAAATTTTAAAGTACAGTAGATTACAGTAGATTATTATCTGTTATTATGCATGCCTGGTGATACTAAATCCAAATTGAACTCAGGCATTTGAAAGATTTTGAAAGATTTGAAATATGAAATATGAAATATTTGAAATATTATTATAGAATATGATGCTTATAAATTAGCTATAATAAGGTAATTTATAAGCATCATATTCTATAATAATATTTCAAATTGCATTGGTACGGATGGGAGAATTCAGTACTGTATCTACAGAACCTTCGGTTTAATCATCTTCCCTTTATTAATTTCCTTCGATTTTTTTTACACATGATCTCAAGAGGGGACTGAACGAGATCAGTGGCAGTTTTTAATGTTTGGTCATTATTAGCATGGTGTTATTCACTGTCAAAGATGCAAAGAAAAATCATAATTCATATTCTCCTTTGTTTCATCACAATTTAAGCAAGCCTAGTAATAGACACAATATTTCTGACACTGTGAATACATTCCCTGAGGTCCATAGATGTCCCTAGATACCAAGAATATGCAAATTAACCTTTTGATTTTGATTACAGTATTTTATTGTGAAATAATAATTAAATTATGTGAAATATTGCTATGTTATTGTGAGATTACAAAATCTGATGTGATATTACAGGGGATTTTGATTGCAGTATTTTATTGTGAAATAATAATTAAATTATGTGAAATCAAAGGATACTGTATGAATGTCACTGTATAACAGAATTAGTTATCAATAACCTACCTGTATAAAGGTTGTTGCAAATATTTTTTCCCCTCATAAATATACCACTATATACATTCATTTCTTATATTAGTTTTAAAATGACCATTTAACAGTGCTCTGAAAATGCTCTGACAAGATCATTCACTGTTTTAAGCACGAACACATAAGGAAGGGAGGGAGAGAGACAGGCCCTGCATTAGGGCTGGGCGATATGACCAAAAACGTTATTGCGATAAAATTATAAAATTATTTTCATATAATTCGATATCGATAATTATCGTCGATATAATGTATGTCAAGTTTAATTAACTTATTATGCTGCTGCGAATGTCTCGAGTTGAGTTGATGTCGTCATCAGTCCGCGCACGTTAGAAGTTAGCCGACAAGCGGAATATCTCATGGCAATGTAATAAATATGACACTAAAATACTCTCTTCCGCCACAATATATTGAAACGACGTCCACTGTATACCACACACTACTATGAACGTGGCCTCAGAATTCACCCCGCACACATACTCTGCACGTAAATATATAAAACATCGCCGTGCAAGCTAGTTAGCCTAGCCAGCCTGTTGTTCCTAAGCGGTGTATTCCATGACAATGTGCTCAATATGATACTAAAATACTCTCTTCCGCCACAATATATTGAAACGACGTCCACTGTATACCACACACTACTATGAACGTGGCCTCAGAATTCACGCCGGACACATACTCGGCACGTAAATATATAAAACATCAGTAGGGAGCAGCTAGCTTAGCACAAGGACTGGAAGCAGTAGGAAGCAGCTAGCCTAGCTTAGCACAAGGGCTGGAAGCAGTAGGGACCAGCTAGCCTACTAGCCTAGCTATTAGCTTCAGCTAGGAGGCACGCATAGCGGTTAATATAACATTCTCTACCATGAAAAAACAAACACACCACTACTCCGCTGGCGTTTGCAATCGAAAGCATACATACAACATACAACATAATCGACATTATTGCCATGCAGTACTCACCAGTCTTAACGATGCAGAGAGAGACATGAGGTACGTAGCTGCCAGGAAGCTGCCGCACAGGTGCATTCTGGGAGGCGGGGCACAAGCGCAGTGCAGTCTGGGTGATGAGACAATGACGACAAACAGCATATGTTGAACAGCATTCGTTGATTCAACATTTATTAGATATTGGCATTTCAATCATTAAAATGCAACCACAAAACAATATTGATTCAATGACATGTTTTCAACATTAGTCAATTGCTTCAGCGGTTAATGGGTGATTCACCATCAATCGTCGACCTTAACCAAAAATCAAGCATTTTGACCATAAATCAACATTGAATTAACACCTTTTGCTATCTGGGAAATGATTAAATGATACACAGCGAAATCTACGCTCTCGCCTCTCATCCTGCTTTCGCCAACGGCAGCGATGTGAAAGGCGAAGCGAACTCCAGCAGTAGCGAGCTTGCCGCTGGGGCTGCCGCGGGGCGTGGCCGCGGCGGGTCACGTGCCTGTCGGGGCCAATCAGGCCTACCCCGGAAATAGCAACGGTTGCGTAACAGCTACAGGCATACAGTACGGCAAGTGAGTTGTGTCGGTTTGTTAAGTCGATTGCATTCTCACAGCGTACGAGTCGCTTTGGGTTCGGTTGGAAGTGCGCCGAGACCACCCTCTCTAGGTGGTCTCGGCCCGCTTGTTTTGTTCCGCAACAGAATGCGATTGCTGTGTTCACATATGCGCAAATGAACCGAAATATAAACGCTCCAGGTTTCGGTTTCGGTGTGAAAACGCCCTAATAGTCATAGTCAGTTATACATATTATTTCAATAATTGATAGATTTTTTGCCTCCTAACCTTGGTTCCAATTCAGATGAATTCAAATGTATCCATTTCAGAATCGTATGTAGGCGTATCATTTTCTAAATGTAACCATGGCTCGTTTGTATTTCTTGGCTCAATTCACTTCACTGATTGGGATCAATTTAAAACACGAGGAAGAGGAGGAATAGACCAGAGCTATACCTTTACCCTCGACCAGGTAAACAGAACAGCTAGACAGGTAAACAGGACAGACAGGTAAACAGGACAGCTACAGACAGGTAAACAGGACAGCTACAGACAGGTAAACAGGACAGCTACAGACAGGTAAACAGGACAGACAGGTAAACAGGACAGCTACAGACAGGTAAACAGGACAGTTACAGACAGGTAAACAGGCCAGCTACAGACAGGTAAACAGGACAGCTACATACAGGTAAACAGGACAGCTACAGACAGGTAACCAGGGCAGCTACAGACAGGTAACCAGGGCAGCTACAGACAGGTAACCAGGGCAGCTACAGACAGGTAACCAGGGCAGCTACAGACAGGTAAACAGGACAGCTACAGACAGGTAACCAGGGCAGCTACAGACAGGTAACCAGGGCAGCTACAGACAGGTAAACAGGACAGCTAGACAGGTAAACAGGACAGCTAGACAGGTAAACAGGACAGACAGGTAACCAGGACAGCTACAGACAGGTAAACAGGACAGCTACAGACAGGTAAACAGGACAGACAGGTAAACAGGACAGCTACAGACAGGTAAACAGGACAGCTACATACAGATAAACAGGACAGCTACAGACAGGTAACCAGGGCAGCTACAGACAGGTAACCAGGGCAGCTACAGACAGGTAAACAGGACAGCTAGACAGGTAAACAGGACAGCTAGACAGGTAAACAGGACAGACAGGTAACCAGGACAGCTACAGACAGGTAAACAGGACAGCTACAGACAGGTAAACAGGACAGACAGGTAACCAGGACAGCTACAGACAGGTAAACAGGACAGCTACAGACTGTGAGAATGGGTTTTAAGCAGAACCCAATTGCTGAACACAGGAGAGGAGAGAATGTGGCGTTTCAGGTTGTTTAATAGTATTCCCAAGTAGGCAAGAGTTACATCCAGAAATGTACAACAGATATGAATTGGGAATGTTCTTGGGGTAAAGGGAGCAGGCGTACTCCAGTGCTACTGCGGACGGAAGACACGGGTCCGTGTCGAGAGAGGGAGCAGGAACTCCTTGGTAAGCTCCAGGGGGGTCCAGACAGGGGCACGCTGGCACAGAGGTCCTGGGCACAAGAGAGGAAAGTTAGAACAGGGAATAATCACACAGGGATGACTAGCAGGTCTTCGGACTGAGGCGTCGTACCTAGGTAATGATACTAACATCACGACCACTTCTGGTCAGCGTCGTCCGATAGAAGTAGGGCCTTCATCAACAGGGGATGGGTTACAGCTGTGAGGAGTGAGGTGCCTGACAGCGTGCGAATCAGGGGATGAGGTGCAGCTGAGTTGAGTCACAGGGGGTGAAGGGGTGCTGACCATATATGGGCGTGAGGCTTCTGTGGTGGATGGAAGGGAGGATGAAGAGGAGTGAGGAGGGCGTGTGGTGAATGTGAGGGGGGAATGAGGAGGAGTGAAGAACGCTCTTGCTGTGATTATGACAGGACCCCCCCCTCTACGGGCGCCTCCTGGCGGCCCAGGCTTGTCAGGGTTGGCCCGATGGAAATCCCGGAGGTCCGGGTCCAGGATCACCTGGCGGGAGATCCAACTGTGCTCCTCTGGGCCGTAGTCCTCCCAGTCGACCAGGTACTGGTAGCCGTGGCCGCGGCGCCGCACCACCAGCAACTCCCGGACAATGTAGGCCGGATGGTCATCGATGACCAGCGGAGGGGGAGGCTCCGGAGCAGGGGGAGACAGGGGACTGGAGACCACCGGCTTCAGCTGGGAGACATGGAAGGAGGGGTGAATCCGCATATGGGAGGGGAGCTGGAGTCTGACGACAGAGTGATTGATGAGGGACAGAATTTTGTAGGGACCAACAAAACGGGGGGTTCGTTTACGGGAAACAGATTTGAGCGGCAGGTCCCGAGACGAGAGCCATACCATCTGACCTGGCTGATAGTCGGGAGCCGGGGTCCGGTGGCGGTCGGCAAAGCGACGGTTCTGGTCCGTGGAGCGGAGAAGCGCGGCCCTCGTGTCCTCCCAAATCCTCCTGCAGCGGCTTAGGTGGTCCTGCACCGACGGAACAGCGATCTCCTCCTCCTGGGCAGGGAACAGTGGGGGTTGGTAGCCCAAAGAGGACTCAAAGGGGGACTGACCTGTGGCCGCCGAGGACAGAGAGTTGTGGGCATCGATCCACGGCAGGAAAGTGCTCCAGCCGGAGGGGTCCCGGGCTGTCACGCAGCGGAGGGCGGATCCCAGGTCCTGGTTGGCCCGCTCCGACTGGCCGTTGGTCTGTGGGTGGTACCCGGAGGAGAGACTGACCGTGGCCCCCAGAGCCCGGCAGAAGGCCCTCCAGACCTGTCGGAGACGATGTCCACTGGGTTCCCGTGGAGGCGGAAGACGTGGAGCACCATCAGGTCCGCGGTCTCTGAAGCAGAGGGGAGTTTGGGAAGAGCAACAAAGTGCACAGCCTTCGAGAAACGGTCAACAATAGTGAGGATAGCTGTGTTATCGTGTGAGGGAGGAAGGCCGGTGACGAAGTTCAGGGCGACGTGCGACCAGGGCCGACCGGGAACAGGGAGCGGACGGAGGAGACCGGCGGGTGGTCGATGGGAAGCCTTTCCATGAGCACAGACGGTGCATGCAAGGACGAAGGCGCGGGTGTCCTCCCTCATGGAGACCCACCAGAAGTGCCGTTTCAGCAGGGACAGGGTACGGTCGATCCCAGGGTGACAGGCGAACCGGGAAGCGTGAACCCACTGGAGCACCTGGGAGTGGACAAGGTCGGGGACAAAAAGCCGGTTAGGTGGACCTTTACCTGGGTCCGGCTGGGCACGCTGAGCCTCCCTGACGATGGACTGGATCTCCCAGGTGGCGGCGGCCACCAAGCAGGAGGAGGAGAGAATGGTGTCGGGGTGTGCGGGACCCTCTTCTGGGACAAACTGCCGGGAGAGAGCGTCCGGCTTGGTGTTCTTGGAGCCAGGCCTGTAGGTAAGGGTGAAGTTAAACCTGGCAAAGAACAGCGCCCAGCGGGCCTGGCGGGAGTTCAGGCGCTTGGCCGTCTGGATGTAGGCGAGGTTCTTGTGGTCCGTCCAAACCAGGAAGGGGATCTCTGAGCCTTCCAGCCAGTGCCTCCATTCCTCCAGGGCTAGTTTGACTGCCAGGAGCTCCAGATTTCCGATGTCATAGTTGACCTCAGCTGGGGTCAGGCGGCACGAGAAGAAGGCGCAGGGGTGCAGCTTCTGGTCGAGGATGGAGCGTTGGGAAAGGACCGCCCCTACTCCGGTACAAGAGGCGTCCACCTCCACCACGAACTGGCGGGACGCGACCGGCTGGACGAGGATGGGTGCGGTGGTGAAGCGCAGGCGCAGCTCGGCGAAGGCGGAGTCCACTCTGTCAGACCAGACGAAGCGCACGGAAGGCGAGGTGAGTTGGGTGAGGGGTGCAGCGACCCGGCTGTAGTCCCTGATGAAGCGCCGGTAGAAGTTAGCAAACCCCAAGAAGCGTTGGTGCTGCTTGACATTGGTGGGACGGGGCCAGTCGGACACCACCTTAATCTTCTCTGGGTCCGCCCGGATCTTGCCACCCTCGATGATGTAGCCGAGGAACCTGATGGAGGAGACGTGGAACTCACACTTCTCCGCCTTGACGAACAGCTTGTTCTCCAGAAGGCGTTGGAGGACCCGGCGGACGTGCTGGACGTGCTCCTCCATGGAGCGGGAAAAAATCAGAATGTCATCCAAATAAACAAAAACGGAGCGGTTAAGGACATCGCGGAGAACGTCATTGACGAGGGCCTGAAAGACAGCAGGGGCGTTGGTCAGCCCAAAGGGCATTACCTTGTACTCGAAGTGACCGAGCGGGGTCTTAAAGGCCGTCTTCCATTCGTCCCCTTCCCGGATGCAGACAAGGTGATAGGCATTCCTGAGGTCCAGCTTCGTGAAGATGGTGGAACCTTGCAGGGGCTCAAAAGCAGAGTTAATCAAAGGCAGGGGGTACTTTTTCTTGACTGTGATGTTGTTGAGACCCCGATAGTCGATACAGGGGCGAAGGGAATGATCCTTCTTGGAGACAAAGAAGAACCCTGCGCCGACAGGAGAGGAGGAGGGAGTGATAATGCCTGAGGCCAAGGACTTGTGGACGTACTTCTCCATCGACTCCCTCTCTGGGCGTGAGAGGTTGAACAGGCAACTAGCGGGGAGCGGTGCTCCTGGGAGCAGGTCAATAGCACAGTCATATTGGCGATGAGGAGGTAGGGAGAGAGCCTGTTGTTTGCTAAATACAGCCTCTAAATCATGGTAGACAGGAGGAATAGCAGACAGGTCAATGGGTTCGTTGGGAAGGTGGGAACCAGCAACCCCTAGTGGCGATCGAGCTGATTGCAGGCAGGATACGTGACAGTGAGCGCTCCAGCTAGTCACCAAGCCAGTAGGCCAGTTTATGACGGGGTTGTGTAGTTTGAGCCACAGCATGCCAAGGACAATGGGATTGTGGGGAGAGTTGGTGACATGAAAACGAATACTCTCGCTATGGTTTCCTGATAATAGGAGGCGGAGGGGTACGGTGTGGCGAGTTATTCGCGTGAGCAGCTTCCCGTTTAACCCGCGAGCATCACAGGGTATTGGCAGGGTGTCGGTAGCGATGTGGTAGTGGGAAACAACCCCAGCGTCGATGAGATTCTCGTCGGCACCTGAGTCGACCAGGGCGGACAGCGGGAGCGATTGACCATTGAGACACAGCGTGGCACTGAATTGCATGTGTGGACCGGAGCTGGGAGCAATATCAAGGCTCGAACATACGCCCAGCGTCACTGCCGAGCACCGTCGTTTGGGCGAATCGAACATGAGGAAACGGAGTGACCGAGTTGGCCGCAGTATAAACATGCCCCCGTAGTGAGCCTGTGACGGCGTTCGTTGGGAGGAAGGCGCGAACGGTCTAGGTCCATGGGCTCGGGGGAACTACTTTCAGCGCGGACGGCGCGGGGAGAGCGAGTTGAGCTGGGCACAGGTGGGCGAGCGGCGCTAGCCCTCTCTCGGCGGCGTTCACGGAGGCACATGTCCAGTTCCCTGGCTAAATGGATTAGCTCGTCTAGGGAATCCGGCTTTTCTTTAGATGCCAGTTAATCTTTTAAAACGTCGCTCAGGCCTTGGCGGAAAGCCCCTCGCAGTGGCGTGTCACCCCAGTCGGAGCCGGCTGCCAGGATATGGAAATCGATTGCGTATTCGCTCACACTGCGACTTCCTTGGCAGATTGTGAATAAACCGGCGGCTCTATCCGAGCCCCCCGGAGGGTGGTCGAAGACTTTGCGCATGTCGTCAATATTTGCGGAATATAGCAAGCGGGGCTGGAGCAGAGGGCAGTAGCTGGCTGAGAGCGTGTGCTGGGTGATGGCGACCTCTGCTGGATGGAAGAACTCCCGTGCTGGGCTGTCGACCGCCGGAGCAGAGCAGACGTTGAAACGCCGGCGAAAGCTGGTTGTTGACAGCCGGCGCTGGGTTGATGCGCAGCCATACACTAGCCCTACCTTAAACTGAAGCTACTCTCTGGGTCCCAAACAGCCCACCTGCTACACGGTTATACTGTTGCGCAACGTGGCTGGCTACACCACCGGTCTTCTTCAGCGCCTCGCGCTCGGTGTACACTGGAGTCAATATAGCCGTTAGCAGCATGCTACTTATACCGCACACACTGCTACTATAACACGCTATCTATGGACGTTAGTCCTTGGGTTCAGTTTCTCTTACTCACGCACTATCACGGGTCCTTCTAGGATAACCCGTCATATACTCAAGTTCAATACGTTCGCCCGTGTGGTCGAGACACGACCGATCACATCAAAGTCCAAACTCGAAGAGACTCGTTCTCTCCCTTCCGTCTCCATTGGCTTGTTTCCTTCCCCGTCTCTCTCGTACGCTCTCTGCCTGCCACCGCCCCCTGCTGGTACCGCCAACTAGCCACACAGGGAAAACTGGGTGGAAGAATATGATCCAGTGATACTGTTTATAATCCATATTCCAGCCGGTAGAAGAAGGAGAAACCCGCGTCATTGTTCGAGGGAATATTAATGGAAACTAGTTAGTATGTCTTGGTGCACCAGGGGAGATAAAAGGCAAGTCAGCACTTCTGAATAATAGCCATATTTTCAGGGTGCTACATTTCCCCCCACTTTGAACTTGCTAAGTCCTCTGCAAGTTAACTCAATGAAACACCAACCAACGCATGCATGAAAACGGTCCTGAGACCAACAGTTTCACACATAGATCGACAATCACACCTTATGCTAACAGTTTCACACACTCCTTCATGAGTTGGAAACACTGTTCAACAAACACACTCTTGAGCACGTATAGTCCTGGCGATACCGAGCGGGTAGCCGACCTCTGGTGCTCCTCTGGGGCCGGGTGGGTTCCACCCGGGGGGGGTTCCACTTCCCCCACCTCCGACTCCGTGTCGGATTCTTCAGTGCCCGTTGGCGGGTCATGGACCACAGCCTTGCCTTCCGGGGCCATCGGTGGACCGCCAGCGGCCTCCTCTTCGACTCCGTCTCCGCCGTCTTCCCCATCCTCTCCTGAGGGGGTCGACTCCACCTCTGACTCGGCGTTCGCTGCCTCTTCAGAGCCGTCCCGCAGGGGCCCGGGGTGGTTACACGCCCTAGGATGCGGTTCCCGCCGGTGCCCGAAAGCACCTCCGATGTCTGATTCGGACGAGCTCCGCGGTGCCCCAGGGATCTGTCGAGGGGCCCTCGCCCGCACTTCCGGGTCAGAGGCCGGGAAGGGACAGGTCTTGAGCTTGCCCCTGCTTCGGGCCTGACCGTGAACACGGGCGTCCCTTCGTGGCTCTGCTTAACCACCACATAAGACGTAGGCTCCCACTTGTCCTGTATCTTATTACGGCCCCGGATTCGGTGGTCGCGTATCAGGACCCGGTCTCCGGCCCGCAAGAGTGCGCCTCTGCTCTTGCGGTCGTAGATCCTATTGCGTCGATGAGACGCATGCTTCGCCGTGGCCTCGGCGGCCTCCGCAGCGGCCTTTAGTCACTCGTGGTGACCCTGCACCCACTCGTCCAGGTCCTCCGCCCCTTCGTCAATGACGTCTCTGCCCCCCAGGACATCTCGGGGCATCCTAGCGTCCCTCCCGAAGAGCAGGTAGAAGGGGGAGTATCCCGTGGAGGAGTGCATGTGGCAGTTGTACGTAAGTACCAACTCGGGTAGGTGCTCCTTCCAGTCCCGCTTCTTCTCAGCATGTCATGCATCGTCCGATTGAACCTCTCACATTGCCCATTCCCCTGGGGATGGTAGGGCGTGGTGCGGCTCTTCGAAATTCTGTACAGTCGGCAGAGCTCCTTGATGATGCTCGACTCGAAATTTCGCCCTTGATCGGCATGGAGTCGGGCAGGGCAACCGTAATACACGAACCAGTACTTGATGATGGCGGCCGCGGTGGTCTTCGCAGTCTG
Source organism: Notolepis coatsorum (assembly GCF_963971535.1). Classification (NCBI taxonomy): domain Eukaryota; kingdom Metazoa; phylum Chordata; class Actinopteri; order Aulopiformes; family Paralepididae; genus Notolepis; species Notolepis coatsorum. The sequence continues at coordinate 38,173,191 of NC_140183.1, read as the reverse complement.
GTCTTTGGTCGGTACGGCAATAGTGAATCTGGTGAACATATCGGTCAGCACCAGTACGTTCTCGTAGCCACCCGCCGACCTTTCCAACACTGTGAAATCCATGGCCAGGACCTCCATGGGTGCCGTCACGTTAGTGCAGGTCATCTGGGCCTGGGCTTTAGGGAACACATCACGGGCTAATGCACATCGCTTGCATTGCTGCACCCATTTCTTCACCTCTTCTGACATTCCGATCCAGTAGTAACTTCGCCTCATCAGATCCACCGTCCCTCGTCCCCCGTAGTGTCCCCCATCCTCGTGCTGGGTCTCGTAGATCCTCCGTCGCAGGGCTGTGGGCACCACCAGCTGGAGCACCTCCTCCCCGTCGCGGGGGTCGCTGTGTTTACCAGGCTAGTACACGTTAGCTTGCTGCTATCAGCCGAACGGCTGTTAGCTTAATGCTACACTGTTGAACGTTTTCTGTGACTATAACATGCCTTAAACACTCTGACTACGACGTAGTCGACCCGTTGGCGGGTCATGGACCACAGCCTCGCCTTCCGGGGCCATCGGTGGACCGCCAGCGGCCTCCTCTTCGACTCTGTCTCCGCCGTCTTCCCCATCCTCTCCTGAGGGGGTCGACTCCACCTCTGACTCGGCGTTCGCTGCCTCTTCAGGGGCGTCCCGCAGGGGCCCGGGGTGGTTACACGCCCTAGGATGCGGTTCCCGCCGGTGCCCGAAAGCACCTCCGATGTCTGATTCGGACGAGCTCCGCGGTGCCCCAGGGATCTGTCGAGGGGCCCTCGCCCGCACTTCCGGGTCAGAGGCCGGGAAGGGACAGGTCTTGAGCTTGCCCCTGCTTCGGGCCTGACCGTGAACACGGGCGTCCCTTCGTGGCTCTGCTTAACCACCACATAAGACGTAGGCTCCCACTTGTCCTGTATCTTATTACGGCCCCGGATTCGGTAGTCGCGTATCAGGACCCGGTCTCCGGCCCGCAAGAGTGCGCCTCTGCTCTTGCGGTCGTAGATCCTATTGCGTCGATGAGACGCATGCTTCGCCGTGGCCTCGGCGGCCTCCGCAGCGGCCTTTAGTCGCTCGTGGTGACCCTGCACCCACTCGTCCAGGTCCTCCGCCCCTTTCGTCAATGACGTCTCTGCCCCCCAGGACATCTCGGGGCATCCTAGCGTCCCTCCCGAAGAGCAGGTAGAAGGGGGAGTATCCCGTGGAGGAGTGCACGTGGCAGTTGTACGTAAGTACCAACTCGGGTAGGTGCTCCTTCCAGTCCCGCTTCTTCTCAGCATGTCATGCATCGTCCGATTGAACCTCTCACATTGCCCATTCCCCTGGGGATGGTAGGGCGTGGTGCGGCTCTTCGAAATTCTGTACAGTCGGCAGAGCTCCTTGATGACGCTCGACTCGAAATTTCGCCCTTGATCGGCATGGAGTCGGGCAGGGCAACCGTAATACACGAACCAGTACTTGATGATGGCGGCCGCGGTGGTCTTCGCAGTCTGGTCTTTGGTCGGTACGGCAATAGTGAATCTGGTGAACATATCGGTCAGCACCAGTACGTTCTCGTAGCCACCCGCCGACCTTTCCAACACTGTGAAATCCATGGCCAGGACCTCCATGGGTGCCGTCACGTTAGTGCAGGTCATCTGGGCCTGGGCTTTAGGGAACACATCACGGGCTAATGCACATCGCTTGCATTGCTGCACCCATTTCTTCACCTCTTCTGACATTCCGATCCAGTAGTAACTTCGCCTCATCAGATCCACCGTCCCTCGTCCCCCGTAGTGTCCCCCATCCTCGTGCTGGGTCTCGTAGATCCTCCGTCGCAGGGCTGTGGGCACCACCAGCTGGAGCACCTCCTCCCCGTTGCGGGGGTCGCTGTGTTTACCAGGCTAGTACACGTTAGCTTGCTGCTATCAGCCGAACGGCTGTTAGCTTAATGCTACACTGTTGAACGATTTCTGTGACTATAACATGCCTTAAACACTCTGACTACGACGTCATCTTTGACAGAGGATGTTAGTCGAACCTACCCGGAGCCGGCCGGCGAGGACTGCGTCAACAAGGAGAACCGTAGCGGCGGGGAGCAGCGACGCTGCCCGTGTCGTCAACACAGGATGCTGTGTTTACTATCGGTGCCCTGTTAGCAGACTGCAGTTCGCTTGATCTGCGCTCTCGGTAGGAAGGTCCTGACCAGACCTTAAAACGCGTCTTCTTCCTTCCCTTCTAATGTTTTGTAATAACGATGTTTTCCAAAACGGGTGTTGCTGCAATACATTTAGGATACGACGCGAGTTGTGTGTGAATTGTCTTGTCACTGGTATTAGCTTCTCCATGCAAATCGGGTTGTTTGTTACATATGTAAAAATGATCTGGTTTGTTGTGTTGAGAAACATCATGTGTGTTCATGTACCGTGTACTCACAACTAAGGGGGTTAAATTAACCTATAAAGCTATGCTTAGTGACATATGAGTGAAGAATGAATTCTTTTCTCAGCCTGTAATGACAATGAACAGTGTGTTCACATATTAACAGGTTTACCTGTTCAACTGGCCGTATTAAGGGTAAGGTAGGAGGGGTGTTTCCCCCCGGTTCCCTGGGGACTTCCTCACCCTCCTCTCAGACATGTTGTTTACAATATATTGTGTCACTGTGTGGTGGGATACGATGTAACCCTTAGCTTGATTGCTGGGGTTGTGCTAAAACCGCTTGAGGAACTGTATTTTCCTAAAGAAAAGATTGTTTGGTCACTTTTCGTGTGTGCTTAGCAAGGCCTGTGGCCGATACTAATCGAGAATTGTGTATTCTCTCATTATGAAAAACGGCGTTCCTCTGTAGAGTGTATTGCCATTTTTTGTGGTGATAAAGGGTTGTGTGTATCTTGTGATCTACAACTGGGTTGGGTTGGCCACAGAAGCACATGTGTAAGTCTGGTACCGGGGCTCTTAAGGGGGCCCTCTATTCTGTGTTTTTTCCTTAGTAAAAATCAGATAGCAGGTTAGCACATGAGCTGTGTGAAGCTGTTAGACGCTTCATGTAGCTGACTATGACTGTGTCATACTCTTTTTTGTCATTACATCGTATCATGGGTGTGGGGTCGTAAAGGGGTGAACTGGTAATCCTTTCCTCCCCTTTTCTGATTGGTCAGGGGTTAAAACCTCCTGTCCTTCAAGGTTCCTGTCACGTTGCTGTTCGGCACGTTACAGGGTAAGAGGTTCCTGGTCCCACGCCCTGGAATATTGGGCGTGTGCACCGCAGAAATCCCCCCGCCATAGAGTACGTCACTGTGCGCGTCTCTGTTGGTAAGACTTCCGTGTGCTGTTCAGGTCCATATGATGGATCTGTTTCAGGGAGTGGTCAGGGCTCCTCCTCATGAAGCTCCTACTCGGGCCGTCTGTGAGTTAGGACTCTCCTTCCCTGTGAGGGAGCCTCCTCAAAGTTCAGAGCCTCCTCCTCATATTGTCAAGATGAGTAGAACTTCAAAAAGGAGTTCTGCTCTATTGTGTGTGTATTCGATTCAATTCGATTATTGAGTGTATTGGTTCAGTGCCTCCTCCTCGGAGAGCCCTAATCCAAATATTACATAGCTCTATGTTGCAATATATTCTTTTCAATCTATACAGCTCGCGTGGGAAGTCTCTCTGGGGATTTTCGCCTCCTCCCTATGGGAGGGTGGTGGGATGTAAAAATGTAAAACAATTTACCCTCAGCCTGCGTCACGAGGGATTCATGTCAGTCTGTGTTCTTTCTTTTTTGAATAAAAAGAGGAAGGTACATGAAGCACGACGGCTCCGTGTCCCAGGCGACTTGGAGGAACAATGTTTGGTGTCTTGCTAGACTATCCATTGATGTGTTTGGGTCTCGACGCATACATAGTGCTGGCTCGGTGTGTTTCTGTTACAGGATCACACAGGGGCTAAGTGCGCCTTGGTTGCTTGTTAAAACAGCGTTTTTATAGGGCAACTGGGATGGGGTTTTGTCTCTTCCGAGCGCCAGTTTACTAGGTTGTCTCGATGAATTCTCGTTCATATCTGGGGGATGTTAACGGAATAGATCTGAACATAGGTAGAGGGGTCTCACGCCCTTGGGGTGGGCCACTGAGCACGGTCTAAATGGGGACCGTCTGGGTGGCGCCCTCTTTTCATGTTTTAGATCGACACGCATACCTACCCCCTTTCCTGGAGTGGGCATGTCGGCGTGGTTAGGACACGGGACTGGTCTGGTCACGCTGGTCCAGGTCAGTTAACCCGTTGTCCGCCGGGGATGCAGATCTGCGGTTCTGATACCCTGAGGGACTTGTGCTTTTTTCGGGGGGAAAAATGCCAGATCGGTCCGGGTGTCACAGGGTTGGGCGCTATGGAGACCCTTGTTGGGTACATATTGTACTCTGCACTGTCGTAATGGCTTATGGCCATGCCAACCTGTACACGCCCAATCTCGTCCGATCTCGGCCGCTATGCAGGTTTGGTCCTGGTTAGTACTTGGTTGGGAGACCGCCTGGGAATACCAAGTGCGGTGTGCTTGGGGCTGGTTCTCCATTCTTTTCGCTCCTCTCTCACGCGTGGCGAAGAGGGGGCTGTTGGGGTGGTCTTGGACCTCCTCTGGTAACCCTGTGCTTCCCGTGCCGCCGGGCCCGGTCCGAAGTAATGTTTCGTCGACCCGTAGGCCTGGAATAACCCTTTTTTGAAAACTGAAACACTTGTACTGCGGTATAGCCAGTTATGCCCGCAGGTATGTTTTGGAGTTTTTTCTTGAGGGGTTATAGGAACAACCACCGCATAGGGTAACGACAAGGTGGTTGATTCCCTGGTGTGTTGGAGCAGTGTCAACTCCCGGGTTACCCGGTTGAGTGTGCCCCTGCACGTTCATGACGTCTGCCAATCATGTCAGCCTTCTCTGCCTCAACCCCTCTGGGTGGGTTTTTTTTAATGGAGGCTTGGTCATGCAACAACGCCAGCATACGGCCCCTCCGCCGGGGGGGCTGTTCTCAGCTAACTCCTTTGGCGCCTGTCTCGTCCGCAGTGCTCCAGGCTCAGGTTACAGCCTGTTGCCTGGTTTACCCGGTGCGCTGCCTGCTTCCGTTGGTTAACCTTTTTTTGTGTGCTTACGGCCATGCTGACTGCCTGTTCTGCAGGGTCAGTGTGCCAGGCGGTGTGCTATTAGGGGGAAAGGGCCCGCTCTTGGAGGGGCCTTATCCGAATACGCTGGCGATGTGGGGGGCGGTGTCACTAAGTGACCGCCTGGTGGGGTCTTGATGCCTGGCGTCATTGACCTCTCCGGGCCCCCGTTTTCCAGGGGATCCAGTCCCTTCAGTGGGTCTGGGTCTTCCTTCGCGCTCCGCTGATACGGCCTTGCCACGGGGTTGGGTTTGCTCTTGACCCCGTGATTTCTGGGGGCAGTAACGAGGTTGTTCCTTCCGTTCGTTCCCGGGTGGCATGCGGGTTGTGCGTGTGTGTGGTCGTGGGGTCAAGCCACGGTCTGCTCACCCTGTGCGTTGAGTTGCTTGAGTGCCTCTTCGCACGGTCGGGTCCGTCGCCCTTCCGGGAACCTCCAATAGGGGGGGTGCCCTCCATTAGGGGGGGTCGGGGGGGCTCGGTCCTCCCCGATCTGATGGTTGTGGGGGGCCTCAGCGGGGTACATTTGTCGGGCGATGGCTCTCGCTCGGCCTCCCTTGTGCAGTAGTGACGCCGAGCGGAGCCATACGATACAGAACGTTAGGTTATGGCTATAACCAACCACGAGCGAGGTACAGTGCAGTAGTGATGCCGAGCGTCACCATTACTCACAGAACTTGGTTATAGCCATAACCTAAAGTTAATACTAGCACTGGGGTTCTTGCAGGATTCTAGGGGTCATTAGACGTTAGCCCAATGAGAGAATGTATACAAATGACTGTTCTGATCATAGGTATTTCTGACATTTAACTCTTTCCATTGTTATCTTCCCTTCTATAGACCGTTATAGAAGTCTGCACTAAATCTTATAAAACTAACATTCTCTGTATGTGGATCTGTTTCTGGTTCCATGATGTGAAAACATTTTGGAGCCTCTGGTCTTGTAAGATTAACAGTCCAACAAAATATTTACGCATGGAAGACTGAGGGCGGGATCCACAAAGAATGGATTGCACGGTGATTGATTTATTGAAAATGTTATTAACAGATTGCAGAATGGGTACTGTTGTGAAGGGCCAGATTAACACTGAGAATCTACGTTTTATTATTTATATAACTTGTATATTATTTATATATATAAGCTATATCCCTTTAAGCCTCCGTTTGAATCATAGCATTATTCGCTTTCCTCATTGGACAACGCCCTTGGCATTGACGGCGCCAACAGTCGCGCCCCCCAGACAAGTTCAAAGACGAGTCCGGACAAGTTGAGACATGCCCTTGGCCAGCGCATTGATTCCGGACAAGAGATTCGGTTGCGCCCTAGAAATGACTCTAAGTATATATTGTGGAAGGCGCAAGCAGCAGGTTGTTCGTCCGAAGTTCGGTGTGCAGCAGTAACGTGAAGTGAAGCGTGAACCTAGTAACTAGTGTGAACCTTAGCAAGTGTGTGTGGACTTAACGTAATTAGTATCAGAACACGAGGTGAACCTAGCAGCAGAACTATTGGACATGTGAGCAGTGGAACCTACCAGCGGTGTATCGTTACGGATAACTAGTAGCTCCTTAGATACGACCTTGATATTGTAGAACCATTGTTGGTGGATTATAGTGACTTGTGCAAACGTAGTACCGTGGAGAAGAGCATCGTTAATACCATTGTCGTTTGGATTTAACTACCCTGAAGATCTGCATCGGGCTAGCTTCGAGGACGAAGCTAGCTAGCTATCATCACTGCCGTCGGGCATTGGATTAAGAGCTATTACCCTGCTATCGAGCACTTGGATTACAAGGACCGGATCCGTATGAGACCCCCTTTCTTCAGTGACGAGCCGGAGTATCCGCCTATTCTTCAATCCTCTGGAGCTTACCACTCCGTGGGGGAAATCACCAGTCTCCAGCTATACCTTCGTTTTGCCCCTATATCGCCATCTCACGCCATGCAGCGTTCCGGTCTAGTATTATTAGCCTAGGAATTATTCATTCCCACTGACTTTGATACTCTGACATTCTAATATCATTCGCCATAAAAGAGCGACCAAATAATTCTCAGTTGTATATTTGACATTGATAATAAAATACTGTAAACGTTATCTCTTTGTCACCGTGCCGTCTATTGAGTGTCTGCCATATTTAACTGTACTGTCTGGCAAGTCATAATAATATGTAGTAGTGGTTTAATCTATCACAATCTTTAATACAGTCAGGGTTTTGTAACCCCTCAGTTACAGGTACAATACAGTACGGCTCAATACACACAATTGTTTTTTTTTTGTATTTTATTTTTTTATTATTTTTTAAACAAACACATAAACAAACATGACAACACACGATAAGATATACAAGCATTAGTTGACAGTGCACATCCAATGAAATCACATTTTAGTTAATTGTCATATATAGGATATACCCTTAATACCTGTTATCTAAAAACCTACACACATATGCTCCAGCTCGTACCCCCCCCCCCCCTCCCGGACCCCCCATTGGATAATCCATCCATTTTCCCTCGCTCCTAACCAGACATTACCATTATATGCTACAATTGTTAAGGTGATGCAGACCAGAGAAAGACTTTCGTCTTGTTTACATCAGGGTCTCCCATTTTCAATTCATAATGAATTGTAAGTACCGTAAGGGTGCAATTAGCACCGTGCAATCCATTCTTTGTGGATCCCGCCCTGAGTGTAGCTTGAATGGTATATAGTGCATTAAATGCCCAATACATAATCCCAACCTACACAACACCAAAAGATTAAAATAAATAAATAAATAAATAGGGATGGGGACACGATTTCATTCTCTAGTTGAGTTACTGAGCTGAGACTACCAACAGGTGTAATTATATTTGCTGTATTTTGTGGCTGTAAAACTGGTTTGTTTGCATTGGTAATGTGTGTGCAGTAGCCTACACACTGGAGTAAAACACCCCACCCAGAATGCGAGGAAAGTTGTTGTGGCCAAGCAGGCCCTTAACCACTACACTCACATACTACACATACTATTGCACATTACACTTGTTTTATATTTTGAATTCTCAATTCGTATTTTCTATCCCTGTATTCCCATTGATGTTATTCTAGCTGTGTTGCTTTTGTCCTCTTTGTATGAGCAAACACTAAGCCAAACTCCTTGTATGTTTGATGTAGCCTTGGCAATAAACCTCATTCTCATTCTGATTCGGTCATGCAATGAAGTGTACAGTGTGCACCATAGATTGTCTGCACTTAGCTAGTAGTGGTTGTGCAGTAAAAAGGCTGTAAAAGTTAACGCCTTATTAAAAAATATGCGATGTGATTAATAGCGAGTTAACTATGGGCAATCATGCGATTAATCAGATTAAATATTTTAATCGATTGGCAGCCTTAGTTTTGATACAACATTATGATAAATCAATCAGAGTGGTACTTTTCCAATTATAAGTGGGGTTATATTACCACCATGTGGCTATTGTTGGTATCACCATACAGTAGCTGTGAACTCACCAAAGCACAGGAAATGCAACCATAGCAACACATAGTAGAGGCCTTTTACGGAATGTATAAAATGGCCATTTTCCTCCATGTTGAAAGAGACAACGCTATGTGTTGATATATGAGAAATAGCCTCTATCAACAACATTTCTATAAATCTGTGTCTTATTACTGGATTGTGTAAACAAATGTAATTGATTGATTGATTGAAAACTTTATTAACAGATTGCAGAATGGGTACAATACAGTACAGCTCAATACACACAATTGTTAAGGGAATGCTTTTCTTTTTTTTTATCCACTTTTTCTCCCATTTTCTATATTTTCTCCCATCCCAATTTCGTATCATCCAATTCAACCCTCCCCTGTCACGGACGCTGTTTCTTGCCTCCCACAAGCCGGCTGCAATGTGGACTAAGTCATACATAGCACAAGTCCCCTCCGGTACTTGAGGTAACAGCAGTCGCATCTTTTCACCTGCGCAGCTCGATCTCTCAGTGGCGAGGAGTAACGCGTGGGAGGCTCATGCTGCCCCCGACACTTCCTGATTCTACTGCGCAGGCGCACCAACCGACCTGTAGGAGTCGCTGTCCACAACGCCCGATCCCCACCCTTCAGTTTCCCTCCCCGTAATACGGCCAATGTGTATTACTGTGGACGACCAGCTAAACTGAAAGCAAATGTGGAGCGCTGGGCTTGAACTGACGAGCCCAGTGTCTCCAGCATTTAGTGGCGAGTGCCTTGCCCACTACGCCACGTAGCCGCCCTAGGGGATGCTTTTCTAATGTTTTACCTACTCTGCTACTGCACAGAAATTTGACATTTTATTTCAAATGGGGTTACCAGTGGTTACAGGTAGCCATGTTGGAAGAAAGACAACTACACAAACATTCCATGCAAGGCCTCTATTGGTCTTTTAGCAGTAACTGAATTGGATTATAGCTCTTCAGGAACATGTATCCTTAGCGCTGGACAATGTCCCCCATTCATTTTTAGCATACAGCTATTGCTGATAGAATGTGGGTTTTTAAATCATTCCACATATTCAGTCAGTCCAGAATACCCCAAGGTGATACACGACTACAGGTACAAATATTGTGTACCTGCAGTGGAAAATGCAAAAAAGAAAATAAAAAGTTTAAATGATCAAGACTTGTGCACTATTCCTTCTCTCTCTCATTTACCACCATTAAAAACTACACAAAACCCTGGCATCGCCTTTCTTTTGTTGCAAAGAAATGTCGCCATTTATGTCTTTGATGTCGCCTCAGTCTCTTGGCCAAAGCTCAACTTTGACCTGCAAATATGCCCTTTTCACAGTGGCCATTTTGACCTGCCAACATAGGTGTAGTTAATCACATTAATCTGGCACACTTAAATGTAATGCAACCCTAATTCATGTGATCAAAATGGCAGCTGTGAAAAGGGCCTATTCCCTACAAGAGAATCTCAGCTGTTGAGCAGTGCGTTGCTGGGAACGAGGTTAGCAGTGCGTGTGATTGATAGATTGATTGATTGATTGATTGATTGATTGATTGATTGATTGATTGACTGATTCTAAGCAGCATCATATTTTACCACCCATCTTTTGCCACAGCATGTGAGGAAACTTGCCACGGCCAAACGCTAGTGTGACCTTATGGCCTTGTAACCTTGCCCATAGCCAGCCTACACTTAGTTAATTGGCCAATGGCCAGGTATAGTCAGTTTACTCCCAATATAGAGAACCATGTTCAAGTTTCAATTCAAAGTGAAAACATGAAAATGACCTAAATTGGAGAAACAAGGTGTCTGCATGACAGAGATGCATTATTTAGGATGTACATTAGAAAAACATCTATCAGGAGAGGCCATGGCTCTGAAATCTCTCACTAAAATCAGCCAGGAATTGTTTGACAGATCAACATTAAAGTTGTTTGTTAAGAGCATTCGTTCAATGGCATTTTGACTATGCTGCCACCTCCTGGTTCAATAGTACAACAATAGACTCCAGGTTGCCTAAAACAAGTTCATCATGGTGTTAGATTCTGATCAATCTGGCCAGTATCACGTCTTCTTGTGTTATCCTCTCTCCATCCAATTCCTCTGCGTTGTGTAATTTTAATGGTCCTGACGTCTCATATACTGGTTGAATACAATCCTTATCTCTCCCCGTTAGTGCAATCCGCAAACCATAATAATTCTCCACCTTCGTAAGAATTCGACACTTTGACACAGCGCAATACCTTACAAGGAAAAGCGTTGTTTATTGATATAAACAGAAGCCTCAGCCCAGATGTTATCCGATTGTATTTTTCATTGCTATCGTCTCTGCTGTTATTCAGTCCAATAGTGGTCAGGCCTGGTCGTTAGCCTGAACCCTCCTCGTGTTAGCCGAAGCTAATGATGATGTGTCATTCTTCCCCCCCCCCCCCCCCCCCCCCCCTCCGTGATGAGAGGAGAGAGAGTCTCTTCTGGTTTCTTCCCTCTTAGCCTCAGTCAGATTTTAGTCTGCCCTACCCGGAACCACTGTCAGCTTTATAGGATCTTCGTCATAGCAACGATAGCCCCCGCCCCTCTCCTGGTTGTCAGGCGACGCTGTCATGACAACTGCTAATAACCTTTCACACATTTCAAAACGTTTCCACTGTCAAAACCTCCATCGCGCTCTGCCTCTGTGCCCTGTGCTGCTCCGTTATCTTTGTTGTGTCTTAGATCGGAATTCAAAACAAACACCCTGCTAACGCGGCCTGTGCCTGTGAAACCACTGGTTCACCACCGTCAATATCATCCCGTGATGATAATGATATTACCCTCTTAAAGCGTCTCTTTATATCAGTTTATAAACCAAATATACATTGAAAAAACCACCATTTTCTCTCAATGGTTTTGTTACCTCTCCGTACTCATCTTGATTCAGTATTTCAGCAACTGAAATGGCTTCCAGTTGAAAAACGAGTCGTACAAATTAAGTTGGGACTTACTCATAAAATTCTTCATAATGAGGTCCCCAAATATAAATGAGTTTATAACAAGGTCCCCAAATACTGTATCTGTCCCACTATTTAATCACTTCAGAGACCGTTTATAACGAGGTCCCCAAATATCTGTCCCACTACTTTAATCACGTCAAGACAGTTTATAACGAGGTCCCCAAATACTGTATCTGTCTCACTATTTAATCACTTCAGAAACAATCACAACTATGCAACCAGAGGCAGCTCAACAGATTTTTATCCTTTTTAGATTCAAGAGCTCAATGGCCAAAAAAAACTTTTCATACATGGCTGCAATTGAAGGAAATAAACATCCAGTAAATGGTAAATGGCTGCTTTTTTATATAGCACTTTTATCCAAAGCGCTTTACAATTTTTTACTCACATTTTACCCATTCACTCACACATTCACACACCGACAGCAGAGGCAACCATGCAAGGTGCCAACCTGCACATCGGGAGCAATTAGGGGTTAAGTGTCTTGCTCAAAGACACATCGACACGCTGCCTGGGAGGAGCGGAAATAGAAACCGGGAACCGCCGGATTGCCAGACGACTGCTCTACCTCCTGAGCCACTGTCGCTTTAATGTGATATTATGTGATTTAATTAATGGATATTGTATGTATATGCACCTGTGGGTCTTGCCAGACTTGTCATCTTGCAACCCCCCAGAGGACCACAATGGAAATAGGCCTGTGGGTTTTATTGTGTCATTCAAATCCTCAACAGTTTCGTAGGTGTATATGATAATTGTCTTTATATGTATTTTATGATTGTCAAATAAATCTATCTGTCTATAAATGGTAAATGGTGCATTTATATAGCGCTTTTATCCAAAGCGCTTTACAATTTTGTTCCTCACATTCATGCTTTCACATCACACACCAACGGCGGAGGCAACCATGCAAGGTGCCAACCTGCTCATTGGGAGCAATTAGGGGTTGTTCAAGGACACTTCGACACGCTGCCCGAGTAGCAGGAATCGACCAATGGAACCTTCCGATTACTAGACGACTGCTTTACCTCCTGAGCCACTGTCGCCCAATATACTTTATTCTATACTTTTTAAGTATTAGATATGTTTGATATGAATTACTATATCTTTTTTTATCCACTTTTTCTCCTCGTGTTTTTCTGTGTTTTTCTCCCATCCCAATTTAGTCCTTATGCCAATTCCCCCCTCCCCTTCCTGGTCGTTGCTCGCATGTGCCCCCCACTGGTCGGTCTAGGGAGCCCTGAAGTCTATCAGATGCTTCCTCCGAGACATAGGAGACAGCCAGCAGCATCTTTTCACCTGCCAGAGCGGACTCTCATTGGTGAGGTGTAACGTGTGGGAGGTCACACTACCCTCACCATCTCCCTCCCTCGCTGTGCAGGCGCCCTGACCGACCTGTAGGAGTCACTGTTTACAACGACCAGAATACCACCCCACCGGCTTCCCTCCCGCTGACTCTGCCAATTGAGCCAGTATGACGGCCGGCCAAGCCGGAGGCAACGCTGACAGCCGGATTCGACATCACATCCTAACCTTCTCACCTTGTCTTTCCTTACTTATCCTCACTTATCTTACTTACAGCCTAAAAGCTCATTAAGCAAGAAAATGAATGAAGAAAATGTAATAGTGGTGTAATAGTAACTGCAAAATATTCCAGTGGTTTAAGAAATACATTTCACCTTGTTGGGCTCAGTGGTTTAAGAAATACATTTCACCTTGTTGGGCTCAGTGCTCGGTGTCGGCCATCGGCTCTTCTAAAAATGTAAAACAGACTTATATGATTCTTCATTGAAAGGATTCAATTGTTATGGACAAGGGGGTTCAAATTGGGTTCCTTAAGGGGTGGTTGAATAACAGAATAGGAAAGAGTTGGTATATAATTTAATAATGGACTGACTGTTAGTACTGTACCTCTTTCACAAACTTAGTTGTGATGATATCAGAAAGATAGCATGAAGGATTCATGTGAGATAAGACTGTAGTATCCTCTGAATTCAAAGAGTAACAGGTTGAAAGTGGGTCATTGTGGAAGAATTTAATTAGTGGTAGTTCCCAGGAGGAAATGAGCATGCTTAAGGTAGTTCCCAGGAGGGAATTAGCATACTTAACTCATTGGACGGCAACCACGAGTATAGTCGGGTTAACTCGCCATTGCTTGAGCGCCAATCGCGAGTATAGTCAGGTTTTAATCTTTATTTCGTTTATTAGCGATATCCATTCATTTTCATCCATCCAACCTGATGTTATCGTTGGGAATGGGTCTGAGCTCGCAAAAGGGCAAATACCGCCGCCTATCGTCTCCCGGATGGTATTGCACATCATTGGATTGGATTGGCTGGGGATGTGCATCAAAAAAAAAGTCCGGTCCAGGTTTTGCTTCTCGGGCATGCAGTATCGTTGTACCACGTTGACTGGGGGGACTGGGAGCAGCGTGTATTATGTGTTTTGGACTATACTACACGCGATCGCTATTTGGAATGGCGATCAGGAATTGGATTAATCTTTTTGCATCTGATGTGAGGTAAGGACTCTATGTTATCAGTCTTGGGTTAATCAGATGTTTTTTTCATAGCGATCACAACGTGTCTGTGTGTGCGTGCCGTTGGCGCTGAGCAAGGCACGGATAAGCGATTTTTCAGCCCGCTTTTGTATTGTGCATAAGGACACATATATTATTGATAATCTAGCGTTTATTTGAAAACTATTCATAAATCAGCCGAAAAATTTGTATTCCACTAAAGGGCTATTATCGCGTATTTCTCTGGAATTACTCGAAATCTCCAAAACAGTATCAAACGGAAATGTACCGATTAAAAAACAGTTTCGTACATGTTGACTGCAAGCAAGTCATTGATAAGCAACGGGTGTATTAGACCCATAGCCATAATTTAAGATATATTTTAAGCACTCGCAAATTTCCCCGTCCTCCCATTGATTAAAGCGCTGGCGTGCTAGCCCTAATTTGGTCATATAGGCCCGGCGCTGAATGTGTTAAGGGGATGCAGACCAGAGAAGACGTTTGTCTTGTTTACATCAGGGTCCCCCATTTTCAATTCATAGTGACATTTATGACATACACAACATACATGACATCATGATATTTATGGCATAGGGACATACATGACATACAGGTATATAGTATTTGTGACATATACGATATGCAAATATACAGTACTGTTACCCATAGATCCTAACAGAGAATATATACATATGATGGGGAGGAGACTGTACATTAGGAGGGGGTGGGTGGGTGGGAGAGAAATATACATACGGTGGGGAGAGAATATATACATACGGTGGGGAGGAGACTGTACATTAGGAGGGGGTGGGTGCCGGTGGGTGGGAGAGAAATATACATACAGTGGGGAGAGAATATATACATACAGTGGGGAGGAGACTGTCTATTAGGAGGGGGTGGGGGTGGGGGGGTTTGGACATTTACGGTGGCCAGTTTCGAATTGCAGCCTCCCGTAGGTGCTCTTTAAAGGAAAACTCCAACATTTTGGGAAATTTGCTTATTTGCCATCTACCCTGGAGTTAGACAAGAAGATACATACCTTTTTCTTCTCTGTGCATGCAGTAGGAGTAGGAAGACGTTGGGAACTAGGCTAAGGAGGAACCTACTTCCAGTGACTGACGCTAAGCTAGGCTAACGGTGCGCATCTTCCTACTCCTACTGCATGCACAGAGAAGAAAAAAGTATGTATCTTAACACTCCAACATTTTGGGAACCCTGGAGTTAGACAAGAAGATGCACACCTTTTTCTTCTCTGTGCATGCAGTAGGAGTAGGAAGACGTTTGGAACTAGGCTAATGGAGGAACCTACTTCCAGTGACTGACGCTAAGCTAGGCTAACAGTGCGTGTCTTCCTACTCCTACTGCATGCACAGAGAAGAAAAAAGGTATGTATCTTCTTGAATGTGGGTAGGGATTCACATTCCTTTACAGCTTTGGGTAGGGCGTTCCACATTGATAATTGCGCATAATTGCGAAACGTGTTTAGTCCCTTGTTTGAGCCGAATCTGGGTTTAACATGATTTGTTGAGCTCCCTCTGGTGTTGTGGTCGTGGTATTCACTGACCTTTGGGAAGTATTTTGACATGTACATGGTAGTTCCCAGGAGGAAATGAGCATGCTTAAGGTAGTTCCCAGGAGGAAATGAGCATGCTTAAGGTAATACTTTTTTTAATGCAGGACCTCTTTAATCGGCATGCAACGAACTGGACATGCAATTGGAGCGGCACACACACACACACATGCATTGTCTTTTCTCAGTCGCCGATGCGATAGAGTCTCTGCGCCTAACCCATCCCATCGTCCTTCCCCCCATGGGCAGCCGGGAGCAGATAGGGCGTCAACGTGAGCCGCGCCCCGGGGACCAATCCAAGTGCTCCTGTCCGTCTTCGTCAAGGACGCCACAGCGTTAGCGATCTGTTGTTGTGCATGTTTTTCCATTGGGTTTATCTTATCGGGGGGGGGGGACCCTTGCATAGTAGTTCCCAGGAGTAAATGAGCATGCTTAATACTGTCGCTTCACAGCAAGAAGGTCCTGGGTTTGATTCCAGGTTGCTGGGTTGCCGCCAGGTACCCAGGTGGGGTATCTCCTGGGCCTTTCTGTGTGGAGTTTGCATGTTCTCCCCATGCTCGCAAGGGTTTCCCCCCCAATGGAAGATGGAGATTTCATTGGAGATAAACCCAATTGAAAAACAGGCAAAACATATCACTAACGCTGACGAAGACGGACAGGAGCACTTGTATTGGTCCCAGGGCGCGGCTGACACTACAGCCCATGTCTGCTCCTGGCTGCCCTTGGGGGGGAAGGACGACGAAGAGAATGTTTGAGATACAATAACACTTTATGATATATAGCACATGAATTCATATGTTTATTTAAATAGCAATTTACTAGACTAACTAAAATACCATGCCCTTAGGCCTAGGGTAGTTAAGAACGGAGACGCTCCCTGCACTATAGGTCAACCCCCCCCAGCTGTTATTCCCACCCACCTACTTGCCCTGCCCCTAAAACACTACAGACGTGAGGGAAGGTGCTGCACTGCACACAGGTCTGGACACTATCACACTATTCATCCAAAGTATCACCACACACTTTCTCAACTTCACGGCAAAAGCCTGGGCGTATATCACACTATTTATCCCAGGGAGGCATGGCTCAGAATGATGAATAGTAATATTAAAATAATGAACACTGAATTATATATATATAGTAGACAGTTTCACAGAGGGAGAAGCGTCCAGGATACTGCGTTCCAATCTTCCACAGTTTACTTAGTTACTTGAATTAATGCCGTTCTTATAATCCACAGCTCGACACAGTTAATATCATTCACGATTCCAAATCACAGTTAGTTTGTTTCTCCACTGACCGCTCTGGAACCAGTTTGCTTGTCAGGCGCGCACTCTGATATGTTTGTATTCCTTTTACTCACGGCATGCAGCGTTGCAATAATGTATCTCTTGGTTGAGGCTCCACTCGTTCAACAGCAGGGTGAACACAGCAGTAGGCAGCAGGAAAGGTTTCCACTGGGAAAAAGCACAAAGAAAGAGTTGCGTGTCCCAGTATTCCAGCAGCTCGGCGTCCTCCGGTGTCGACCTCCCGACTCTCATTCTGCTGCTGTCAAGAACGCATTTCCCCTTTGATCATCTCCCGGGGCTTCATGGCACCGCCTCTACACGCCCGCCAGCCAATCCGCTGCTCCCTCCAGCGGCACACGCCTGCAACGTAAGAGAGGGAACTCCCATGGGTAGATCCCACGCTCAATCAATACACACACCTGCTACCGTTCTGCACTTGCCTGATATCAATTACTCCAGCGCATATCACCACATCAGTTGGACGGCTCCTCTCCTCCCACTGGAACACCATGGACTTCATCTGACAAGGGAAGAATGGACAGCATAGCATGGCACGGCTATATGAAATGACCATAACTACATATATTGCATATGCACTTGCCTGACACCCTGCCAGGTACGCATGTAGATCCTCACAGGACCATCACTGGGGCGTGTCCTCCTCTCAGGGTCAAGCAGGTCCATCAGCACACACACACACACACACAGACACATACACACCCCCACCCGTGACAGGTACACTACATCATCGGCGTATTTAGACCACTTTTACTGGGGCACGTGCCCCAGTATTGATCAGCTGTTCCCCAGTAAAAATTTCCCCAAAAAGAAAAGGCATAGTAGGCGTTTCGCAGTCCCGATAATGGAACGTTTGTCCCCGCGTCCCGCTGCAACAGAACATTGTGAGAACAATATCCCGCATTTCAAAGATCATGGTAAAAACAATAATAATTATGTTTTAAATGTTGTTCATTTAATCAAATGCAACGTCTGTGTTAAAAACCAATGCGCAGCCGAGCCAAGCAACTCAAGCTGTCAGTGTGGCGCGCAGGTGCGTGATGCCGCGTGTTTTATGTAGACAGTGGCAATCAGAAAGGTGGAGAAGAAAGACAGCCGAAAAACTATTAAAGTTAAGCTAGAATAAACAAAACGAGAAAATGGAGGCAACTCTTAAGAAAAAAAGACTTTGCTCATACAACAGAGACTGGGAGAAGACATACATGGCTGAGATCTGTTTTCAGACGATTCGAGTGCAGGATTTGCGAGTAGGGTAAATCTGCAGTGCCGCAGCCCTGAGCTTCACCATCACCCAGGTCAGTGGACTGGGACCTGATTTCAATGTTTACTAATAGAAGTGAGACTCATTGGGCTTGGCTCATTTTCTGTGAAGAGCATATAAAATAACACGTTTTCATTGGTTGCACTATACACTGGACCCGAACGTGTGGAAATTGTAGATGAAAACAAGTAAATATGAAGCAAAAAGGTTCACTGTGTACCACTACCTTCACTGTCTGCCCCACCTTGTTTCATTGATACTGTTTTACATTTTTTTATCACAAAACAAATAGCACTTGTATTTATAAATGTGATCTAGCTGAGATAAATGGCTAATATTAACCATACTGTGTTTATGCTGTCTATATTGGTTGTAATTGAGATAACAGTTAACATGTTAAGTATTAAGTATTTTTACATAAATGGTTATGGCTTTATTGTTTTAAAATCCTAATAATGTTGTGGGTTCACCAGACACACACATATTGGGTGAGTAACCAAAACGTGTACACCACACAAGTATGAATATTACTTGTATGACATGTATCAGCATGTACACATCAAATTAAAACAAATAAAGAACTGGCTATTCATCTACTAATCCTATGGATTATTGAATTATTAACACTTCACTGCTAATAATGCTCAGGAAAAGATGGCTGAAAAGACTTCTATTAATGCAGTGATTTTATCAGCTTGGATACCAAGATTGATGGTTACCTGCAATGATATGGTGGCTGAGAAGGTGAAGCATCTACAGTTTAATAAGATTAATAACAAAATATGCTATATATAGCCTACCGTCTGCATTGAATATGAAATAAAGGCATCTAAATGATAAATTCTTTCTTTAAAAAAAAAAAACAAGCTCAATCAAAAGATTCTACATGATTCCAAAATAGTGAAGAAAATGACTTTAGGAAGAACAAAGGCAGAGGCTCTGGTCAAAGACATCCTTGCTCCAAAGGCAGTGGGTGATGTTCTCCTCAAGGCCTTAACATTAGACAAACCCCTCCCATTCTCCATACAGACGGATGCATCTAACCTAACCCTAACCCTAAAACTGAAATAAAGTAAAAAAAAAAAGAAAATAGTTACAAAATCCGCCCATTTTCGCCCAAAACCGGCAAAAAGAAATTGCGGCGTGCGCGCCTCGCTCGCCCGCTTGGCATCCCTAAGTGCCCCCCTGTGCCCCAGTACAGTGCTTGGTCTAGATACGCCCCTGCACTACACTCTGGGCAGTGTACTGATACCGTGTTTATGTTTAAATGTTTTTTTGTTTTGTTTTGCCAACTATTGGTTTGAAAGTGCTTTACAACAGAGAAAGACAGGCATAAAATGAGCACATAAAGTGCAGACATATAAAAAATAGACAATAATAAAAAGAATAAGATAGAATAGACAGAGTAAAATAGTGCAATACTGCAGTGCAATCAAATAGTAGAATACAATAGACATAAAATGAGCACATAAAGTGCAGACATATAAAATCACAGTTTTTTACAGTGCAATAAAATAGTTCTGGATTACTGTTCAACAGTTTAAAGTCGTCTTTACCTTCTCTGTTTGGTATCCACAGTAAAACCTGACAATCTTTGAACCTCCCTCTCAGGAGGGGCACAGTTCCCTCTCTCAGGGCGCAGTTCTAGGCCTGGGTCCCCTACACAGTTTTAAAGCCTGACAGTCTTTCTTCCTGTTTGATACCCACACAGTTTAATACATGGGAGTTTAGAACCTGTGATAAAAGTAATAAAAGAGTCAAATAAAATGGACAGAGTAAAATAGTGTAATCAGTACAATCAGCAGTGGATTGTAATTTACATGCATCTGGGATAACGCACCAGGTGGTCAAAACGCAGTGGCATCCTTCCAAACAGTGTCACCACACAGCACACAGCACTCTCATTGGCTAATCGTCACAACTGTCCATCATCAGTCATCTGATACAATAAACAATAACGGGACATTTCCCAACTGAGAGCACATATATTAACTAGGGCTGTCAGTTTATCGCGTTAATTAGATTAATTAATTACACAGCAAATTATCGCGTTATGAAAATTAACTCAAAATTAATTACAAAAAAAAAGTTTTTTTTTTTTTTTTTTATATAATTTTTTTTTTTATCTCATTCATTCCATAAGAACGTAGAATACACATTACAGACTTTTTTTATATGGTCCATTTGCATGTTCTTGGTATCTGATTCTAGGGACATCTATGGATCTCAGGGAATGTATTCCCAGTGTCAGAAATACTGTGTCTGTTACTAGGCTTGAGTAAATTGTAATGAACCAAATGAGAATATCAATATTTTTTTTTGTCTTTGACTGTGAATAACACTATGCTCAAATTGACCAGACCTGAAAAATCTAAGCAAATTAATAGATGGAAGATGATTAAACAGAAGGTTTTGTAGATACAGTACTGAATTCTGCCATCCGGACACATGCAATTTGAAATATGATTATAGAATATAGAATATCAGGCATAAAATGGTTATGCGATTAAAATGCGATTAATTAGATTAATTAATTACAAATCCTGTAATTAATTAGATAAATTTTTTTAATCGCCTGACAGCACTAATATTAACACTAGTGGATGTCAGCCATCATGGCCAGCTAGCTGTGTATGCTAATAATGTCATCAAACTGACAAACAGAAAATATGCGGTGGAAATAATTGTATATGTTGTGAACTTATTAGTACATCGACAGATGGGACATTATTGCTTTGAAAAGCTAATTTGAGGTTTATATAGTGTTAGTTAGCTTATAACATCCGTGTATGACCTGGAAGTAGATTGGAACTCATTTTGGAAGTGGAACAGATTTGGCACCACGCCAGGCTACTGTAGTGTAGCCAGCTACACACCTTCTTCAAGCCCATAGTCTCCCTCCCCATCCTCATGATAGACGGCTTCTATGCCAGCCTGCGTCACCCAGCTCTGAAATTAATCCCACTCCAAAGAATTAAGCCACTATTAATGATAAGATATCACTTTATAACTATGATCTAACCCTCTTATATCGATTGGACGGGTCGACATCCTTCAGAGGCTGAAGTGGGAAGCTAGAAGCTAGAGCGAAGATATTGGTATGATATGAAACTAGAGACTTTTGAGGAATATGATACAAACCAAGTCATGCTATCTTACCTGGATAGGGGATAAATATTGATAAAAAGTTAAGCACATTTTCTGGTTAGAATAGTTTAATTAATTAATTCATTCATTCATCATACAGAACAAGTACAGTAAAACTAAAAGAAGTGGGCATGTAACCAGAGTGCAAATATAACAGTAGTGCAATAGCAATATACAATGTGCAAGAGATTAAATTGGAGTATTTGAGTACTGAGTAATAATGATAATCAGATGTACATGTAGATAGGTACATAGATAAAAGAATAAAATAACATAGAACAAGTGCAAGTAGTAATGACAATAGTGATAACAGTAATAGTGAACAGTAGTGGGTGGCAGAGCACGTGAGCGGAGCAGTGCGCAAGCGGAGCGGTGGATTTTGAAGTGAGCGTGGAGTGGGTTTTAAAATGGGTCAGAGCGACTCCGGAGCGAGAGCTCTCCTCCGCTCCGAGCCGCTCCCAGCCGCTCCCAGCCGCTCAGTGCACACGATCACACAGTGCTGATGTAATATACATGTAGTACAATGCCAGAGCAATAGGTGGCGATGTACAAACATGAAGGTAATTTTTAACCAATCAGAAGGGTGAAGTGTACAGTTTTGCTTGTATAGTTGTACAGTGTACCCCACCCACCCCTCCTACCGAACCCCCCCCCCCCACCCAACCACCTCCAATGTACAGTCCCCCCCAACCCCCCCCTAACCTACCCAACCTCCTCCAATGTACAGTTTCTACGTCAAATGTATACTCTTTTTTCTGGACTCTTTTCGTATCACAAACAGTACTGTATTTGCAAATCTGGTATGTCATAAATGTATAGATGTAGCAGTACTGTCTATCTGTATGTCAAGTATGTCATATATGTTACGATGAATTGAAAATGGGGGACCCTGATGTAAACAAGACGAAAGTCTTTCTCTGGTCTGCATCCACTTAACAATTGTATGTATTGAGCTGTACTGTACTGTACCCATTCTGCAATCTATTAATAAAGTTTTCAATCAATCAACCAATCAAACCGTCACTACACATCCTGCTAAGTCAAAGTCGAATCCGCCATCTTTAAATCACCTCGGGACCGGACCTGGTGAATGCAACATTTATTTTCAGTGAGAAACAAAGTGCAATAAAAAAAGGGATACATTCACTGTGTTCTGCCTCATTTATTGATGAAACGAAACCAACATCAACACAATGTACCACCAAGAGCGGAGAGTTTAGTCTCTCAAAAAGCGATGTTGTTAGCTTACATGCTAACGTGAATGGGATCGGCCATAGCATTGCGGCTAGGCTAGCTATCTTAGCATAGTAGCTAGTTAAACGTTATTTAACATTGCAGAATGGGTACAATACAACACGGCTCAATACAAACAATTGTTAAGGGGCCCAGGGGGTGCAGAGTTATCAACACAATGTACCACCAAGAGCAGAGTTTAGTCTCAAAAAGAGCGCTGTTGTTAGCTTACATGCTAACGTGAATGGGATCTGCCATAGCATTGCGGCTAGGCTAGCTATCTTAGCATAGTAGCTAGTTGAATGGATAAACGTTATTTAACATTGCAGAATGGGTACAATACAATACGGCTCAATACAAACAATTGTTAAGGGGCCCAGACTGTTGTAGTTTGGTCATATCAAGCAAATTTACATCATGCTCCAAAAAAAAAATTCTACTGAGCGAACTGTGGAGCGGGGAGCGCTTCTGCGCAAATGAAGCTGAGCGGTGAGCGAGCAGAGAGCGACTTGGGGCGGCGGGCCAACATGAGCGAATGAGAGCGGAACGTGCCGTCTAGAGCGAAGAGCGGATTTCTCGGCCGCTCCGCGCCGCTCACATGCTCTGGTGGGTGGCAGAATTTAATTAGACAGTAGTAATAGCAATGATGGTACAGGGTCCCAACCGTAGGGACTGTCCAATTTATGCTACAGTCCCATATAGTTTAGGGTCAAGACCCTGCATTCTTTGCATGCAGTATGTTAACGTTATTTTCACACACACATGTGTGTGTGTGTGTGTGTGTGTGTGTGTGTGTGTGTGTGTGTGTGTGTGTGTGTGTGTGCGTGTAGGTGGATGGGGGTTCTCAGACATTTACACTCACCATCCAAATCAAACAACAAGAATTCTATAGCCGAAATCTCCAAATGTTAAAAGTTATTGATTTGATACCAAATCACAGTATGAAGTGTTAACTGTTTCGCTAGTTTCCGAACACCAAATCTATGTAATTTATGGTATTAAATCTTTCTGCAACAATCTACTACGCATAGTTGAGCTTGGGATTGGCCACCATATGTTCCTTAATCGAGCCTAATGTCCTAAGCCCTCAAATATTTTTTGAATAGGCGCAAATCAAAACAATTTATTATCAGAAAAAAAGCTTAAACTGCATCTTAATCTTCAGGGTTTCAGCTTTCAGATTGTGTATAACACTTCTATGTATCTACAGTTGACCTTGTATTCCCTCCTAAAGAAAATAACATTTCAAAGAAAATTGGGTATATGTAGGTCACTGAGGGCTGATTGATTGATTGATTGATTGATTGATTGATTGATTGATTGATTGATTGATTGATTGAAAGAAGACAGATTGCAGAATGGGTACAGTACAGTACAGCTCAATACACACAATTGTTAAGGGGATGCAGACCAGAGAAAGACTTTCGTCTTGTTTACATCAGGGTCCCCTATTTTCAATTCATAATTGGAAGGAACACGCCAACATTTTGGGAAATTAGCTTACCATCTTCTACAGAGAGAGAGAAGAAGATAGATACCAGTTTCCTCCCTGTGCGTTCACTCAGTAGAAAGCTATCTGGCTGCATATTAGCCTAGTTTAGCACAATGAATGAAAGCGGACCTGGCCGGGTAGCCTTCGGAAGAGGTGTTAGTTGGACAATGCCTAGGCTATGTCCGCTTCCATTCATTGTGCTAAGCTAGGCTAACGTGCAGCCAGATAGCTTCCTACTGAACGCACAGAGAGAAAACTGGTATCTATCTTCTTGTCTCTCTCTGGAGAAGACGATAAGCTAATTTCCAAAAATTTTGGCATGTTCCTTTAAGTTCATACCAAAGACAAACTTGCATAGCTGATGATTTGCACTTGAAAATGTTCCTAATGCTTCCACCTGTTTCCACCAGCTTCAGAAATGTTATTTGAATCTGTTATGGGGATATGGCTAGAGAGGACTCTGGTGGAATGCCTGGGAGTCACTATGCTGGACAGATGAAGCAGTTTCTTCAAACCCATAGTCTCTCTAGCCATATCCCCGACATGACAGATTCAAATTGCATTTCTAACGAGGTAACTGAGGGGGAAGAAAACACATCAACCATCCACTTCACAAAGTTCTTGTGTGCTGAAGGCTGAAATTCCTTCTGACTCTTCCTCAAACATGACTTCAGTGGCTGTGTTTACATAATGCACCACTTGGGGCGAGAATGACTTCCTTGCCTCTCTCAAGGCGTTTCCAGTTGATGGTCTTCTTTGGTCATGTCTCCCAGCACCTCCTCCTCGTCTTTGGTCATGTCTGTAAGGGTTTGTGGCGAGGGGAGGTGAGGAGAACCCAAATGCTGAACAACGATACCAGAGAGAGGAGGCAGAGACGACGGAGTGAAAATAATCAGGCTTTTACTGAGTAGCAGTAAACAATCAGCGTTTACAAGGAACAAACAAAACCGAACTTCAAAAAACGAGAAACTAAATCCTCAGCAAAACTGGAAAACATGGACTAGGAATACAGGAACGGACTCACTGGGAAAACAGGAAACTTCACAAAAGGTGAACAGAGTGCATGACAGAACACAAGGGTAGAACAAAACAATGGCGCGACCAGGGAGTCAGTAATGGGCAGGTATAAGTACTGCCCGTGATTGATAAGGAGCGCAAGCTGGATAAGGACAGGCCTGAACAAGACTGGCTGAATATGATAAACACTAGAAAAATATAGTAATTATAAAGAGATCATCTCCACACTAGAAACAAACATGTAAATGTAAGGAGATTATCTCCACACTAGAAACATATATGTAAAGAGAATATCTCCACACTAGAAACATATATGTAAAGAGATTATCTCCACACTAGAAACATATATGTAAAGAGAATATCTCCACACTAGAAACATATATGTAAAGAGAATATCTCCACACTAGAAACATATATGTAAAGAGATTATCTCCATACTAGAAACATATATGTAAAGAGATTATCTCCACACTAGAAACATATGTAAAGAGATTATCTCCATAATAGAAACATATATGTAAAGAGATTAAACCATAATAGAAACATATATGTAAAGAGATTATCTCCACACTAGAAACATATATGTAAAGAGATTAAACCATAATACACAACCCAGACTGGGGGAAGACATCATACCAGGAAGGGGAGTGACAAAGACAACATGAACAGAGGCAGAACATTAATCATAGCATTAATCATAGCCAGCCAACCTAGGCATAAATGCATGAGAGGGTTCAGTATCTGGAGTTGCCCACCAGAGGGCAGCAGAAGGCCACTGTTCACATTGTTCAGGAAGGAACCCCGGCTGGGACTGTGACAATGTCTCCCACCGCCTCCTCGTCCTTGGTCATGTCTCCCAGCGCCTCCTCCTCGTCTTTGGTCATGTCTCCCAGCGCCTCCTTCTTGTCTTTGGTCATGTCTCCCAGCGCCTCCTTCTTGTCTTTGGTCATGTCTCCCAGCGCCTCCTCCTCATCATTGCTATGAACTCCTTGCCCCTCAGTCCCCACCTCCCTCCAGCTGTAATTAATAGCGTTGTGCTCACTTCAGCTCATCTATTCCCTGTGTATAACCCACACTCATTACTGGCAGAGGCATCTCACTAATCCAATTTGGAGCCCTGCATAATCTTCAGGAGCGCCGGACACATTATGGAGTATTTGAGTGAACCATCCTAATATGTGTGTGTGTGTGTGTGTGTGTGTGTGTGTGTGTGTGTGTGTGTGTGTGTGTGTGTGTGTGTGTGCGTGTGTGTGTTTGTTTGTTCTATTGAGCTATTCTCTGAAGAGGGGGAGAGCCGCTGGAATTAGTGTGATTATCATAATTTTCACTCTACACCCAACATCACTGTTCAGAATTATGCAGAGATAAGATCCAAAACAAATCATAGTTCTCCTTTTGGGTTTTAGGTTCTGGAAGTCAAAACTACAAGCACAAGGTATTTTATCAACAGCCACTCATTTCTACCAGGTAACTGAATAGATTTGAAAGGAACAGTGGCAATTATGCTAAACCAGGCTGTCGCCTGTGACCAGTCCGGCCTTTTTTAAAGCATGCCACTTTCAGTGAGCTCATCACAGAATCAATACACGGTGAAAGGAAAGTGGTGGTTTAGCTTTTTGAATAGTCATCCATGGACTGGAGAACAAGAGGGTCAGACCAGGCCACAGGAGGAGTGCAGTACTACTGGCTGGCCACTAGGTGTCAGTATGTAGCTGTGGGTCAGACCAGGCCACAGGAGGAGTGCAGTACTACTGGCTGGACACAAGGTGCCAGTATGTAGCTGTGAATCACGCTCAGGGACCTTTCTTATTTGCACTCACACAGGTGCTGAAATATTAGCAGTGGTCAAACACTGTGCAGACCAGAGTTGGAGACGAGACGGTGGACACTGATATTATCAACGATATTCTAAACTTAGGCCAACCCTGAAAGTGGCTTCTCCTGGAGTTATGGTCTACTGAACAAATGTTTAATTTTCCTGGTTAAAACGTCTGGAAGAGCTGTGGGGCACTTGACCCACGGACTGCAGCAAACCTGTACTTTAAACTTTTCTTTTCATTATTCTTTTCAACACCTGCCCACGCACTAAACTCTCTCCTTATCAATCACAAGTATCCACACACACACACACACACACACACACACACACACACACACACACACACACACACACACACACACACACACACACACACACACACACACACACACACACACACACACACACTCACACACACACACACACACACACACACACACACACACACACACATACAGAGCTAGTTTTGTCCTCATATGAGAAGAAAAGACATGAATGATGTGGCACACAGTGGTTTACCTCATCAAAAGCTATAGTCTTCATTTGGCTGTTTACAATGCAAATGAAGAGGATCACAGGCACTTTTAAATAACCAGGCTCAGTCCACCACGGGCACTTTTAAATAACCAGGCTCAGTCCACCACAGGCACTTTTAAATAACCAGGCTAAGTCCACCACAGGCACTTTTAAATAACCAGGCTCAGTCCACCACAGGCACTTTTAAATAACCAGGCTCAGTCCATCAAAGGCACTTTTAAATAACCAGGCTCAGTCCACCACAGGCACTTTTAAATAACCAGGCTCAGTCCACCACAGGCACTTTTAAATAACCAGGCTCAGTCCACCATGGGCACTTTTAAATAACCAGGCTAAGTCCACCACAGGCACTTTTAAATAACCAGGCTCAGTCCACCACAGGCACTTTTAAATAACCAGGCTCAGTCCACCACAGGCACTTTTAAATAACCAGGCTAAGTCCACCACAGGCACTTTTAAATAACCAGGCTCAGTCCACCACGGGCACTTTTAAATAACCAGGCTCAGTCCACCACGGGCACTTGGGTGCTCAGTCCACCACGGGTAATTGGGTGCCAATTAGCGGGATTAACTAACCTCTTGATTGCAACAAGGTTCTGTTGTCATTTGAATTAATGAGGCAGGTCGATGGGAAATTTGAACTGCTGCAATTGGATGTTTCTCAGATGACAAAGTGACTATTGATGGAAAAAGGCTTCTAATTTGGTTTCTTTTTCTTCATGCCTTATTACCTCCAGAATAGTCTTTGCCTCACATTTGTTATCGTTAAAATCCTTTCTTTGTTCCTTTCAGAACACTCAATTGCTATATTACAAACAGCGTAATTCATAATTTTTCCCCTTCACATATCACTTTAAGACACTACAGGTTTGTCGCACCAGAGGGGTCAGAGTGCAGGGGCAGCCACCTGGGCACACCTGAATCAGGTTTAGGTTCAAAGGACAGGGACAGACACATTGGCTGTTGCAAGGGTCAAACCTGTGACCTTCCAGGGTTATGGGACAACTTCTCTAACCACTAGGCGACCATACTGCTCTGTGAGGAGTAGTGTTGGAGTGATGCATGCCGCGCTGACCTGGATGACAGTGGAACAGAGGATGGCATGTAACCTGGTAACTTTTTTGTTTAATATCTGTAATACTGGGAAACCGGAGGGTTTGCACTCACAACTGTACCCAACTAATATGAGACATGGATATAGCACAAGGAAAGCATTAGATTCATGCTTTACTTTACCTCTACCAAAAACAAATGCTCTGAAAAAGACGGTATGTATAGAGCAGTTGCTTATTGGAATAAAATACCCAGAAATATAACTATGATAAGGAACAAATTTATGTTTAAAAAAAAGTTTTAAATTGCACTCATGAATAATGAGTGACATTTTGGCCATTGACTTTTGAAATTAGTATGGAAATATAAAGGTGATCGGTGACTTGAGAAAAGTTATGCTATAATATGAGTTCAAATCATATATATGATTTTGATCTGTTGATGATTACTGAATATGTAATTTGTATTTTATGGTTGAGAATTGTGATATCTAACTTATGAATATTGAATGAGCTTTTATTCACTGTTTTGTTCGTTGTGATGTTTTCTTGTGAGTACTTCAATGTTTGTGGATTTATATTTTTATGTTATTTTTTTTGTGTGTGTTTGTATTTTTAATGTTTGGACCCCAGGAAGAGTAGTCTCACTTTGGTGTAGACTAATGGGGATCCACAATAAAACAATAAAAACAATACTGCTCCTTCAGAAGAAGTCTGTACAATATCAAGGTACAACTCGAGCATAAATTGTACCCTTGATAAACTCGAGCATAAATTATACCCTTGATAAACTCGAGCATAAATTGTACCCTTGATAAACTCGAGCATAAATTGTACCCTTGATAAACTAGATGTGGCTTTAGCCCATGGAGTGTCGATAGAAATGTTGTTCTTCTTCTCCAAAAACACAGGATTTAAAGTGAACCCTTTCATTTGCGATTCTATACCACGATTGAGTGCTGTACAAATACCTAATAATAGCATTAGATAGATTCATCTCGTTCTGAGTGCACTGATTGGTAATTTACTGTAATATGAAATCTGTGATCCATCTGTCCTTCTTAAAATCGCATTGCAATAGCTGTTCCTGTGAGCATGTAAACACCACAGCGTTGCTCCATTCCCATAGATCTGCGATCTATAATCTTATGAAATCCTATGAAATTAGGCCAACTGTTTTATGTCAAACAGAAGAGAGAAGAGAGAGAGAGAGAGAGAGAGAGAGAGAGAGAGAGAGAGAGAGAGAGAGAGAGAGAGAGAATCAAGAGAATCTATTAATAAACAAAACAGTTTGCGGCGCTTTTCCCACACAGCAGTTCCATGACATGAATCATACATGCAGCCAGGTTCAGGTTAATCGAGCCAACAGGAAAAAATGGGTTGAGGAATCAATGAGGTGAGACTTCCAGATCAATCCTCAGGCAACGCTCTGGGCTCCCTCGATTTCTCTCATCTCGCATTCCCTCCAGTTCCTACTGGGTATAACTGTGTGAGGACTCCCAAAACAGACCCCACCCCGCTGCCATCACCACCCCAAACTAATTTAGAATGACAAAGACTGAAAATCTACATTTCTCAAGATATGTCATCTCTTCAATCTCAAACCCACAGTAATGATCCCGGGGAAGCGCCATTTTGAGAAGTGCAATTTAAAGAAAAGATTTGGGGGGGGGGGGGGGGGGGGCAAGGGAAAGATGTCTAGGAGCAGCAGAGGAGGAAGAGCGAGAAAAGATAAAGTGAGAGAGAGAGAGAAGGAAGTGTTAGAGTGGGTACATTTAGACCGCATGGTGGTTTTATAGGATGTAGAACCCAAACGCAGACAGGCAGAGGATAGACAGGAGGCAGGTGTTGGTTCTCAAACAATGGACTGTTCATTTAACGCACAAGGAAAACGGGAGACTCCAAAATAGGGAAAATAAAGGGAAGACAACACTGTCTTCAAAACAAGTTATCGCATAAACACATTAACTGAACTATACGGTAAAACGGGGAAAGCAAGGGGGAGAAAACTCTGTCTCCAAAACAAGGCACAAAACAAAGGACGACGGTGCTACATAAACACATAAGGAGGAATACAAGCGAAATGCTAGACACGGCAATAACAACAATGGCAACAGACTTATCCTCCAAGACTGGAGCGATACGCGTTTCTTCAGGCTAGTGTACTCACAGCAATGCTCAGCGATTGGCTGACAATCTGAATTACACTACAAGGAGGCCGGGAAAAAAGAGCAGCAGCAGCAAAATCACAGGAACATCCAGCGAACACATATCACGACAGGAACAGCAAAACCAAAGTAATGACCCGACCAGGAAGGCAGGGCAGACAACACTTATATACACAGTAAGGCTGTCCCCGAACCCTGTTTTTAGGGTTCGAACGTTCGCCAGGGTTTTTCCGAACGGACGTTCGAACGTTCGTTTTTTTTATTAATTAATTCAATTATTATAGATTTTACGGGGGGCAGCATTGCATAGTCTATTGGTGAAAATTTTTTCGTTTACAGTGGTGGCTGTTCATGTAAACATGTAAACAAAGCACTCAGAAGAAAATAAAGGGAAAAGACAGCAGTCAAACATACCGGTAATATCATATAACGCACTCACTTTTTTGTTGGGTATGCGCGCCAGCCACTTCACCCACGCGTTGCTCGATGTTTACTCCAGAATCTTTTATCTCAAGTTGTTTTGTTTCTTTCTTTCTCCTGCATGGCCCCGTACTTCAGATTTAGGTTGTTGGAAACGGTGGATCTTTTGGGCAAGGTGTAAATGGGCATGTGCTTGAGCACTGCTGTGTTGTGTGTAACCCGCTCTAGCGTCCCCACCTCCCCGGTCGTGTCGCGTGTGCACCAAACGTTCCACCCAAAAACGGATTAAATTTTTTTGCGAACGTTCGAACCCATTCATTAAAATCCGAATGCCAGCGTAACAAACGAACGTTCCAACGTTCGAACTTTCGGGCTCAGCCTTAATACACAGACTGATTGAAACATGAGGGTTGATTGGAAATGAGACACACCTGGGAACAGAACGACAAGACTGGAGTAAGGCTAAATAACAACACAAGACAAGACTAAACACACTGGGGAAATAACACTAAAGACAATAATCACAAGCTAAACCAGACAAGGGAAAACAAGGGGCAACAGGTACACTGGGATAGACAGCAAGATGGGGAGAACACTCAGAAACATGGACGGTTTGACCAGACATAAATGTACACAGAGTTCAAGGGGCAATGACGAGAATTGTCCAGCAGGTGGAGGTAGAAGTCCATGCAAAGGTGGGGGCAAGTGAGGAGGAACTGCTGGACCGTAACAGGAAGTATAGAGAGAGAGAGAGAGAGAGAGAGAGAGAGAGAGAGAGAGAGAGAGAGAGAGAGAGAGAGAGGAGTCTGCTCTGAATCATTAGTTTGGTGAAAGCACTGCTGTTAAGGGATTAATTGAGTGTCCGCATGAGCCATCGGCCGGCGGGGTTGGAAAGCTGCTGTCGTCAGCGTAAGCAGGTGGGCGGCCATGCAGAGGAAAGTTAGGGGGAAATTAAGCTGTATACTTCCTGATTGAGGTCCAGTAATCACTGGAGTTTAATAACGAGAAGCCACTTTGAGGGACTAAGCCGATGAGCGGTGGGTGGTTCAAGTGTCTGGAGGAGAGAGAGGACTGTACTGTCTGTCTATAAAAAAGGCTTTGAAGAGCAGTTAGATCACCTACAAACATCTGGAAATCAGGTGAGAGGGCAGGGAGCCATATTGTCACCGTCGTTTCGAAGCGGTTTGACTTTGCTCTTCGACACAGCAGTGGCTTTTCAAATTGAGGTCACGCTGTCATTCTCTGACAGGGAACAATGGCTGAACGCTTTATCAAGATCTGATCATCTTTCTTCGCTTCTCGCCATCCCACCAATCTCGAGTCTCAAGGCACAAAGTCTACACGCACACACACACACACACACACACACACACACACACACACACACACACACACACACACACACACACACACACACACACACACACACACACACACACACACACACACACACACACACACACACACACACACACACACACACACTTTTAATTCCTCCCTCAGGATGCAGATGACTCTCAGGATGCAGATGATACATTTCTCGCTGCCACGCAGGCACGTGCACACATAGAGCCCAAGGGGTGCTTGAGCACCTGCCTTTTTGAGCCTCGTAAAAAAAGTGCCCTTTCTGAAAAAAAAATTTAAAAAATGTTTTCGTTATGCATATAGACTGCCCTTCCAACTGATAAATGTCAGGATGGAATCAAAATATTAGGTAAAGAGTTTGCACGGCCTCCTCAGCGTGCCTCTCCGCGGACCTATATATTTTATGCATGGGTGGTGATGATGATGATGATGATGATAGAAACCGCTGTGGCGCATACAGTTGAATGCTGGTATTATACTCACTGAGGGACACAAAGAAGTCAAGTCCGATGGGATTTGGGAATCTCAAATACAAATCGGGATTGGAATAAAAAATGCAATTATATTAAATAATACAGAATATACAGCACTTCTTGGGGTCTGTAGGGTAAGCACTTATTCCCTCCCCCCTGAACATTTATGGAGATGTATGGGCCTTTTAAGTCAGTGATAAAAGTGTCTTTCAAGGATAAATGAGCCCCTGCACTGATTATTATAGTTCAATATTCAATATTTGATGACCAAAACCCCCCAAAAAGGATAAAAATGGGCCCCCCCCCCCCTGAAAAGGGCAGTTAAAAAAAACGGGCTTGTTTTAACGCGCGCTCGGTTAAAACACACACAGGCCCAGTGCCCTTTTCAGCCTTTGAGCACCTGACCCTCTAAAGTCCTGTGCACGTCCCTGAGTGGGTGTGTATCTGTTAGTGGCTTGATGTGATGGAAATTAGTCAGAAGGATTACGACAAACATCTGTATCTCCAGTATGCACCCTCCCAAGTGATGATGTTTGGAGGGCGTGGAGGAGATGTATTATAGGACATGAGTGTCAGCTTCCTCATGGTTGCATTGATCCATTGGTGGACTGTTTCCAACATGGTGGACTTGATCACCTGCAGTGATGTAGACATCCTTGTCATCTGGGAACTGTCCATCTGTTAACAACTTATTTGACAGGAATGAGAAAATGTCTGGTTACACCTGGCGCAACTAACTCCTCGTCAACAGAAATATCTCTACTTGACGTGTATTGTGTCTAGCACAATAAAAGCTTTCCCATAGAGCTCTGCATAGAGCTCTGCATTTCGCTTGATCAGTGCTGTCATTTGATTCAAGCACTCTTCCTGAAATTGGTGTACTGCTCTTGTCCCGTAGACTCGAGTTGATGGACAGATACGGCAGCAGCCGCAGACTCACACACCTTATTGTCTAATGTAACCAGGTCTTTACTGCCCTCCTCAAAGGGATTCCCATTGCTCAGCAACACCTCCATCAGGTCTTTGGCATGGCGTTGACATTGGTGCCGAGATGCAGATCCTTTCTTGTGATGAGGACGTTCTTCACAATCATCGTTTGTTCTTCACAATCAACTGTTGTTTACAGTTCTCATATCTAACTCTCTCCACATATTTATTGTCTCATTGTGTGAAATATCATATAAGATATGCTCCAATCATGTTTATTTTATTTTTATTCAATTACTCATTCATGAAAACCTAGGTACAGGCACCAACATCACCATTCTAGGTTCAATAGAATAAAAGGTAAGAAGCGTAAATCGAAATAAATACAGAAATTGCAGCCATCTTTGATTTTTTCCATACCAGAATATTCAAAACATCAATATTTGAACTCCAGTTGATTCCTCACACAGTATTAACTTAAAATAGCAATACAAAATTATATTACACAGCAATTGTGTGAACATTAAGACGTTTTTAAAGAATTCATGATTTCGATTGTGGCCATTTTGGATACATTTTTATTAGATTCAACTGGTTCCTTGACACTCAAGCCAAAATTGTTCTATAGATCCTTATCTTCAAATTAGAAGTGAAAACAAAACTTTCACATATACATTTTAAATGACTGAGTGTCCAGGCACCCCACTATCAGAAAAGTGTGTGGTTTTCTGGTCAGCAGGAGATGTGCATCTCTGGCAGCTTATGGTCAGTGGCATTGTTCGTCAAATAGTGTTGAACTTGAGTGTTACACCCTGAGGGCATAGTATAATAGACATATTAGCATGGTAGGTAGTAGTATACGGATAGTAACATAGTACATAGTAGTAAGGTACTAGTAAAAGACAGTTATTTATATATATATATTATATTGTAGAAATCATCGGAATAGAGAAACGCACAATTTCTATCAGTTGACAACACAAAGCCGTGTGTCATTTATTTCGCAGTAGCACAAGTGACAGCTGTCAGAACTATGCCGGGCTAGCATATGGATAAAAGTTCCCATATTATGTGCATTACACAAACTAAAAACAGATATTACATTACATTACACAAACTAAAAACAGATATTACATTACATTACA
The DNA here is from genome assembly GCF_963971535.1 of Notolepis coatsorum. Taxonomy (NCBI): domain Eukaryota; kingdom Metazoa; phylum Chordata; class Actinopteri; order Aulopiformes; family Paralepididae; genus Notolepis; species Notolepis coatsorum. Next base: position 38,138,186 of record NC_140183.1, on the reverse strand, counting down.
CAAACTAAAAACAGATATTACATTACATTACACAAACTAAAAACAGATATTACATTACATTACACAAACTAAAAACAGATATTACATTACATTACACAAACTAAAAACCGATATTGTCTGAATTACTAGAAGAAAGAAATACACCACCTTTGGCTGATAGTAATTTATTAATTTCCTAGGATTTCTTTTGGTCTAATAAATGTTTAAGGTTCTTAGATGGATCCCCTGCTGCCTCCTCCTCCTCTTCCTCCTCCTAATCCTCCTCCTCCTCCTCCTCCTCCTCCTCCTCCTCCATGGGGAGCAGCGTACTGGCTCATGTAAAATGGCAGGCCATGCATTATGCAGCAGCTTAGGTCACCGCGCTGGATCTTTATGTCCTCGGCTACTGTCCACCTGTCGCTGCTCTGGTCGTAGCGCTCCACGTTGGAGACGGGGGTGAAGCCCTCGATGCCTCCGACCACGAAGAGCAGGTCGTCCAGCACCGCAATGCCAAAGCTGCTGCGGGGGGTGAGCATGTCTGGCAGGGCGCTCCAGGTGTCAGTCAAGGGGCTGTAGGCCTCCGCGCTACGCAGGTAGTTTCCAGGGTATAACCCTCCCACCTGAGGACAGGACACATGAGAGGAATGTTTTAGTGTGTGGTTATGGCAGGCAGACACTGTATTAATCCATTTAGGGAAATGAGGGCATCACAGAGGCATTAAAAGTCAAATGATACATATCTACAATTATCTAGTATAAAGCATTTGTCTCCGTGTGCACCTACCGCATAGACTCTTCCTCCGTATGCAGCGACTCCCACTCCGTAACGCCTGGTGCTCATGGGGGCGATCAGAGTCCACTGGTTGGTGTCTGGGCTGTAGCACTCAGCTGTGAACAGACACCCCGCCCTCTTGTTCTCGCCACCACAGATGTAAACCTGTAATAAGAAAGAATATTCTAATTTAGTTTATATATTCCATTTGATTTCATTCTACTTTAATTGTCTGTTAATGTTGATGCACCAAAGGACCCAGACACATCTTTTGTATGTGCAAGCTTACTTGGCAATAAAGACATTTATGATTTCTGATCTAACGTTCCTTGTGTTCATCTAGCACCCTGTGTCCCTCAGTTCCACCCACCTTGCCCTGGAGGGCTGCTGCCCCGGCGCCCCCCCTGTGCTCCAGCATGGGTGAGATCACTGTCCACTGGTCGGTTTCAGGCTCGTAGCGCTCGGCGGTGTTCAGTATCCTGTTTCCGTCTCTCCCTCCCATGGCGTAGATACAGCCGCCCAACACGACCACGCTGAGATCCCAGCGGCGTGATTGCATGGGAGCCGCCAGCAGCCAGCTGCGAGTGACGGGGTTGAACCTGCGCACACTGTTGAAAGCCTTTCTGCCGCCGCCCAAGCCACCGATGCAGTAGACCAGACCGTGGAGATAAGCGGTGCCGTGGCACCACCGGGGACTCTCCCCCTCAACGCTCACGTCCATCCATCCACCGGCTCGGATATCGTAAGCCTCCATGGTCAGGATGCCGCCATGCCAGCCTTCGATGGCCAATAGGACCTCCTGGGGCAGGCGTGGACGCATCAGGGGGTTTGGGAGCCTGTCAGAGCCAGGGGGGTTCAGGACGCTGAGGATGAGGGGCCTGCAGTCGTGGCTGTCCCTCACCACAGGGTTGTTCTGGACGTTGTTCAGCAAGTAGTCAGGCCTCATCAAGCCCATGCGAACCTGGGAAGAGACAAGCAGACAGCGGGTACAACTTAGACATCGGTTGTAGACGGTTTCTGTTGCTAGGGAACAGTTTGGACCCAAATGTTTGAGAACCACCGTACTAGGGAACCTAGTGTTGTTTTAATGTAATGCACAGTAATACAATTCATTTTTTTTTTTTTATATAAATGTTTTTATTTTATTTTCATACATAAAACAGAACATAACAGTACAATAATAATAATAATAATAACAATGGCAACAGCGACGACAACAATAATAACAGTAACATGAATCATAATGACCTTGACAAGAGACAGACAAACAAGAAAAAGTTAAATTATAAAAATTAAATTAAAAATAAATGTGGCTCAGGCACTAGCAACCATGTTTGTGTATCCGTAATACAATTAGTTACCTTGGGCAGCAGCAAAGGGATGTGTGTTTTACGCTCCTCACGGGAGTGGTCGATCGAACGGAGGACGGCCTCGAACACCGTCTCCTCGCTCTTCACGTTCAGGTCATCCCTCTCGATGATGTCCACCAGTTGCTGCGGGGACAGCTCCACAAACTCCTGTGAGACGTGCAACATCTCCTCAAAGTGGCACACGATGAAGAGATGGGCCTTGCGCCTCAGTTCAGGGCAGCAGTAGATGTCCACCAACCTCCAGATGCCGACACAGTTTTCCAGAGACAGCTGGCCTTCTAGGAAGTCAGAGCACGCTCCTACTATGCCAGTGACGCGAAGCTGGTCTGCAGCCACCAGAAGCTCTTCCACGTTCTCTGCTGTCACCAGTACAAAGCGTGTGTAGGAGTACTCTATGATGAGCTGCATCATACCCGGGGACACCCCAGGGATAGTGTAGACTGCTTTCTCTGAGTCGCTCCAGCGAGTGAAGAGGGCTCTGTGGGACGCAGAGTATAGAGATATCTGATGAGTAAACAGTAAGCAACATTCTGTCCTGTGTAGTCATATATTTTCACTGTAGCAGTATAGGGTCTTAGCACAGTAGAAGTATAGTATTTGTTTACAGTAGAAGTACAGTATAGTATCTGTTTACAGTAGAAGTACAGTATAGTATCTGTTTACAGTAGAAGTACAGTATAGTATCGTTTTACAGTAGAAGTACAGTATGGTATCTGTTTACAGTAGAAGTACAGTATAGTATCTTTTTACAGTATAGTATCTGTTTACAGTATAGTATCTGTTTACAGTAGAAGTACAGTATAGTATCTTTTTACAGTAGACGTACAGTATAGTATCTGTTTACAGTAGAAGTACAGTATAGTATCTGGTTACAGTAAAAGTACAGTATAGTATCGTTTTACAGTAGAAGTACAGTATATTATCTTTTTACAGTAGATGTACAGTATAGTATCTGTTTACAGTATAAGTACAGTATAGTATCTGTTTACTAACCAAGCTAACCTGAACCAAGCTAACCTGAACCAAGCTAAGCTGAACCAAACTAACCTGAACCAAGCTAACCTGAACCAAGCTAAGCTGAACCAAGCTAACCTGAACCAAGCTAACCTGAACCAAGCTAAACTTACCTGAAATAGTCACTGCAGTCACACAGGAGGGCCTTGTGGGCATTCAACTCAGTGCTGTTGACTTTAATAACCACATCACAGAACGTTCCCTCCAGACGCAGCTCATTAAGGATTGTACAGGACATTGTTTCCTTTTCCATGTGGTGATTTTAAAATGGTATCTACAGAATATATTCAAGCTTACAGACAAGTAGCCGGAAACAAGTCTTCTGAGATATGAGAACTTCTTCTTCTTCTTCTTATTTGAATTTCCGGCAGTGTAGACGCATCGTGGCGTATTACTGCCCTCCACAATTCTTGCTTCGCCCACACTTGAGAAAGTTTACACTCCTCTTCTTCTTCTCATCTTCAAAACACATTTCTATCATCTCTGTCTCCTTCTTCTCTGCTCCTCTTGTCATACAATCACAATACAAACATCGTCTCCTCTCTTCTTCTTCTTCTTATTTGAATTTCCGGCAGTGTAGACGCATCGTGGCGTATTACTGCCCTCCACAATTCTTGCTTCGCCCACACTTGAGAAAGTTTACACTCCTCTTCTTCTTCTTCTCATCTTCAAAACACATTTCTATCGTCTCTGTCTCCTTCTTCTCTGCTCCTCTTGTCATACAATCACAATACAAACATCATCTCCTCTCTTGGAGGGCCCCCCCAAGAGGGGGAACCCTCCATCTCATCGCCACTGAGAGAATTGTTAATATATACTGTACACAAATGTTCTAGAATGTTCTATTATGACATCATATTGTGTTACACAAATGTTCTAGAATGTACTATTATGACATCATACTGTGACATCACAAATGTTCTAGAATGTCTATTATGACATCATACTGTGACATCACAAATGTTCTAGAATGTTCTATTATATCATCATACTGTGACGTCACAAATGTTCTAGAATATACTATTATGACATCATACTGTGACATCACAAATGTTAAAAAATTTGCTATTATGACATCATACTGTGACATCACAAATGTTCTAGAATGTTTGATTATGGCATCATACTGTGACATCACAAATGTTCTAGAATGTTCTATTATGACATCATACTGTGACATCACAAATGTTCTACAATGTTTGATTATGACATCATACTGTGACATCCAGTGATGGGAATAACGGCGTTATAAATAACGGCGTAACTAACGGCGTTAGTTTTTTCAGTAACGAGGATTACTCTTCCAATCTTAATAACGCCGTTACTGTTACTGCCAAAAAATGCGGCGCGTGACTATAATTGAAGCTGTTTTTTTCATCAGACAGATCTCTGCACTGAGAAGCAATACTTTTTTCCCTTGGTTAGTGGGCAGTGCGCGATTGGCTGAGGTTGAGTAAAATGTATAATACAAAGTATAATAAAATATGTAAGTAAAATTGATAGAAATAAAGAAAAACAAGACAATGAAATAAAGATAATAATTCATTTAAAAGCTATTTTAAAAAGGTAAGTTTTGAGCAGTGCCAACCGAGTCTGCTGTCCTAACAGACTTGGGGTCTGTAGGGTAAGCACTTATTCCCTCCGCCCTGAACATTTATGGAGATGTATGGGCCTTTTAAGTCAGTGATAAAAGTGTCTTTCAAGGATAAGTGAGCTCCTGCACCGATTATTATAGTTCAATATTCAATATTTGATCACCAAAACCCCCCAAAAAGCATAAAAAGGCCCCTCCCCGCCCAAAAAGGGCCCCCAAAAATAGCACAGGCCCAGTGCCCTTTTCAGCCTTTGAGCACCTGCCCCTCTAAAGTCCTGTGCACGTCCCTGCTGCCACGTAAGTCACATAAATAATTAACGTTTCATCAACTCTTGTCATGTTCGCAAAGCACCACTTTTCACCAGGACTTTCGCAAAGCACCACTTTTCTGCTTCTTGGAAAGAAGACTAGACTATAATCTTCACACAGCGATTACAAAGGTAATGAGAGGGAATGGGGTGAATACACCGGGAGCACAGAAAACCGTGACAGGAAAACACCTTGTTCCCTCTGATCACTTCTTAATGTTCCACACCACTCGGTGGGGAGACTTAATATATTATATTATATAGATCCGACTGAAAACGACCTACGATCACGCTCATCAGCTTGCGCCATTATAGGACATTTACAAGACTGCAAACAAAAAGAGCTTTCCTCTCTCCCTGCTGAAGAAAGCTGATCCTTGAGGGTTGATGTCTGGTCCATTGATTGTGGCCGTCCTTTGGCTGCTATGGGAGAAAAACCTGTTTGTTTGAGGACACAGTCTAAAAATAAGACTTGGAGTGCTCGCCTTGGGCCGGTTTGCGCAGGCTGAGTTGCTGTTTGATGGGCGTCACTATGGACTGAGGTGAAAGCTATGCTGGACTTCCAGCTGGCTAATGGTACTCTTTATATCAGGCCTGGAGAAGGGTGCTGGTACTGAGGGGTAACTAGGGCGAGATGTCCTGTTGTGGACATCTGCGGAGGACAGGTGCGGAGTGAACAGGTTGGGGCAGGCAGGGAACATGGACACAGATGAGGGTGGTGTGGGTGGGTGGGTGTGTGTGTGTGTGTGTGTGTGTGTGTGTGTGTGTGTGTGTGTGTGTGTGTGTGTGTGTGTGTGTGAGTGTGGGTGTGTGGGTGGGTGGGTGGGGTTATGGCACAGTCGAACGAGAGTCGCCAGGAAATGGACAGGCACAGGTGGCTGCTTGTCTCCGGGTGAAAGTGTCAGAAGTGCTGAGTCGAGACCTCTGCTGTGTGCGGAACGGTCCGGATTGAACCAGTAACCTCGCTCTCCCCCCTGCACGCTCCTCAGCCTGCTGTAACATTGGGTGTTGGGGGTGTGCCACGGCTGGGTCACAAGCGCCAGGCGTGCCAGGCATGCCTGCCATACCGCATACCTCCCTGGTGATCGAGGCCCTTATTGTGGCTGTGGCACAAGCGTCCTGACCCCCACGGAGGAAAGGCCACAAGCCTGGAACACACAGTGGGTCACACAGAGACGGGCGCTGTGGGGAGAAATAGGCACAGACAACCTACTGTACTTGCCATGGTTGGCTAACTGTGTGTGGTCAGTTCATCCAGAGGAATTATGAATGAATTTCCCAACCCATGGACAACCTTTGGTTTTGGAAAACCGGGACTTCCTTGTTATGTTCTAGGAGGAGGACCTAACAATAACTACACTCACCAAGTGCATTATTGACCTCTCCCTTCCTTGGTTACCCCCTTAAGCCCGACGGGCCCGGTACTGGGCCAAGTTTAATTTCACATCATAAATAGATCAATACAGTCCGTATTAATTAATATTGCGTTTCTTTTTCAAATGTAGCCAAGCGTAAATACCCTAACCCTATCAAAACAGCAGTCAAAGTGTATATTTTCAGCACTAAGTTTGTTTACCAATGATTTTAAGTGTTTAATTAAGTGTTTAAGCGAAATATGAGTTTATAGAAATCTCAGCGCTGTGCATCGGAAACCGGATGAATTAGACGCAAAGAAATTGCGCCGTCATGAAATCGTTGTAGTCATAGGCAGAGTTTGAACTTGACGCCAGCGCGATACCCGCGCGATTTTTTTGACCTTTATTTTATTATTTTAGCGTTTTTACAATGCCCTAACCCCTAATTTTTTTTTTATTTAGGTAGTACAGCAGCACACACACACACTCACACACACAGCACTACGGGGGATCATTTTTAACTGACTTGAAAAATGGAGGCTCTAATTATTATTATTCATAGAGACTCTCGAGCAATAATAATTATTACAGCCTCCATTTTTCGTGGACGAAAAATATACCAGACTATAGATATCAATTTTCCCGAAATAACGCTACCTGCCTCGACAAAATCCGTGCATTGGTTATCCAGATACATTAATTATCATCTCAGAATAAGTGGCTTTGTACAAGCGTTACTATCGCGCGGGGCATTCTGCTGCTGCTGCGAATGGTGGTGCTTGGCCGCCGTTAACCCTTTCACTGCCACACTACAGAAGGTTCGCCTTATAATGTGACATGATTACTACTATAAAATGAATGTATTGTAAAACAAAACATAATAGAATTCAGATTTGTTTCTCACAATTATTATAATTTTATTAAAATAAAAATAATCTTGATTTTTATTTATTTTTTTTTTTTAAAGCAATTTCCTGCAATTCCCTGAACCCCCATAAACTCCGCCCATGGTTGTAGTCCTAGGAAAGGACATATGGACATAAAGCTACAGTACCAAGCTTACACCAGCCTCTGTCAAAGCTGGAGTTGGCTGACGTGAACTTTTTTTTTGTAACGTTATTTTCGTGATTATATCTCATGGGTTGGACAAACCTGAATGTTATTGCCATAAAATACAACGTATCTTGTTTCTTTACCTTTCTCTGAACATCTACAAAAAACGCAGCGCAATCTGGTGAAATATGGCGTAGCTATGGACATTATACAAAAGCAACTGTACTTACAGTAGATTTCATTCTTCAGGTCTTTGCTGCCCTGTAACAGGTGCCTGGTGGTACTAAATCCAGATCTAACTCTGCCATTGGAAGAGATTTGGCCCGATCCATAGATGTATGACCTGGCCATAATAAGGTAATTTATAGGTCTGATATTCTATATTCATATTTCAAATTGCATGTGTCCGGATGACAAAAATCTGTACTGTATCTACAAAACCCCATGTAAATCATCTGCCCTTTATTCATTTGCTTAGTTTTTTGTACACTTGATTTCAAGAAGGTTCTGAAGGATCTCAGTGCTGTCTTGGGGTATTGAACCCAATATGCAGATACGGAGCAATGATAGACAGGTCTTGTTCAAACCCAGTTTCGGTATATTTAATAATAATAGAATGGTCAGGTATTCAGGCAGGGGTCGATAAATGGGGGGAGTACTCGTACAGTCCAGGGGCGTGCATGGGACAGGAGAGTCAGACAGGCAGGGGTCGATACACGGGTACGGAATAGTCAGCCAGACAGGGGTCAAAACAGGTACATGGTAGTCAGCCAGGCACAGATCAAAACGAGTGGAGGTCCTCATACGTTCTGGGAAAAGGCAAGGAGAGTTGTCAGGCAGGCAGGGATCAGAGCACTTCTTGTCGGGAGCACGAGAACAGGGTGAAGAGCCAGGAAGGACTGTGGGGAAGGATGAGAACAAGGGTTAGACAAGGTCGAAGAACAATGAACTAGAGAACAATACGAGAGAGCAGAATAACACAACTAATTGGGAAATACGAAGTTACGATTTGGCAGCCTCATGACATCTGGGCCGGGATTATATCACTGACGTAATTGGCCCACAGACATCAATCAGCTGCTCCGCTGACAGCGGCACACCTGACTTAACGAGAGAGGTATAGAGGTAGAAAGTAGGCTTGGGCGGTATGACGGTATTACGGTATACCAGGGTATTTAGAAATACCGTCAGTCGAAACGGAGTTTTGTTGTAGTGCACACACGCGCCAGCAGAGGGCGAGACCAGTCCTCACTAGTGGAGCGAGCCACGCAGAAGCTGGTTGTCTACACACAGGAGGAGGAGGAGGAGGAGGAGGGGAACCCCGCTTCAGTGGGTGAAATTAAATAGGACACGCTTACTGTTGCTGGTGCTGCAGGCTAACTGGCTATTCTGAGAGCTAACTGTTGTGTATGATCACAACGGTGTTCACGCTTTACGGTAATGTTGCGACAGTGCTGTGAAAATACCGTAAAGCGCTGTGGTAACGAGAGTGTGTGTTGGATGCTGCGGGCGAACTGCTACCATTCTGAGAGCTTAACGTTAGTACTAGGATGCTGCGGGCGAACTGCTACCATTCTGAGAGCTTAACGTTAGTACTAGGATGCTGCGGGCGAACTGCTACCATTCTGAGAGCTTAACGTTAGCACTAGGATGCTGCGGGCGAACTGCTACCATTCTGAGAGCTTAACGTTAGCACTAGGATGCTGCGGGCGAACTGGCCATCTCCGTGATTTGTTTACTTGGTAACACAGGTTGCCCCCCCCCCCCGCTGATGATAATGAAAGTCATACCATCATATACCGTATACAGGGGTATTAGGTAATCATGGTATAACGGTATGAAAAAGATGATACCGCCCAAGCCTAGTAGAAAGGTAGAGAGGTAGAGAGAGAGAGGTAGAGAGAGAGAGTTTCTTAGTGCAATTACCCTTGAACAGAAGGGGATTCAAAGAGATAGAGAAATATTCACTAGTCAGGACATGAAACTAATCAAAATTGTATCATAGACATATCAAAATATTTGTGAGACAATCAATCATAAAACAGGACAAAACAATACGTTAAATGCTGATTTATTTTGCACATATATCTCACACACATCCAAAAACTCTAAACAGTTTTGCACACATTCATTTAGTTATTGAGAGTAAATTAGTTTGAATATGACCACCAGTGATGTCATCAGGGACATTGCATCCTTGTGTTGCACCATTAAATGAATAATCCCCAGTGATCCCAACGCCATCGTGATTACTCGTGTATATGTGTATACTCGTGTATATGGGAAATAGGTTTGAGGAGATAAGATCTCAGAGCGATCGTTCTGTCCTCTGAGGGGAGGAGTTCTTGCAGACAAACATTTTTAATAAAAAGTGTCCTCCCCACTAAACTATCCCAGTTCAAAAGGCGATACTGCCACCTGGCAGGATTTGATCGTCATTGCTATTTTAACGTAGGCAGCGGTGCAAGGGAGATACAGGGAGGTCCGCACAAGTGGTTAGAATGGGGATCATAGGAAATATATCAAAGGATCAAAACCAGAGTATATAGTTTGGCGCTCAACCGTTGGCGGCGGAACCCGACTATACTCGGGTTTCGTGCAGAAAGAGTTAAGAAAAGGACATGGTTAGCTGCTTGGAAGAGGGGGGATGCATATGGCAGAAGACAACAGTTGTTTGCGGGACGTCTTAGAATCAGTGCTGAGATATGACCGTGGGAGGCAGGGTCAGGAACCATACTGTCATGCGCAGAACGGCGCTGGGCGTGGAGACTTGGGGACTCAACAGTGAGCCAATACGATTTTAAATATTTATCCAGTCTGGTTTGGTGTGCCGTGCGTGACAGCCACATTGGATTGGTCAGGACGAATTTCACAAGAGAGAATGAATCCTATGATGTTCCAGGGGTCCAGACCAAATATTACAACTACAATTTCTCCCCTCATTCGCTTCAGCATGAAAGAGCCTTTCATGAAAACGCCATAAAAGACGGAAGGGGAAGCATATCAGATTGAGAAATGTAATAGTATTTAATTTAAGCCATTTTCAGGGGGGGGGGGGGGGTTGGGCTCAGTAGGGGGGAAGTGGAGACACGGAGTGTGACTGTGTGTGCCAAGGCTTTGTGTGTTTCTCCACCAGTGTTTATGGGCCGTTTAAAAGCCTCCAAATGTGCAGCGGTTTGCGGCCTACCATACTGTTGACTGGGCGCACTGCCAACTCGGCCTACAGTTAAAATAAACACTGCAGGGACTGAAGAGCGTGTTATGGGCCTTTTGTAGGAGGGAGAGCGAGTGAGTTTTCGTGCCTCTTTTTCTTGGCTTATAGTAACAACTCTAGATTGAGTTAAGAAATGCGAAACTGGAAAAGTCACCACAGCTTTGTAGAAATCAGCTTTTACAGCTCCATCGATTGTTAAAAAGGTTACTTCCGCTACCATCTTCTTCTTCAAAATACAGTGAAAACAGAATCCTCTGCAGCAGCTTCATTAAACAAAACTAGGACAGGAGAAGAATAACACAAGAAGAAGAACACAAGAAGAACATGAGAAGAAGAACACGAGAAGAAGAACATGAGAAGAAGAACACGAGAAGAAGAACATGAGAAGAAGAACACAAGAAGAAGAACACAAGAAGAACACGAGAAGAATAACACAAGAAGAAGAACATGAGAAGAAGAACACGAGAAGAAGAACATGAGAAGAAGAACACGAGAAGAAGAACATGAGAAGAAGAACACGAGAAGAAAAACACAAGAAGAACACGAGAAGAAAAACACAAGAAGAACATGAGAAGAAGAACATGATAAGAAGAACATGAGAAGAACACGAGAAGAAGAACATGATAAGAACAACACAAGAAGAACATGATAAGAACAACATGAGAAGAAGAACACGAGAAGAAGAACACGAGAAGAAGAACACGAGAAGAAGAACAGGAGAAGAAGAACATGAGAAGAAGAACAGGAGAAGAAGAACACGAGAAGAAGAACACAAGAAGAAGAACAGGAGAAGAAGAACATGAGAAGAAGAACAGGAGAAGAAGAACATGAGAAGAAGAACAGGAGAAGAAGAACACGAGAAGAAGAACACGAGAAGAAGAACACGAGAAGAAGAACAGGAGAAGAAGAACACGAGAATAAGAACACGAGAATAAGAACACGAGAAGAAGAACACGAGAATAAGAACACGAGAAGAAGAACACGAGAAGAAGAACACGAGAAGAAGAACACGAGAATAAGAACACGAGAAGAAGAACACGAGAAGAAGAACATGATAAGAAGAACACGAGAAGAAGAACACGAGAAGAAGAACACGAGAAGAAGAACATGATAAGAAGAACACGAGAAGAAGAACACGAGAAGAAGAACATGATAAGAAGAACATGAGAAGAAGAACACGAGAAGAACATAAGAAGAAGAACAGGAGAAGAAGAACAGGAGAAGAAGAACACAAGAAGAAGAACACGATAAGAAGAACAGGAGAAGAAGAACACGATAAGAAGAACAGGAGAAGAAGAACACGAGTAGAAGAACACGAGAAGAAGAACAGGAGAAGAAGAACACGAGAAGAAGAACACGAGAAGAACACGAGAAGAAGAACATGAGAAGAAGAACACGAGTAGAACGCGAGAAGAAGAACACAAGAAGAACACGAGAAGAAGAACAGGAGAAGAAGAACATGATAAGAAGAACACGCGAAGAACATGAGAAGAAGAACACGAACAACAGGAGAAGAAGAACATGAGAAGAAGAACAGGAGAAGAAGAACACAAGAAGAAGAACACGAGAAGAAGAACACGAGAAGAAGAACACGATAAGAAGAACATGATAAGAAGAACACGAGAAGAAGAACACGAGAAGAAGAACACGATAAGAAGAACATGATAAGAAGAACACGAGAAGAAGAACATGAGAAGAAGAACACGAACAACAGGAGAAGAAGAACATGAGAAGAAGAACAGGAGAAGAAGAACACAAGAAGAACAGGAGAAGAAGAACACAAGAAGAAGAACACGAGAAGAAGAACACGAGAAGAAGAACACGATAAGAAGAACATGATAAGAAGAACACGAGAAGAAGAACACGAGAAGAAGAACACGAGAAGAAGAACACGATAAGAAGAACATGATAAGAAGAACACGAGAAGAACATGATAAGAAGAACACGAGAAGAACACGAGAAGAAGAACACGAGGGGGGGGGGGGGGGGTTAGGATGATTCCAAGGGCCCAGCACTGGGGGGGGGGGGCCCAGAGAACATTATTATTATCTTTTTGTTAATATGGTTTTATTATTATCCTAAAGTAAGTTAATGTAGATGACTCAAAAGTATAATTGCCTGTATTATAAAAATTAAATAGGTAAAAACCATATTATGCGTTTTCATCAATAAATAAATGCCCCAAATTTTGAACATGAGAAGAAGAAGACAAGAAGAACACGAGAAGAAGAACACGAGAAGAAGAACACGAGAATAAGAACACGAGAAGAAGAACACGAGAAGAAGAACATGATAAGAAGAACACGAGAAGAAGAACACGAGAAGAAGAACACGAGAAGAAGAACATGATAAGAAGAACACGAGAAGAAGAACATGATAAGAAGAACATGAGAAGAAGAACACGAGAAGAACATAAGAAGAAGAACAGGAGAAGAAGAACAGGAGAAGAAGAACACAAGAAGAAGAACACGATAAGAAGAACAGGAGAAGAAGAACACGATAAGAAGAACAGGAGAAGAAGAACACGAGTAGAAGAACACGAGAAGAAGAACAGGAGAAGAAGAACACGAGAAGAAGAACACGAGAAGAACACGAGAAGAAGAACATGAGAAGAAGAACACGAGTAGAACGCGAGAAGAAGAACACAAGAAGAACACGAGAAGAAGAACAGGAGAAGAAGAACATGATAAGAAGAACACGCGAAGAACATGAGAAGAAGAACACGAACAACAGGAGAAGAAGAACATGAGAAGAAGAACAGGAGAAGAAGAACACAAGAAGAAGAACACGAGAAGAAGAACACGAGAAGAAGAACACGATAAGAAGAACATGATAAGAAGAACACGAGAAGAAGAACACGAGAAGAAGAACACGAGAAGAAGAACACGATAAGAAGAACATGATAAGAAGAACACGAGAAGAAGAACATGAGAAGAAGAACACGAACAACAGGAGAAGAAGAACATGAGAAGAAGAACAGGAGAAGAAGAACACAAGAAGAACAGGAGAAGAAGAACACGAGAAGAAGAACACGATAAGAAGAACATGATAAGAAGAACACGAGAAGAAGAACACGAGAAGAAGAACACGAGAAGAAGAACACGATAAGAAGAACATGATAAGAAGAACACGAGAAGAACATGATAAGAAGAACACGAGAAGAACACGAGAAGAAGAACACGAGGGGGGGGGGGGGGGGGGTTAGGATGATTCCAAGGGCCCAGCACTGGGGGGGGGGGCCCAGAGAACACTATTATTATCTTTTTGTTAATATGGTTTTATTATTATCCTAAAGTAAGTTAATGTAGATGACTCAAAAGTATAATTGCCTGTATTATAAAAATAAAATAGGTAAAAACCATATTATGCGTTTTCATCAATAAATAAATGCCCCAAATTTTGAACATGAGAAGAAGAAGACAAGAAGAACACGAGAAGAAGAACACAAGAAGAACAGGAGAATTCTTCTTTTTCTTCTTCTTCTTCTTCTTCTTCTTCTTCTTCTTCTTCTTCTTCTTCTTCTTCTTCTTCTTCTTCTTCTTCTTCTTCTTCTTCTTCTTCTTCTTCTTCTTCTTCTTCTTCTTCTTCTTCTTCTTCTTCTTCTTCTTCTTCTTCTTCTTCTTCTTCTTCTTCTTCTTCTTCTTCTTCTTCTTCTTCTTCTTCTTCTTCTTCTTCTTCTTCTTCTTCTTCTTCTTCTTCTCGTCCAGCCCTACCCAGGTGTAAACAAGAGGAAAGTCTTTCTCTGGTCTGCATCCCCTTAACAATTGTGTGTATTGAGCCTTACTCTACCCATTCTACAATCTGTAATACAATTTTCTTCTTCTCGTGTTCTACTCGTGTTCTTCTTCTCGTGTTCTTCTTGTGTTCTTCTTCTCATGTTCTTCTTCTCGTGTTCTTCTTGTGTTCTTCTTCTCGCGTTCTACTCGTGTTCTTCTTCTCGTGTTCTTCTTCTCATGTTCTTCTTCTCGTGTTCTTCTTCTTATGTTCTTCTTCTCGTGTTCTTCTTCTTATGTTCTTCTTCTCGTGTTCTTCTTCTCCTGTTCTTCTTATCGTGTTCTTCTTCTTGTGTTCGAGAAGAAGAACATGAGAAGAAGAACACGAGAAGAAGAACACAAGAAGAAGAACAGGAGAAGAAGAACACGAGAAGAAGAACATGAATGATGAATAAATGAATGAAAACTTTATTTAACAGATTGCAGAATGGGTACAATACAGTACGGCTCAATACATACAATTGTTAAGGGGATGCAGACCTGAGAAAGACGTTTGTCTTGTTTCCATCAGGGTCCCCCATTTTCAATTCATATAGACATTTATGACATACACAACATACATGACATTTATGGCATAGGGACATATAGGTATTTAGTACTGATACATTTGTGACATAAGCGGTATTCAAATATACAGTACTGTTACCCCTAGATCCTGACAGAGTATATACATATGATGGGGAGGGGACTGTACATTAGGAGGGGGTGGGTGGGTGGGAGGGAAATATACATACGGCGGGGAGGGAATATATACATGCGGTGGGGAGGAGACTGTCTATTAGGAGGTGGTGGGGGTTTTGGGCATTTACGGTGGCCAGTTTCGAATTGCAGCCTCCCGTAGGTGCTCTTTAAGAGCAGTTTTGAATGTGGGCAGGGATTCACATTCCTTTACAGCTTTGGGTAGGGCGTTCCACATTGTTGTGGCATAATTGCGAAACGTGTTTAGTCCCTTGTTTGAGCCGAATCTGGGTTTAACATGATTTGTTGAGCTTCCTCTGGTGTAGTGGTTGTGGTATTCACTGACCTTTGGGAAGTATTTTGACATGTACATGGGCACCCCGGTCGTATAGTGTATCTTGTAGACCAGGCCCATTGCAAGTTGCTGTACTCTGTCGTCTACTCTAAGTTCAAGTTCAAGTTCAAGTTCTTTAATAGTTGTCATACAGAAGTACAGAATACTTTCATACAAAATGCTTCTTACTGTTACGCTCCAGAGACTGTGCTAGACAAGATAGTATCAAATAACATAATAACATAATATAGCATGAATTTAGAAGAAGAAAATGAGGTCACAGTGTTCGGTATAGACATATGTACAATGTTCTGAGTTACCATATAATATACAATACACAATACTATGCAGTGTACTAATGTACAGTACTATCTAGTGCAAAGCAGAAATGGGATGAGGTACAATTTTAGGTACAAGGTACAAGGTAAGCCATCCTAGGTTGTCAAAGTGGGCAGGGGTGAGGTGGGTTCTGGGGTTCAGGTCAAGTAGTAGTCTGACCAGTTTGTTTTGTGATGTTTGTAATTTTGTTTTAAGCGCCTTTGAGGTGCTTTGGTACCATGAGGTGCACGCATAGTCATAGTACCCTTGAATGAGTGCTCCTGCCAGAGTCTTCAGGGTATTCTTGTTTACCAGAGAGGAGATCCGGTACAAGAATCTAGTTCGTTGGTTGACTTTTTTTATTACATTGGATGCCATTTTGTCACAGGAAAGATTTGCCTCTAGGATGGAACCCAGGTAGGTAATTTCGTCTTTCCTTGTGACAATATTGTCACCCACTGTAACTGAGAAGCCGTCGGTCTTGCTGAGTTTGTTATTTGAACCGAAGAGAATGGACTCTGTTTTGCCCATGTGTAATGATAGTTTGTTATCAGCGAGCCATATGCAGATTTTGCCTAGTTCCGTGCTGAGGGTTTTTTCAACCTGCAACTTGTTCTTGTGAGAGACCAGCAGGGCTGAGTCGTCCGCAAACAGGAACAAGTTGCAGTCACAGGCTGACGACATGTCATTTGCATAAATTAGGAAGAGTAGCGAAAGAACATAAGAAGAAGAACACGAGAAGAAGAACATGAGAAGAAGAACATGAGAAGAAGAACACGAGTAGAACACGAGAAGAAGAACATGAGAAGAACACGAGAAGAAGAACATGATAAGAAGAACATGAGAAGAAGAACACGAGAAGAAGAACACGATAAGGAGAACATAAGAAGAAGAACATGATAAGAAGAACACGAGAAGAAGAACACGAGAAGAAGAACGCGAGAAGAAGAACACGAGAAGAAGAACACGATAAGAAGAACACAAGAAGAACCCAAGAAGAAGAACACAAGAAGAAGAACACAAGAAGAAGAACACAAGAAGAAGAACATGATAAGAAGAACATGAGAAGAAGAACACAAGAAGGAGAACACGATAAGAAGAACACGAGAATAAGAACACGAGAAGAACACAAGAAGAAGAACAGGAGAAGAAGAACACGAGAAGAAGAACACAAGAAGAAGAACACGATAAGAAGAACAGGAGAAGAAGAACACGAGAAGAAGAACACGATAAGAAGAACACGAGAAGAACACGAGAAGAAGAACATGATAAGAAGAAAACGAGAAGAAGAACACAAGAAATAAATAAATAATAATTTAGGACCTGCTCAGAGGTCATCAATCGGCACACATGCGATGCATGCATGCAATTCGTATCTGCGATTAACCCATCCCGTCGTCCTTCCCCCCCAAGGGCAGCCGGGAGCAGACAGGCGTCAACGTGAGCCGCGCCAGGGGACCAATCCAAGTGCTCCTGTCCGTCTTCGTCAAGGACGCCACAGCGTTAGCGATCTATTGTTGTGCATGTTTTTCCATTGGGTTTATCTTATCGGGGGGGAAACCCTTGCGAGCACGGGGAGAACATGCAAACTCCACACAGAAAGGCCTGGGAGATACCCACCTGGGTAACTGGCATCATGGAAACCTGGTCCCCAAGCGGGAATCGAACCCTGGACCTTCTTGCTGTGAGGCGACAGTGTTAAGTTTGTTAACCACTACACCACCGTGCCGCTATAAGAAGAACATGAGAAGAAGAACACGATAAGAAGAACACGATAAGAAGAACATGAGAAGAAGAACACAAGAAGAAGAACACGAGAAGAAGAACACGATAAGAAGAAGACAAGAAGAACACGATAAGAAGAACATAAGAAGAACACAAGAAGAAGAACACAAGAAGAAGAAGAACATGAGAAGAAGAAGACAAGAAGAACACGAGAAGAAGAACATGAGAAGAAGAACAAGAGAAGAAGAACACGATAAGAAGAACACGATAAGAAGAAAAGGAGAAGAAGAACACGAGAAGAAGAACACGATAAGAAGAACATAAGAAGAAGAACACAAGAAGAAGAACACAAGAAGAAGAACATGATAAGAAGAACACGAGAAGAAGAACAGGAGAAGAAGAACACGATAAGAAGAACATAAGAAGAAAATGATAAGAAGAACTAAGAAGAACATGAGAAGAAGAACACGAGTAGAACACGAGAAGAAGAACATGAGAAGAAGAACACAAGAAGAACATGAGAAGAAGAACACGAGAAGAAGAACAGGAGAAGAAGAACACGATAAGAAGAACATGAGAAGAAGAAAATGATAAGAAGAACTAAGAAGAACGTGAGAAGAAGAACACGAGTAGAACATGAGAAGAAGAACACGAGAAGAAGAACAGGAGAAGAAGAACACGATAAGAAGAACATGAGAAGAAGAAAATGATAAGAAGAACTAAGAAGAACACGAGAAGAAGAACATGAGAAGAAGAACACGAGAAGAACACGAGAAGAAGAACACAAGAAGAACATGAGAAGAAGAACACAAGAAGAACATGATAAGAAGAACATGATAAGAAGAACATGATAAGAAGAACACGAGAAGAAGAACATGATAAGAAGAACACGAGAAGAAGAACAGGAGAAGAAGAACATGAGGAGAAGAACATGATAAGAAAAACACGAGAAGAAGAACACGAGAAGAAGAACATGAGAAGAAGAACACGAGAAGAAGAACATGATAAGAAGTACACGTTAAGAAGAACACGAGAAGAAGAACACGAGAAGAAGAACGGGAGTAGAAGAACACGAGAAGAAGAACACGAGAAGAAGAACATGAGAAGAAGAACACAAGAAGAAGAACACGAGAAGAAGAACGCGAGAAGAAGAACACAAGAAGAAGAACACAAGAAGAAGAACACGAGAAGAAGAACACGAGAAGAAGAACACGATAAGAAGAACACAAGAAGAAGAACACAAGAAGAACACATGAAGAAGAACATGATAAGAAGAACATGAGAAGAAGAACATGAGAAGAACACGAGAAGAAGAACACGAGAAGAAGAACATGAGAAGAACACGATAAGAAGAACACGAGAAGAAGAACATAAGAAGAACAGGAGAAGAAGAACACGAGAAGAAGAACACGATAAGAAGAACACAAAACATGGTCATTTATGTTGAAGATATCCTTTTTGCCAGTAAACCAGGTTTTATGGTTAATAGACATCGGAAACCAAAACAAGTATGAGACCCAACTTGGCCAAAGTAGACATTTAATTCCCGTCCTCTCAGATCAAACGTCCGTGCACACTCACACTCACTCACACACACACACACACACACACACACACACACACACACACACACACACACACACACACACACACACACACACACACACACACACACACACACACACACACACACACACACACACACACACACACACACACACACACACACACACACACACACACACTTACTTAATTAGAAAAAGACTTAAGTTCTCTGCCGAGTTCCTTCACCCGGTCTTCACACAATTCATTCGGACTGAGGGAGCGCATGCTGACTTTTAAGTGAAAACGTCCTATACTGTCAATTTCAGCAATATGTTTCTGTCGCAGAACTGAGATGAAAGCAGCGGTAGAGAGTGTTAGACAAACTCAAATTAAGATCCGGCTTAATGAGGGACTTCCTTACACCCTTTGAATAGTGTCTTGGGGGCATAGCAGAATTGCAGCCTATGCGTTTGCTCCCCAGAAAGAGCACAGCATTGATGTACAGTAACACACAGAAGTGTACTATGTGGTTTTGGGAGAGAATTTAGAAATTCAGTTAGGAATAGTTAGGATGCTATATTATCGGCCGATATCGGCAGTAAAATGTGATATCGAAAAATATCGGTATCGGTTAAAAAAAATTAAAAAACAATAACAATATTTGTTATATATATATCCAGTGAAATGATTAGTTACCTGAAATTATTCCGTTTTTGAGGGGGGGGGGGGGGGGGGCGGAAAACCCTGCATATATCGGTTGATATCGGTTGATATCGGTATCGGAAATTAAGAGTTGGACAATATCGGAATATCGGTATCGGTAAAAAAGCCAATATCGAGCATCCCTAATATATATATTCTTTTTTATATATAACTGAATAAACAAACTGTCATTAGAGAAAAGTGTATGGTTGTACTTTATGGTGACGGGGCTCGCAAGTTTGTTTACAAGCATTATTTACTGTTGAAGGAGGTGTTTTTTGCCTTATGTTTGTTTTGCAGTGACTTAGAAATTGGTTTGTTTTGACTTATGATTGCATAATAAGAATGACATGTATAGTAACTAATTGAACTCTGGCAGAAAGCCCTGAAGGTAAACGTCTCCCATGTGCAATGACCCAGAAAGCTAACTTTATGTTAGCAAACTTTTCAGTCAATAACTTTGCCTCTGGTTAACAAACAGTGAATATGACCTGACAATAGGCTGGCTTGCTAGGCAGACATCTCATTGTCCCCAAATCAAGATTTATTTTCCACATCAAATATCTATGCATGGTACAGTAGCTATTATCACTGTCAGTCATGTAGCCTCAAGCTGTGGTGGTCATACTGTACATGATATGCATATGGCACATGTCCACTAGAATTGTATGTATGGCCACTAGAACATTTGCTATGATATTTCCACTACTCAACTCTTTATAGTAATCAGAAAATCTGCTTACTTGTTGGTCTAATGTGAATGCAGCAAGTAGCTGATATGAACCTCTAACCTGACATTCAAGAATGTCCCGAAGCGACCAAGGAGTCGTCAGAGGAATTTGGAGTCAGTGAAGCCAGGATCCATTTATGTTAATGGTAGAGAACATAACTCGGTGAAGCCAGGATCCATTATGTTAGCGGTAGAGAACATAACTCAGTGAAGCCAGGATCCCTTTATGTTAGCGGTAGAGAACATAACTCAGTGAAGCCAGGATCCATTATGTTAGCGGTAGAGAACATAACTCAGTGAAGCCAGGATCCATTATGTTAGCGGTAGAGAACATAACTCAGTGAAGCCAGGATCCCTTTATGTTAATGGTAGAGAACATAACTCAGTGAAGCCAGGATCCATTATGTTAGCGGTAGAGAACATAACTCAGTGAAGCCAGGATCCATTATGTTAACGGTAGAGAACATAACTCAGTGAAGCCAGGATCAATTCTTTTTAACCGATACCGATCATTTCCGATATTACATTTGAATGCCAATATCGGCCGATAATATCGGACATCCCTAATTATAAGTATACATAAAAGCAAATAAACTGTAATTATGCATTGCCTTCGTGTGAGCATGTCATATTTGATTAAAATAAAAATAAAAAGGCCCAGTACTTAAACTTCAAAATCAACCAGGGAATACGTTTTTTCATGTAGAAAGGCATATACAGGGGTTGCTAGGTAATGGAGTAACCAGAAGTAAAAGCTCCCCTCCATATGTGTGTTTGCTAGGAGTGACAACCTTTGACTGATGTTTTCTGACGCCCACCCCATTTCACCTCAGTGTAGCCCTTCGTAAAGCAGGAAGCTGGAGCGTGTGTAGTCATTTAGGGCCATATCTCTGGCTTGACTATATGTACAGAGCTGACTGTGCGCTTATTATTATCTGTAGTAAATAACGTATGAATATAGTACAATAGAGGCCCAGAATGGAATTCCTCAATGCATTGAAGAACAAAGGTGTACCTTGGCAGTTATCAAACCAGCTGGAAATCTTAAGTCATCGAATGTCCCTGTTATAGACCTAAAATAATGTCTATTTCTCCTTCTGCAGAGAAAATCTTCTGTGAACCAACTCACCAAGGCTGAAAAGAATGAGCAATGTGTGTTTATGCACAGTCAAGTCAAGTAAGATATGGATCTGTGGGTCCAGGAAATCAAGTCTCCCATTCATTGTGGGATCAATGGAGAAATGTAAGACTTTATACCAGATGACATCACAAGTTTCTGTGATCGATGTTAACAATTATAATTAAAAAGCTGTTTAGTCATAGGATAATATACCTTATTATTTGGTAACAAAAGAAAACGACTAATTACTTGTAGACACAAATGGGTTTATCAAGGTCATGGAATTGTGGATTTTTTTACATTTTTATAAATTTATTAATTGTTATGAGATTATTTTCTATTACCAATGTCTGTCCCTCCTTCCCTTAGGGTTGTCTTTATATGTTGAAGAAGCATGAAGGCATGAACAGATATCTGTTAGGGTTTGGTAGGTGTGTTGGACCCAGGTGCAGTGCAGAACGGATAGACGAGAGGCAGGTGTTGTTTCTCAAACAAAGGATAATTATTATTATATAACAATGTAAACAGCGTACGCGCCGACAACGACGTATATAAGAAATGAGGAGAACCTTTGTCTCCAAAACAGGGAAAGTAAAGGGGAGAAAACAAGTCTCCAAAATCATGCTGTAGTATTACACATAAACTGAACTGTATCACAAAACGGGAAAAGCAAAGGGGAGAAAGACTGTCTCCAAAACAGATAGCAAAAGAAACACGTCGGGTGACGGTGCTACATCAGTACACAGTAACGTAATACAAAACGATAAGCAACGACATGGTAATCAATAAATGAACATCGAATGAACTTATCCTCCGTGGCAAGGAGCGATAAGGTTTTAGCAAGAATACTTACGGCAAGGTTCAGTGATCGACTGACGATCTGAATAGTAACCAGGAAGAACATATAAAGCCAACTTAACTATACACACCACGTACCAATGAATGCAATCAGGGCAGATAGACAGGTTAATTACCATTGGGTAACTTAATTACCATCGGGTAACATCGGGTAATTTTGGACCCACCAAAACTTCAATCATTTTTGGAGAGGAAAAGCTTTTATTATACACCTTTCTAAAAGCTCTGGATGTATTTTTGTCATGATTATTCTACATAAAAAACTTTAACTTTAAATAAACTTTTTTACTATTAAGTTGTCACCTGGCATTCCTTAACTACTTAAGCATCGGGCAAAAATGGGACTAGTTTTGCATAACACGCCTGACGATTGCATACCTAAAGTAATTTGCTATTTATTATACTTTATACTTATAGCACATGCATGAGTCTGGTCTGTTTTGAAAGTAAAATAATCACTCTGAGTGCTAATGAAATAGAGTTACAGAGGTTTGAACACACTGAAGTAAAAGTTTTGTGTACTCACATTTCTGTTTACTTGTTGCCAGATGCTTGTTTTTAAGTTCCAGCTGAGAGGTAGGAGCTGGAAAACATAACGGTTCCATAGCCTGAAGTGTTATCTAGAACCGGTCCAAAGTTGATAATAATCCCACCGAAAATGTGTGTTTTACAAAGGTTTTTGTAATGTGTGTACCGGCGTTAATTCGGCATGATTATCCAAAATGGCCGTCCGCTTCCATTGATTCCGAGGCTATAGTCAAAACGAAGGTTATCCTATAACCCTAGTTATATGAATTATGGCGAGCGCTCTGCTCTATTGGAACTGTCCCTTTAATCATATGCTATCATGAAAACTTTCAACCACATGTACACTCCTCACCTACCTGGCCAAGCCCACATCCGCTCATCCATAAGCGGGGCCATGGCCATACTACCAGCTCCTTCCCCAGTCTTTCACCGCCGAAACGGAAGACTGTGGGGTCCTCAGTGAGTCAGAGCAGAGCGCTCGCCATAATTCATATAACTAGGGTTATAGGATAACCTTTGTTATATTTCATTTATGGCTTTGCGCTCTGCTCTATTGGAACACAAGAGTGGAGCAGAGCGGAAAGCTCGACAGATGTACCCGCTGAGGTCCCCTACAACCATCAGAATCCGGGGAGGATCTGTGAGGGACGGGAGGGAGACCGGACCCGACTGTGCGAAGAGGGTTTAGCACCTCAAATGCACAGGGTGAGCAGACCATGGGACTTACCTTCGTATAGAAGGGCCTGCGACTACTCGGACGCGCATCCCGCACGCCACCAGGGAACGGACGTGAAGCAAAAAAACAACAACCTCGTGGCAAGGCCGTAGCAGCGGGGCACGGAGGAGGTCCCAGCCCCAGGCCACATCCCGGGGGCTAGGACCCCCTGAAAAAAGAGGCCTGGTGAGGTATACGAGGCCGCGGCATCGAGACCCCACCAGACGGTCACTGGTGACACCACCCCCCACATCGCCAGCATATCGGACAGGGCCTAAAATAGGTGAAGGCCCTTTTCCCCCTGGCACGCCGCCCCGAAGCGCTCCCAAGGAGGCTTTCCCCCCAAAATGTCGTGGGGCCAGCTGGCGCACCGGGGAGACAACCCTCCAAGGAGGTTGATCCCTCAATCCAGGTCGACAGGTCTCAAGAGCAGAACTCGACCTGCGCCCGGAGCACTGCTGACTAGACAGGCGCCTAAGGGGCTTACTGCAAGAACAGTATCCCGGCAGAAAGGGTGTTCGGTATGCCGTGCACCATGTCACAATCTCATGGGGCCACGAACCTCGCGGAGTCGGAGTTAGCCAACTCCGCCAGCGAACAGATTCCACCACGAACACTGACCCAGCCAATTTATTAATCCTGCGGGGTCGAGGTTCAGAGAAAGAGTTTGACACAATTGGCAGACGTCATGAAAGATGCGGGGGCATACTCTCGGGCAGCCGGGGTCAGACCTGGGCTCAACCAGAGAGTTGACTCTGCTACCAACACACCGGGGAGGCAACCACCCCCCTATGTTTATTAACAGAAAGTGGTTGCTCCCTTAACCCACTAAGAAACCCCGGAAACATAACTGCACGTATACACAGGCTATACAATGCAGTTCAAGCGTTTCAGGTTTAAAAAGGGTTAACCCAGGCCACAGGTCAATGAGGGGGAGGCCCGACCTGGGCCTGGAGGACCGGGACCTACACAGAGATGCATAGAGGAGTTGACAGAAGCAGCCTCCCCGACAGCCCCCTCCCATCCCCGGTTTAGCAGGGAGGGAGGGGTGAAAACGAATGGAGAAGGACCAACCCACCTAACATTGTGCAAACACACCACTGTTAAGGGCAACTCGTAATGGCACCTTTATGACACACACATTCATGACATCAACCCCTGTGACATCCGGTCCGCCCTGGCATTTCCCCCCCGGAAAAGCTCAGGGTCCTTCGGGGTACCAGGAACTTGTCTGCGCCCCGGCGGACAACAGGTTAAACTGATCCGGTCCGGCGCTACCAGGACAAGTCCCGTGCCCTTGTCACGCCGCCGCCCCCAGTCCTAAGAGGGGGGTAGGTACGTACGTGTGTCGATCCAAAACATCACAGAGGGCGGCACCAAGCCGGTCAGTACACAAACGCACTGCTCCCGGTGGCCCACCTAACAGGCGTTAGACCCCCCTGCCAATGTTTTGATCTACTCCGTCAACTCCCCCCGGAGATGTATGCGAGCCCTCGAGTCTAACCTAGTGCACTGGCGCTCGGTAGAGACAAAAATCTCCTTCCCAGCCGACCGCATAAAAAACGTCGTTTTTATGATGTTGGGCAACCAAGGCGCGCCGGTCCCACAAAGCGTATTCAATCATTGAAAAAACACCCTGGGCCAGCGCTGATCGGTCTCGTAAGACCACATGCTGATTTCATAAAACAGCGTGTGTGGGGGAGCTCCAGTAGCTCACCACGTACCGCGAGTGCTATTTCAGCGCCGTGGACAACCGTGCTCGTCACGGATCTGGGGCTGAGCGCGTTCGAATCCCGGACGGCAGCCGTGCCTTTCCCAGAGTGTCTTTCCCCCCCATCTGAACCCTTTCAGCCTGCATCTGTCGGTCGAACTTGACCAAGTATGAATGCGAAGAAAAAGCGATAAACGTTAAAAGAACCAGGTGACTGGTCAAAGTTTAAAAAAAAAAAAAACAGCGTGTGTGCTCGCAAAGACCCCGAGAACAGTGATGGTGAATTTCTAACAAGAAAGAACCCCACAATGTTTCCCCTTGCTGGCTGGGACGAGCAGCAGGAAGCCGGTCTACAAAAGACACAGACACGGGTCCTCACACGATGAACCTGGGAATAACAACCGCGTCAATTCTGCTCTTTATGTAAGAGGGGAAGACACCGTTTTTTCCAGAGAGACCTCAACGTGAGGAAAACAATTGAAAAAGGTTCATGTAACACATTGGACTAAGTACAAAACGGCCCAGTATACACTACTGTTAGAGAGCAGAGCAGAAGGACCAATAGTCTCGACTGCATCGCATCATCCATCCTTTCCAATGACAGCGGTCGGTAGCACAGGCCCTGTAACTCATGGACATGTCTCTTGGCCAATAAGAAAACGCGCTTGTGACGTCTTCAATGGCCTCTCGAGCCTGGGAATAAAAACCGCGTCAATTCTGCTCCTTATGTAAGAGGGTAAGACAGCGGTTTTCCCAGAGAGACCTCAACGTGAGTAAAACAATTGAAAAAGGTTCATGTAACAATTGGACTAAGTAGACTAAGACTCTCTGAGGAGAAGGCTCCTCTGATGAGGCTCTCTCACTGAGAGGGAGGCTCTGAAACTCTCTGAGGAGGAGGCTCTGAAACGTTCTGAGGAGGCTCTGAAACTCCCTGAGGAGGAGGCTCTAAAACTCTCTACGGAGGAGGCTCTAAAACTCTCTGAGGAGGAGGCTCTGACACCCTCTGAGGAGGCTCTGAAACTATCTGAGGAGGCTCTGAAAACTCAAAACGGCCCAATATACACTACTGGTAGGGAGCAAAGCAGAAGAACCAATAGTCTCGACTGCATTGCATCCCCTCCTTTACAATGACAGCGGCCTGTAGCACAGGCCCTGTAACTCACGGACATGTCTCTTGGCCAATAAGAAAACACGCCTGTGACGTCTTCAAATGGCCGGGGGAATCCTGTGTCCCACCTACTAATTTGGTGTGGGAAACAGGGAAATCCCCCCCCCCCCCGTGACGAGAGAGAGAAAACAGCCTTGTCAGGGAAAACTGATAGGTAGAGAAAGGCACAACCCCTCGGCCAATCAGTTTTGTAAAGGATATAACTATATCCGGGGGGGGGGGGGGGGGGTATTTGTCCACCCCTCTCAACACCTCACCCCAGATACGATGCAATAAAAAAGGCAGAGCCGTGACACCAGCCGCATAGCGCGCTACATGAAAGCACATATACCTGCTAGGGTAATAGCTTTACATTCTGTACGCCAGCCACAGCCGATAATCTCGTTTGTGTAAAAAACAGGTTTTATTTCACGGCTCTGGCTTATGTGTGAAAAACTTGCCACCCGCTATTTTTATCATTACCCTTAAGCAAAGAAAAAATATCAGATAAAGAGAGGGACTCAAAAGGTCCTCGGTTCATATGCCACATATGTACAACTCTGTAAGCTAACACCCATACCAGTTGTGGACTCAATGCTACATTTACCTAAACATATTACATGAAACACACACAACTCTCATCATACAATAAAACCCCAAGTTCACTTTTACTCACGTAAGAAAGAACGCTGTCTTAAGTAGAGAGAAGGACATAAGCCCTTGGCTAAGTGCTACAACTACAGGCCTTGCTAAGTTATACACAATAGCGACCAACGCAAATGTTCAGAGAAAACTGCACAAACTCTCCAAGCAAGAACGCAACCCCAGCATTCTTAGCTGTGGGTTTAAAATTGCACATGTCGTATCCCCCAAAATACAGTGAAGTAAACACACGTTTTGTTAAACAAAAACATTGTTATTAACCAAAAACATTTTGGGAGGGGGGAGGGAGAGTGGGGCATAGCGTAACGTGTCCTACCTGACCCCCGGACGCAGGATGAATGGCCGCAACGATGGCTGGTCCACCGCGGGGCCAGAAGTGGCGACGGCTGGAGTCTCGCTCCGGTGTTTCACCCACATCGTGCGGCCGGCCGTGGTGCAGGCTGACGACATCTTCTGCCAGAGATGAGGCCGAATCAGAGTGTTCAGGGCCCGCTACCTCCCCACGGCTAACGCCAACGGTTAGCACAAGCTAACGGCTAACTCCAGGCTGACGGTTAGCACCAAGCTAACGGTTAGCCTTCACAGGCCCACCGTCGGCTCTGACCAACGGCCAGCTACCGGCTAACAGCTAGCTCTTACCGGCCCACCGATAGCTACCGGCTAACGCAGTAGCAAGCTAACGGCTAGCTCTCACGGGCCCACTGTTAGCTACCGGCTACTACTGAAGCTGTGTAATGTGAGGAATAGCGATGCAGGCCTGATCACTTCAGACAGCTGACTGCCTCTTCTTTAGCCCAAAGAAAAAAGCGGGCAGACAACACCCGTCTCCCTCACAGGACAGCGTTACCAGAGATACAGTGGCATCGGCAGCAAGCCCCGTTTTATGCGGGCTGCTGCCGCCTTGAGCTCGGGCTAAAAAACACGCAAGCTCGCACCCCTCGCACCGGGAGACCAGCCCACTTTCTTCTTGAAAGGCGGGGGCCAATGTCCAGTGCGGCTGGCAGAGGGCATCCCTCGTCAGAGACTTGGGACTCGAACCCAGACTCGGACTCGGGGCTCCCAGGAAAACAAAGCCTCTGTTTTCGTGAGGGGTCAAACAAGAACCCCTCGTCCCCTCCATCCCGCGATGGAGAGGCAACGGAGGAACCCTCGCTTGGAGCCGGCTGTTCTGTGGGGCCGCAAGCCTGCGCAGCCGACCCCGCACAACTGACACATCTGAGGCCCGCGTCGCAAGACACCACCCACCTAGAGAGACCGTCGGCCAGCCGAATGCCTCTCGCGGCAACAGTATCCAGCTGCACAGCCGGAGCGCAACGCTGGCGGGGGAACTGCCCAGCGACGCGCACTCCCAAAATGTGAAACGCCGGTGGAGGTCAGAATAATCCTCTATCTAGACTCTCCGGTGGTGACGACATTATCCTTTCTTTCTCTCATAAATTAGTGAGAGAGGGAGAAACAAAAGACAACGCCAACACAGCTCCTATAACTAACTAACTACTTTAAGCACTAAACTTGAAGCGGTGCTATACACGGACTTCACGTGGTGAAAGTAGGGAAGGAGCTGGTAGTATGGCCATGGCCCTGCTTATGTATGAGCGGATATGGGCATGGCCAGGCAGGTGAGGAGCGTACATGTGGTTGAAAGTTTTCATGATAGCATATGATTAAAGGGACAGTTCCAATAGAGCAGAGCGCAAAGCCATAAATGAAATATAACAAAGGACTTCCCTGGCTTCTTCTGCCCCTTTCTCGTTGCAATCAGACCCCGCATGGGATAGCGCTGGCTCCAGAATTTCATTGGCTACAAAGGTGTCGGATGGCCCGCCGCTGTTCAAGAGATTACAATTATTTGGGGGAAGACAACGTTAACCATATTTGGGAGTTATAACCTTTAAAACTATTTGGGTGGAATACACCTTTATAACTATTTCGAGTAATACACCTTTAAAACTATTTGGGTGGAATACACATTTAAAACTATTTTGGTGGAGTACACCTTTAAAACTTTGGGGGGGCATACACCTTTACAATTAGTTGGGAGGAATACACCTTTAAAACATTGGGGGAATACACCGTTACAATTATTTGGGGATTATAACCTTTACAACTATTTGGGTGGAATACACCTTTTTTTATCCACTTCTTGCTCCTCTTTTTCTCTTTTTCTCCCATCCCAATTCAGCCGTGCCAATTCTCCCCTCCCCTGTCTTCAACGTTGCTCGCATATGCCCCCCACTGGCCGGTTGTAGGGAGGATAGAAGCCTTGCATCACATGTCCCCTCCGATACATGTGGAGGCAGCCTGTCACATCTTTTCACCTGCCAGCGCGGACACTAACTTGGCGAGGTGTAACGTGTGGGAGGCTCACACTACCCCCGCCATTTTCCTGTCTCTGCTGTGCAGGCGTCCCCCAACCGACCTGTAGGAGTCGCTGTCCACAACGTCCAGATTACCACCCATCGACTTCCACCCGCTAACTCTGCCAATTGAGTTAGTATGACGGCCGGCCCAAGCCGGAGGCAACGCTGACAGCCGGAGTCTAAGGTGGAATACACCTTTAAAACTTTGGGGGCAATACACCTTTACAATTATTTTGGGATTATAACCTTTAAAACTATTTGGGTGGAATACACCTTTACAACTATCTGGGCGGAATACACCTTTAAAACTTTGTGGGGAATACACCGTTACAATTATTTGGGGATTATAACCTTTAAATATATTTGGGTGGAATACACCTTTAAAACTATTTGGGGAGGAATACACCTTTAAAACTATTTGGGAGGAATACACCTTTAAAATGTTGTGGGGAATACACCTTTACAATTATTTGGGGATTATAACATTTAAATATATTTGGGTGGAATACACGTTTAAAACTATTTGGGGTGGAATACACCTTTAAAACTATTTGGGAGGAATACACCTTTAAAACTATTTGGGGGGAATACACCTTTAGAATTATTTGGGGATTATAACCGTTAAATATATTTGGGTGGAATACACCTTTGGGTGGGTGGGGGACACTGTACATTGGAATACTGACAAAGCCATACATGGTCATTTATTGTACAACTGGGTTAGGACATTTGTAGGGGCCAGTTTCGAATTGCAGTCTCCCGTAGGTGTTCTTTGAGAGTGTTTTTGAAAGTGGGTAGTGATTCACATGTACATGGGTACCTTGGTCGTGTAGTCTATCTTGTAGACCAGGCCCATTGCAAGTTGCTGTACTCTGTTGTCTACTCTAGCCATCCTAGGTTGTCAAAGTGGGCAGGGGTGAGGTGGGTTCTAGGAGTCAGGTCAAGCAGTAGTCTGACTAGTTTGTTTTGAGATGTTTGTAATTTGGTTTTTAGTGCCTTTGAGGTGCTTTGGTACCATGAGGTGCAAGCATAGTCGTAGTACCCTTGAATGAGTGCTCCCGCCAGAGTCTTCAGGGTATTCTTGTTTACCAGAGAGGAGATCCGGTACAAGAATCGAGTTCGTTGGTTGACTTTTTTTTATTACATTGGATGCCATTTTGTCACAGGAAAGATTAGCCTCTAGGATGGAGCCCAGGTATGTAATGTCATCTTTCCTTGTGACAATATTGTCACCCACTGTAACGGAGAAGCCATCGGTCTTGCTGAGTTTGTTATTTGAACCGAAGAGAATGGACTCTGTTTTGCCCATGTGTAATGATAGTTTGTTATCGGCGAGCCATATGCAGATTTTGCCTAGTTCCGAGCTACATTAGAACCTTAATGTAGGGGTGGGGATTAAGCAGTTTTGCCACAGGTTTTACCACTGTCCCGCTACCATTCCACCACTCTCCCGCTACTGTTTTACCATTGTCCTACTACTATTGTACCACTGTCCTGCTACCATTTTATCATTGTCCTGCTACCATTCTACTACTGTCCCGCTACCATTCTACAACTGTCCCGCTACCATTCTACAACTGTCCCGCTACCATTCTACCATTGCCCTGCTACCATTCTACCACTGTCCTGCTACCATTCTACCACTGTCCTGCTACCATTCTACCACTGTCCTGCTACCATTCTACCACTGTCCTGCTACCATTCTACAACTGTCCTGCTACCATTCTACCATTGTCCTGCTACCATTCTACCACTGTCCTGCTACCATTCTACAACTGTCCTGCTACCATTCTACCACTGTCCTGCTACCATTCTACCACTGTCCTGCTACCGTTCTACCACTGTCCCGCTACTGTTTTGCCACTGTCCCGCTGCTGTTTTACCACTGTCCTGCTGCTGTTTTGCCACTGTCCTGCTGCTGTTTTACCACTGGCCTGCTGCTGTTTTGCCACTGTCCTGCTGTTGCAACATTCACCCTAGTGGCACAGGACTGTATTTACACAGGACAGGACACAAAATTATTTATCTCCTACTGAATTTGTAGGACTGTTAAGAGGTTGACGGAGAGAGGAGAGAGGAGAACATAACTCAGTGAAGACAGGATGTATATAATAGGTATTATGTTTAATCATGAATGCATGAAAGGGGGGGGGGGTGCTTTGATCGTCACCAATGGCATACGTTTTGGAGTACGTTACACATGGTCGTTGCGATCGATGTGAAATCATGGTTGGATCAAAGCATGTCATATAGTCCTTACCTTCACTAGGAGGTACCCCAAAAAGAATATTCCAATTGTCTGATCACGATTTCTAGTATTGGTGTCCATCGTGTCGCCAACATAATCCACCACAACACATGCATTGGGGGCATTGGACGTGTTTCAATGTGATTGAGTGAACCCGGAGTGCGCCCGGAGTGAATTAAATGTAACACCGGGTGTGAAAAAAAAGGTTTTGAAGGGTGGGCGATACTGCCACCTGGCAGGATGCCGCCGGTATTGCACTCTAGCGATCTCAGAATGATTCCCTATGGTAACCCAGAGGTCCGTGTGAGATAAATGAATAGAAATATCGAATAAAAGAAATAACGATGAAAACCCGACTATACTCGGGTCTGGCGCTGATTGAGTTAATGTGACTGCAGCGCCAGGAATTCCTTACAGGATGAGAGACAAGACACCACTGCATCAAGTCTAACTGACTGTACGATGACCATTTTCACCTGGAAGCTATTTGTTTAGTCTCCAGTGTGCCGTGTTCAGACCCGAGCCAGCTTGCATAGAGTTCCATCGGTCTGACATGTCAGGCTAGGCCCTTGCAAGCTTTGGGCCCTGGGTCTGCAGACCCATAGAGTACCAGTCAGATCTGCTTGAACTGGCTGATCGGCTTGCGGTCTGTTCTTCAGTTAAGTCACATAGCAACGTCATAACGTTTATCATGCTACAACTAAAGATCATTGGCTGTACGTGTCTTCACAGTGATATAGTCAAATCTGTCATTGAGTCAACCCATCAACCCACCATTATACTTCTCTGCTATCTTGCTAACTAACGTTAGAGCTGGAGGTGCTGCTTTTTATTATAATGACTATTATTGTTGACAGGAATAGATTAGTATAGATTAGTATTAAAAGGCAACACCAACATACCAGCTCTAATGTTAGTAGGCCTACAGTACACCGACACTAAACGTGTTAGCTTGCTGTCATGGGCAAAGTAAAGTCAAAATGCATCACATTAGCATGCTAGCAGAAAAGACATATAGACCTGTGAAGGGTAATTTCACATTCTTAATCCTCTGGGGCCCCACAACAGGGTTGATCCATGAAGTCATGTTATCCTTCTCTCAAAAACTGTTAAAACACTATATCCATTCATTATATTCAGAGCAGGCCAGATAACGCTTGCATCCAAGGCCGCAGCGAGCCCTCCGCAAGGGCCCATCCCATTCGACTCCCTAAATGACCATATAAAGCCAACCCAATCAGAGACAGAGGCGTCTCTATCTCACTGTATTAAGCCATTACAATATTGCTTTGTCTTCACTTTCACTCTGACAGACCTGTGAATATGCACTCTGACAGACTGAAAGTCCGTCCGTATGGGCGTACTGTATATATATATATTTTCTTTTCCAATAAACCTGTATTGTATTCATTTAACGTATAACGAGTATTCCGGCTGTCTTTCTGCTCCTGTTTGATTATTTCAGAATATCTGATTCCCAGTGTGACACTGTTTTAGGCTGCTGGATGTCCATGGAGAACCTGGTGGTTTGCACGCTGATTTAAGGCCAATCTCTTGTCTCTGTATTTCATTTAACCATCCCTGGAGACGTCAAAATCCACCACATAACTTTTACTGTTAGTCAACAGTTATGATGTTTGGGCTTCGGAATTATCCAGAGACAGTCTGGATGAAACCATATATGTCCGACAACCTGTCTGTGTGTTCCTTTGCCTCGCCAACAGCTTTCATCCAGCATGACAGCAGCGTGCAATAGTTTAACCAGGTAAACCAGGGCATTAAACACCAAATATTCTTGAGAGGAGAGAATGAGAGCCATGGAGACACTAAATGACATGCCTATTTCACGTTTTAAGAAACAATTCTATGGTTTAAACTCTAAATATATGCACAGTGTTGTCTATAAAATTACTCTGACAAAATTCATTTCTATAGGAACAAGGATTATAAGATTATATGTTATTTAGTATGAGGGGTCACTAGAGGATGTTAGAGTGCCGTGACCCCAAGCAAACTATAAAAGAAGGAAAAATCATCACGTCAGAATCAACCAATTGCAGATGATTCTGACATCCGAGGTCTTAAACGAGGAGATGGCTGATCCCATTCAACTCAATGTTGGCCGAACTGAGAGCTTCCACACTTCCACACCAATGTGCGCTCACACATGATTACCCTCCCCCACCAAATAATGATAAATAATGGTATAATAATTCTGTCCCACTGTCTATGTTTACATGCACAGCAATACTGCAATTGTAATGTGATTAAGACAATAATGCAAGTATGGCACAAAACCATGTAAACATCGTAAACATCAGATTATGTTTGATTATGGCCAGTATGCTCTTAATCACAGTAAGCATATTTGCAGTAACATATGTGGTTTACTCATCATAGTTGCATTATCAGACATGTCTACACCTTAGTGGCATTTATCCAACTGTGGTCATGTTATGCATGGTGTTGACAGAATCCGGCTATAGGGCGACAATAATGTGGTCAAGAGGCATGGTTTCTATCTTTAGCCTTTAAGCGGTGTGGTTTATTCATTCACATGGTATGATCAGCAGCACATGAGGTCTCCTCTCACTGAGAGGCTGGGGGGGAAAGAGGTAGAGTAGGAGGAGACATCTCTATTTATACTCGCCACCTGGTGGTGTCTTGAGTGGCTCCGCCTAGAGCGCCCTCTAGTGGAAACAGTTATATATCAGTTAGACAGTTACTAACAATCCTACATAGAACCTCTAACTTCAACACATGGTGCTTGGGACTGGGAACAGTTGACACTCCAAAAGTTTAAGAATAGAAATCTGAATTATTATTAATGAGCACTTGCCAGCTGCTCCCTGATTTAGTCAATTTAATCACAAGCAAAAGCCTCGATAACATTAAGTTGTACCTTTAGTAATCCCCTTGGGGAACATCGTCCTTTGCATTTGACCCATCCTAACTATTTAGGAGTAGTGGGCAGCCACACAGTGCGACGCCCAGGGACCAACTCCAGTTGTAATGCCAGTACCTTGGTCAAGGGACCAACTCCAGTTGTAATGCCAGTACCTTGGTCAAGGGACCAACTCCAGTTGTAATGCCAGTACCTTGGTCAAGGGACCAACTTTAGTTTTAATACAAGTACCTTGGTCAAGTGCAATGGCAGGAAACCTAGCATGGTAATTGTTCTGAAAGTCCAGATTAACACTGAAAGTCTGCGTTTATTAATTTGTATAACTTATATATTGTTTATATATATAAGATATATATCTTTACGTCATCTGTTTGCCTAACAGTATTCATCATTCGCTTATTGTATGTCCCATTCTTGACGCTGTGGGCGCCAGGGCGCGCGCCCCCCTAGACAGGTTTTCAGAACATGTTCAGGCATGTCCGGACAATCGAGAGAGCGCATTGATCTGTACAGGTGAACAGGCTGAGTCCACAGGGAACTAATATAGAGTGTGTGGGGAGAAGACGTGCGGCAGCAGCATTACAGGAAAACTAACAGAGCGAGAGAGAAGACGTCTGGTGCAGTTGTACACAGACCGAGAGCAGTGTATCGTTATAGAGAGCCACAGGGCTAATTAGATACCACTATAATATTGTCGAGCCATTATTGGCAC
Source organism: Notolepis coatsorum (assembly GCF_963971535.1). Classification (NCBI taxonomy): domain Eukaryota; kingdom Metazoa; phylum Chordata; class Actinopteri; order Aulopiformes; family Paralepididae; genus Notolepis; species Notolepis coatsorum. The sequence goes on along the minus strand of NC_140183.1, from coordinate 38,102,755 downwards.
AGTATAGTGACTTGTGTAAGCGAAGTAACGTGGAGAGACTTATAGTTAAACCCAGCGACGTTTGAATATAACTACTCATTGGAGACCGCCTGCGGGTTAGCTTCACGTACAAACGGAGCTAACTAGCTACCATCTATGCCAACGGGCTTTTGGATTAATAGCTATTAACCCTGCCATCGGGCGCTAGGAATACAAGGACCGGTTCCGTACGAGACCCCTTCTCCCAGCGACGACAGGATTATCCGACCAGTCTACAGTTTCTCTGGAGCAGGAGCTCTAGAGAGAACCAACCGTCTCCAGCCACCATCTTGCTTTTCCCTGTATCGCCTCGCTTCGTCTCACTCCATTCAGAGCTCCACCGGTCGAGTATCCGTAGTATAGGAACTATTCGTTACCGTTGACTTTGTTGCACTGACATTCTATTATTAAAGGAGAACCGTGATATATACTATGTATGTTTACTATTAACATTAAACTGATGCTTGTTACAGGGTAACAGAGCATGAGCATGAGGTGAGGCGGACCTTTAAAAAAGTGAATATCAGGAAGGCAGCAGGTCCGGACGGCATCCCCGGCCGCGTCCTAAAAGTCTGTGCCGACCAACTGGCCCCAGTATTCACTGACATATTTAACCTGTCCTTAGAACAGGCTGTCATCCCCACCTGCCTGAAGAAGTCCACTATTATCCCTGTACCCAAAAAATCCAAGCCTGCTTGCCTCAACGACTACCGCCCTGTAGCTCTCACCTCCATAGCCATGAAGTGCTTTGAGAAGCTAGTAAAGGGCTACATCTGCTCCTCCCTCCCCATCAACATGGACCCCCTGCAATTTGCGTACCGCCCCAACAGGTCCACGGAGGACGCCATAGCCCATGTGCTGCACACAGCAGCATCACACCTGGACAAGAGGCAGGGGAACTATGTGAGAATGCTATTCATCGACTACAGCTCGGCATTCAATACCATAGTCCCCTCCATACTCATAGCCAAGCTCAGGGACCTGGGCTTGGGCTATGACCTCTGCCAGTGGGTCTTGGACTTCCTGACTGGCAGACCCCAGGTGGTGAGAGCAGGCAACTGCACCTCCTCATCCATCACCCTCAACATAGGGGCCCCCCAGGGCTGTGTTCTGAGTCCCCTCCTCTACTCCCTGTACACACACGACTGTGTGGCTCAGCGGAGTAGCAATACAATCATCAAATTTGCTGACGACACAGTGGTGGTGGGCCTGATCTCTGCCAACGACGAGAGGGCCTACCTGGAAGAGGTCAAGGTCCTGGCGGGATGGTGCCAGGAAAACAGCCTCTCCCTGAACGTCAGCAAAACAAAGGAGATGATTGTGGACTTCAGGAGGTCGGGGGTCAAGGACTACAGCCCCCTCAGCATCGACGGGGCACCGGTTGAGAGAGTCAACAGCTTTAAGTACCTCGGAGCCTACATATCCGAGGACTTGACATGGACCACACACATTGACAGTGTTGTGAAGAAGGCACGACAACGCCTCTACTTCCTCAGGCGCCTAAGGAAGTTCCAAGTCAGTCAGAAGATCCTTAAGAACTTCTACTCATGTACAATAGAGAGCATCTTGACCGGCAACATCACCTCCTGGTTTGGGAATAGCACTGCACAAGACCGAAGCAGACTATAAAGAGTGACACGTTCAGCCGAACGCACAATTGGAGGGGGGCTCCCCACCCTCCAGAACATTTACAACAAGCGTTGCAAGGGCAAGGCTAAGAGAATCATTAAAGACTCCAGTCACCCGAACAACTGCCTCTTTGAACTGCTGCGGTCAGGCAAGCGATACCGGAGTCTCAAGGCGAGCACAGAAAGACTCAGAAGAAGCTTCTATCCCCAGGCCATCAGGCTGCTAAACGAACAATGAATGAACACTACACAACAACAACCACCAAACGCACATAGCACACACATCCACACGCACACACTCACTTTAAACAAACACACTGTAGCACCCACTCCACACACTTTATAGCACACACCCACTTTAAACAAACACACTGTAGCACCCACTCCCCACACTTTATATTTATTGATGAAGGATTGCACTACAACTCGTACACCTTACTGTAAATTGTACCTAAAATTGTACCTCATCCCATTTCTGCTTTGCACTAGATAGTACTGTACATTAGTACACTGCATAGTATTGTATATTATATGGTAACTCAGAACATTGTACATATGTCTATACCGAACACTGTGACCTCATTTTTCTTCTTCTAAATTACATGCTATATTATGTTATTTGATACTATCTTGTCTAGCACAGTCTCTGGAGCGTAACAGTAAGAAGCATTTTGTATGAAAGTATTCTGTACTTCTGTATGACAACTATTAAAGAACTTGAACTTCAACTTGTATCCCTGTCCCCGCGCAGTTAATGGAGTGTCCGCCATTTTGAGTAACTGTACTGTCTGGCTAAATTAATATTCTTTAGTAGTGGTTTAATCTAACATATCTCAATACAGTCAGGGTTGTGTAGCCCCTTAGCTACAGTAATGTAATTATTTAATTCTTACAAAGACTAGCCTATCATTTAATCAAATCTTTATAACCATCTGAAGGCGGTAGGACAGGGATGTGCATTTCGTCAATAGCCTACACTGCTATAAATTGAGGGATGTGCATCTTCAAAGTCTTGGGGTACCTTGATATAATCTACTACTGCTCTGTTCGTGGAAGCCATGACAGGCATATTTACATATCATCATTTTGCACAAATAGTTGAACCTACTGTGAGAATAGGGCTGGCTGGCTGGTCTGCTGTTCCCATTCTACATAATTTCCTCTCCACTCTGCATGATATGATATGATATGATACATTTATTTATATTGCGCCCCTCAACCAATAGTTACATCGGCCCGGGGCGCACCCCGGGAGAGAAAGAGAAACAAAAACAGACATAATACACCACACATACAACAATACAAAAAAACTAGCTTGTGGATTGTTTATGGCGAAAAGGTGGGTTTTGAGCATGGCCTTAAAGGTCCGTAGAGTGCTTGCAGATTTCAGGTTGAGTGGGAGCTTGTGGGTCGGTGCTGCGACTGCGAAAGCCCGGTTTCCCTTTGTCACCAGTCTTGTGTGGGGGATTTTTAGGCAGATTTGGTTGTTAGAACGGAGGGATCTGGAGCTGGTTGATTGGACCAGGAGTTCTTTTATGTAGGCTGGGGCAAGACCATTTATGGTTTGTATGTGAACATGAGGATTTTGAAATGTATTCGTTGTTTTACCGGGAGCCAGTGTAGGGATACAAGGACTGGGGAGATGTGGTCCCTCATCTTGGTGCCCGTCACGAGCCTGGCGGCTGTGTTCTGGACGAGTTGGAGGCGGTTTATGTATTTGTCTGCGACACCAGAGTAGAGGGCGTTGCAGTAATCCAGTCTTGAAAATATGAGAGTGAGGATGACCCTTTGAAGGTCGTTGGGGGAGAGGAATGTTTTTATTTTTGCGATGGTGCACAGCTGGAGGAAGCAGGACTGAGCCACTGCTCGCATGTGTATGCAATGTGTATGTATTACATATAAGTACATATTACATATTCAAACAATGTAAACTAATCTAATTCCCTTTTTTTAACAGTATATACAAAGAGCAGTTGGAGTGGTATACAAAATATATATAATAAAATAAAATAATAACGGAAATAAAATACAAAGACATATACAACTGCCATGTTGGTAGTTTTTAAGCGCTTTTACCTGTTGTTTGTTTTGTACAGAGACCATAAAATCCAAGACCAGATAATATCTCCTCATCCAAAAACACGAGTTGTTTGTAGGACTGCTACAGAGAAAGCCATTGCTGCAGTTTGGATCAATATGAATAGAATAATGTATATGTAACAGATATTCCCACATACATCAACGGTCCTGGAGGCTGCAAACACAGAGCGGGAAATAATCAAACCACAGGGACCTGCGTGGAGCATCTGACTCTCATGACGAGCCACTGGCTATGGAAGCAGTTTGACTTGAGCTGCCTTTGATGTTCTCTGAGCAAGTTCACGTTTTCACTTTGTCTGACTCCGGAGAAAACAGTAAGCGCATTTCCCATAATGTTGGCGTGTTCCTTTAAAGAGTAACTAACCCCATGGTCATTTTGCTGCCTTAGTGGTTGATATTTTCACCCTGCTGCACACTCTGCCTCGCCCCAATCTGTGAGGTCAGAGTACCCCTCTGGAGGTACTATCAGTCTGTCTAGGGAAAAAAAGAGATCACAGATTAAAGTGGTGCAGAGCGTGCAGCATGGTGATAATATCAATTGTATCATTTGTTCTGGCTTTCACCAATACCCCTCATCTCAGCTGAATGTGAAGCCCAGGGGCGGGTGGGGGCACCCTTTTAATTTAATTTCTTTATTTTTTATTTCATGCTGATGACAATGATGGATTAGGGAATACAAAAGCGGGGGCTGTTGTAGAAACACCTGAAAAGTTGAGCTGCAAGTAAAGGGACAAGTAACATTACACATGTTCTGGAATCAGGATCAATGTTCCCACACAGTTGTGGGTTTTTTTTTGCGAGGGAGGGAATCTGGTAAGTTGTCAGCGACGGTGATTATTTCACTGACAGGTCTCAACGATGAGAAATATGGCGAGTACGTCTCCCCGGCCCCTTTTCAGGCTTTACCGACGGAGACATAATGAAGTCTGATGCCTGCTGTCAGTGTGCTATCGCCAAGGTGGACACGACGAGGGAATAGGAAGTCATTTTAAGGCGAGACCCCTGATTCCATTGGAGTTGTACTTTTCATTTCTTATTTTTTTTAAGGCCGGGGGGGGGGGGGGGGGGGGGGGGGAGCAGGTGGGTCACGGCGGAATGGCTGACAGCATATAAACCTATTTAGAGAGAGAAAAATACCTGGTTTCTAGAGCGAACGGTCAGAAGGATTAAGGGAGGTGGGGGACTATAAACTGTAATTGGAAAAGCATTTCTCTGTCGATCATACCATGTGGTGTTTTCTTACCTAGTCAAGTCAAGTCAAGAGTTTTATTTGTCACGGCATACAAGCATACAGTGAAATGAGGGGGGTGGCCCAAGAGGATGACGTGTCCCGGGATGGTCTGGAAGAGGACCTAAAGGCTTACCTGGCTGATATAACAGGCAAGTGAATATCGGCCTATGATGATATTCGAAGCACCGTCACTGTACTGCACCATGCTGTCCCTGTTTTTTGTCTAGACGGAGTCCAGGAAGTCCCGGTGGGAGAGGAGAGAGCCGTCTTGGGAGGATGGTGATTTTGTGCAGAAGACAGCTACAGCAGGTGAGTGCAGGACCACCAGGGGGGGTAGCTTACGTAACGTCATGCAGTCTACACATGTGTGCCCTCTTTCTTACGCAGCTGGGGAGCGTCGTTGGTGGGAGCGAGAAGTGGATTGTCTGGCTGGCGTGACGGGGGCGGTGCCCGGAAGTACTGGCGCTGCTGAAAGGAGGATCAATGACGGACAGTAGCAGAACGAAAACGGGAGTCGAGAGGACGGTACCAGAGGACGCGGGGCTGTAGGAGTACGAGGACACGCGACTCTTTTGGGTTGTGCTTTTCCTCCAGGGGAACCAGTTCCTATCGCCGACTGCGGTGTTCCCCCCGCAGTGGAAACGGGTGGAGCCTCAGACAGGAGAGACATTATCGCCACACCGCCCGCCGTGAGTAAAGGATGCACGATATTAGAATACGCGCCTGACAAACGAACTGTTTCCCGAGTGGTAAATGAAGACAGACGAACAGTGACTGCATTGGAATTAGGAATATTATTAGTAGCGTGAAGCTGAAGATTATCGGAACGGCATGCAGTAAGCCAGTAAAACTGTAGAAGATTTGAACCTAGTATTGTGGACACTCCTTCCTCTGTGAACTACCTTTCTCTCTCTTTGCTGAATCATATGGAGGATATCTAATTTGTGCATTGTGACGAACCCGGGAACGGGGGGACCTTGCTATTACTGACTGTGCCCTCCATTGCAGGCGGGAGGACATTATTGTACGCCTGGTGCTTGGAGTGCCTAAAACACCCCAGTACGGACAGAACAGTTTTAGCCTGAAGGCGGGAGGGGCTACGGGAGCGGAAGGAGGTGGCGTCCTTCCGGCCCTCACCTTCGGGCCCCGGTCATACTTAAAACCTTTGTTTGTAGTGTTTGTCAACTCAGCGCTTCCACTGCCCAAGGTTAGGATATGAGAGGAGTATTCTAGGCCTAGGCCCTACCCCTAGCGGTGAGCAGCCCACGCTATTTTATCCCAGCCCCCTTAGTTACTGTGTGACACTTAGTGTGTATTTACCTACCTATATTCCCTATAATCATTTGCCGTGGCTCCCCGAGGGATGGTGTGATATCGATACCTATTTTAGGCTGGTTGCAGTGAACCGTGTGGTGTGGTGTGATTCTAGACTAATGTTTGATAGTCATAGACCCGTGTGCAGGGCAAACCCTTTTTCTTCATGTGTGTAGTGCCTCAGGGGCGGGGATAAATAGCGTGGGTGGGAGCAACAGTCTGGGGGTGGGTTTACAGGGCATTGAGCGCTTCCTCCTTTTAACTACCCTAGGCCTAGGAGGCGTGGGTCTTTTAAATAGGCTAAATGACCAATTATTTATATAGAAGTATAACCCTTGTATTAAATATCTATTTTCCCTACAATAAAAGCTTTCTTACTGTTTCTTGGCGCATTCTCCCATGTCTGTTTGTGGTCCTGGGGAAATTCATGGTGGTAGGTCGGCTGACCCCTTTGGGAAGAGTATCCGTGCATGTGCACACCTTAGCCTTAGACCTGGATACTTCCCGTGGGGGTCAGGTGACATATTTTGGCGTAGTCGGTAGGATTTCCCCATAGTCCACAGCAAACATGGTCCATGAGAATGTTAGAGAAACTGGGATGCAAGCAGTCATGATGCCCTGGTACTTGGGGTCGCATTGGGTTCCTAAGTTTAGTGGAGAACCGGGGACCACTAAATATAGTCAATGGCTAACCCAGGTAGAGGCCTTTTTGCGAGCATAGACTTTGCCCTCCCCACAGGGAATAGATTTCCTGTTTAGCTCCCTTGATGGCCCTGCACATAGAGAAGCCATGCTCCTCTCAGCCACTATTAAAGCTTCCCCTAAGGAAGTAATCAGGGCGTTAACCCTGAAGTACGGAGACCATAGGTCTTCTGATATCCTTCAGGAAGGGTTTTTTAATTGTAGACAGGCGGAGAAGGAAGGGATAGAGGAGTTCACCCTGCGCCTTAGAGAGTGCCTGTACATATGGAAGGTTAGTGACCCAGGTGGGGCGGGGGAGGAGAATAATTGGCTGAGGGCGCAGTTCACTAAAGGCCTACGGGAAGGCCCTATCAAGCGCGAACTCCTACGCCACCTGAGGCGGAACCCAGAGACAACTTTTGAGGAGGTTCGGCAGGAAGCAAGCTCCATTGAGCGGGAGGAACGAGCTTCCACTGAGGTGGTGGCGGCTTGCCAGACCCGAGCTGCCCCAGCTATCCCACCTCCCGGCGTGGAAGCAGTATCCCAGAGCGGCCTACAACAGCTGAGAGACTCGCTACGGGTGGAGCTACAGAGAGAACTACGTGACCAGGTAGCACTGCTGGGGAGCACCCTTGCAGAGGAAATACGGAGCCAGATGTGGGGTTCTGGACCTGGACCCGAGCCAGCACAGAGGTGGGAACAGCCAGGCCCTTCAGCTAGACCCTCTGCCCGGCCGTGCCTACGCCCTGACAACCGGGAGCCGCGAAACTACCAGTGGGATGAGCAGGGTCGGCCCATCTGCAAGAACTGCGGGGAGGCAGGACATATTGAGAGGTACTGCACGCGTAGGACTACACTTCCCCCGGATTTTCAACAGTCCCGGTCACTACAGGGCAAGTGACCGGTTCAGAAGGTACGACGGAGGCCCTACAGAGACCAAACATGGTGGGTCGCTGTCCAGAGGTAGAGGTCCTGATTCGGGGCAAGAAGATACCCTGTGTGCTGGACACAGGTTCACAGGTGACTATGTTTGGCAAATCATTCTTTCAGCGTCATTTCGGGGGCGAAGGGTTCCAGGGGCCTGGAGGACTACCCTGGCTGACCCTGCGAGCTGCCAATGGGCTACAGATTCCGTTTGTGGGCTACGTGGTTCTGGACTTTACCATCGGCGGTATTGAGGTACTGGGTCGGGGAGTGGTGATTGTAAACGATGACTGTATTAGTACGGAATATGGGTTGTTGGGCATGAACGTTATCTCAGAATGTTGGGAGGGCATATTTCAGGGGGGACACCCGGGGCGGGAAGCCTTCACCTCCACTGTTCCTCCAACGGCCCGGAGGGTGTGGGAAAAGACGTTTAACCTCTGTCAGCAGGTACAAAGCACCCCCCCAGCCGATGTGGCCAGTGGCACAGCTAGACTGCGGCGGCAGGCCCCTGTCCTGGTGCCCCCCAAGTCGGAGATCGTGGTATGGGCAGAGGTTAGTCCACGGATGAGTCGCCTGGACTGCCCGGTGTTGGTGGAAGACCACACTGACCTGGTGGTAGGAGAGCGTGGCTGGCGAGTGGCTCGGTCCATCAGCTGGGTACGGGGGGGTAAGGTGCCATTGCGTATTTGTAACCCCCACCTTTCCTCTGTGCTGATCCCCCAGCGGTGCTCCCTGGCCACAGTGTCATTGGTCCGCCTGTATCAGTTCCGCAATCGTTTCCATTTCCGGGGTAGGCCTGATTGGCCGCGACAGGCACGTTCCCCCGCCGCGGCCACGCCCCGCGGCAGCCCCAGGACGCGGCAACGCGAGGCTGCTGTGTTTCACCGCCGCTTTCCGCCTTCACCGCTGCAGCAGCAAATTGTCATCACTTTCCCCACTGAGTTACCATACGCTATACAATATACTATGCAATGTACTAATATACAATACGGCTCACTTTTCCCACTTCAATGACAGAGCCGCTGTTTAATAATATTGTCGCGGCGGAGCTCCGTCGCGGCCGCATTATGTAGCAGTAATCCCCCCTTTTTTACCATCGACAACTAGCTCAACTGGCAGCGCTGCCTTGCTGTGGATCCTGCGGTCCGTTGTTGACAAGTTCGATTCCCTTAATTTTTTTTAATTTTTTTTTTAACATGCATTCTTTCGCCGGTTAAGTTTAGGCATGTTAACTTTAAGCATTGTTTCGGAGTTGCAGTGCAAATGCTTCTTACTGTTGCGCTCCAGAGACTGTTACTGTACCATACAATATACAATGCAATGTACCAATATACAATACGCTATAGTGCAAAGCAGAAATGGGATGAGGTACAATTTACAGTAAGGTGTATGCGTTGCAGTGCAAATGCTTCTTACTGTTGCGCTCCAGAGACTGTTACTGTACCATACAATATACAATGCAATGTACCAATATACAATACGCTATAGTGCAAAGCAGAAATGGGATGAGGTACAATTTACAGTAAGGTGTATGCGTTGCAGTGCAAATGCTTCTTACTGTTGCGCTCCAGAGACTGTTACTGTACCATACAATATACAATGCAATGTACCAATATATAATACGCTATAGTGCAAAGCAGAAATGGGATGAGGTACAATTTACAGTAAGGTGTATGCGTTGCAGTGCAAATGCTTCTTACTGTTGCGCTCCAGAGACTGTTACTGTACCATACAATATACAATGCAATGTACCAATATACAATACGCTATAGTGCAAAGCAGAAATGGGATGAGGTACAATTTACAGTAAGGTGTATGCGTTGCAGTGCAAATGCTTCTTACTGTTGCGCTCCAGAGACTGTTACTGTACCATACAATATACAATGCAATGTACCAATATACAATACGCTATAGTGCAAAGCAGAAATGGGATGAGGTACAATTTACAGTAAGGTGTATGCGTTGCAGTGCAAATGCTTCTTACTGTTGCGCTCCAGAGACTGTTACTGTACCATACAATATACAATGCAATGTACCAATATACAATACGCTATAGTGCAAAGCAGAAATGGGATGAGGTACAATTTACAGTAAGGTGTATGCGTTGCAGTGCAAATGCTTCTTACTGTTGCGCTCCAGAGACTGTTACTGTACCATACAATAATATTGTATGGTACAGTAACAGTCTCTGGAGCGCAACAGTAAGAAGCATTTGCACTGCAACGCATATATTATACTATGCTTAAAGTTAACATGCCTAAACTTAACCGGCGAAAGAATGCACGTTAAAAAAAAATTAAAATTTAAGGGAATCGAACTTGTCACCAACGGACCGCAGGATCCACAGCAAGGGAGCGCTACCAGTTGAGCTAGTTGTCAATGGTAAAAAAGGGGGGATTACTGCTACATAATGAGCTCCGCCGCGACAATATTATTAAACAGCGGCTCTGTCATTGAAGTGGGAAAAGTGAGCCGTATTGTATATTAGTACATTGCATAGTATATTGTATAGCGTATGGTAACTCAGTGGGGAAAGTGATGACAATTTGCTAAAGCGGCGGTGAAACACAGCAGCCTCGCGTTGCCGCGTCCTGGGGCTGCCGCGGGGCGTGGCCGCGGCGGGTCACGTGCCTGTCACGGCCAATCAGGCCTACCCCGGAAATGGAAACGGTTGCGGAACTGATACAGGCCATTGGTTCCCCTGCAGGATATCCATGGGACCAACCAGCTGATTCTGAGAGACACCGGCCCTGGGGTGGTAGAAGTGGACATGCGTCGAGTAGCTTAACCCCCCCTTGCCGACAACCCGGCCCTAGATCTGAGAGGAGAGGGACTGACCGGAGACCAAGAGGCTAAGCTCGCGGCCCTGCTGCGCCGATGGACCCATGTATTCGCTGCACATGAGGAGGAATTCGGACGTACCAAGGTGATTCAACATAATATCCCCACTGGAACCGCACCACCGATTCGGGAGAGGTACCGTCCGATTCCACCCAAGCTATACGCAGAGCTGAGAACGCTGCTGCAGGGGATGGTCGACAGCAAGGTGGTATGCGAGAGCTCCAGTCCATGGGCGGCCCCACTGGTGTTGGTCCGCAAGAAGGATGGATCCTGGCGCTTCTGCGTAGACTACCGGAAGCTGAATGCTGTGACCACAAGGATGCATACCCGCTGCCCCGGATAGAGGAGTCATTGACCAATCTGACCCAGGCGACCAGGTACAGTACCCTGGATCTGGCCAGTGGGTATTGGCAAGTGGAAGTGGTGCCGGAGGACCAGGAGAAGACAGCCTTCGCCACACCACTGGGGTTGTACCAGTTCGAGCGGATGCCCTTTGGTCTGTGCAATGCCCCCGCCACCTTCCAACGATTGATGCAGCGTTGCCTGGGTGGTCAGGTGAATGACCATCTCCTCATATACCTAGATGACGTGATCGTCTATTCCCCAGACTTTCAGAGCCACCTGGATCATCTCGAGATGGTGTTCCATCGCCTGCAGGAGCATGGTCTCAAACTCTAGCCAGGGAAGTGCAGGTTGTTCCATTGGGAGGTGAGGTACCTGGGACATATCGTCAGCGGCCAGGGGGTGGCGACTGACCCAGAGAAGACTCAGGCCGTCCGCAGCTGGCCTGTGCCCACCACGGCCAAACAGGTGAAGTCATTCCTGGGATTCGTGGGGTACTACAGGCGGTTTGTCCCTGGCTTTGCCCGGATCGCCGTCCCTCTTAACCGACTGCTCCAAGGCACTGCTGGACGACCGTCTGCGCCAGTGACCTGGGCGCTGCCCTGTCAGCAGGCATTTGAGGAGCTGAAGAGGAACCTGTTGGAGGCCCCCATCTTGGCCTTCACTGATTACGGCCAGCCGTTTGACAGGTGGTCAAAACTTAAAAACTCAGTACAGGCACGGGTTTCAATAGTTAAGATGGATGTCTTACCTAGAATCAACTTCATCAGCTCAATGCTACCGTTACCCCCTCCAGATGGTTACTGGAAAAAATTACACTCTTCCGCATACAAATTTATTTGGAATAACAAACCACCACGTATAAAAAGATCCACCGCACAGAGAAACAAAGCCGATGGAGGTATGGCATTTCCAGATTTTTTCCACTATTTTAAGGCGTACACTTTAAGACCACTGACAACCTGGTTTGATCCCCAAGCATCAGTATCCTGGAGAAATTTAGAAGTAAATATAGTAGCACCACATAGACTGCAGGACATAGTATACACCAAATGATCAATTAAGCAATGCGAACTGAAATTTGGCCCCATAATTACTCATGCGATCCGGATATGGCGTGAAACACAAAAAAAATATTCGAACCCACATAAATGGCATAATCATACTCCCTTATTCAATAACAATGCACTCCTGATTGGAAAACGACCTATAAGATTCCCTAGATGGGAAAAGCAAGACATACACACATTAGGAGATGTTTTCAACAAACAGGGTTTTTGTAGTTATGATGAAATACACAAAAAAATTTATCTCACCGGTTCCACATATTATTTTTACGCACAGTTATTCTTATGTTTGAAGGCTCACGGTGTTCCATTAAGACATCGAGAGGTTTTGTATCAGATTTTTATCATCAATTACTAACGTCCTCGTATGAAACCCTCCACCTAGACTCAGTCTGGAGGAGGGATATACCAGACCTGGAAAAAGTTTTGATTGGCAAGAAGCCTGGGCAAATGTTCGACTTGCATCAAGGAACCCGGACCATCAACAAATCAATCTTAACTATATTCATAGGACATACTTGACTCCTATAAGACTGAACAGAATGGGTCTTAAACAAGACTCCAAATGCTCCAAATGTACAAATGGGGACAAGGGGACATTTATGCACATGTACTGGGACTGCCCACCAGTTAAGATCTTCTGGAAAGAAGTGACCCAGCAATTATCAAATCTCTTAACTCTGAATATACCTGTACACCCCTCCGTATTACTGCTGAATGATGTTTTTGAGTGTGCAGTACCTATACAGCTAAAGAGATTGGTTTTATCTGGTATCACAGCGGCTAAAAAGCTGATCGAATCACGATGGTTTCAACCGGAAAAATCTGGATTCTTACATATCTCGATGTGATTTATCTAGAAATATCTACAGCAAGAATTTTGGGTCTCAACGAATGGTAGTGTCAGGTTAGGAGCGAATGATAATGGATGGATTATCCAATGGGGGGTCCGGGGGGGGGGGGGGGGGGTGCGAGCAAGAGCATATGTGTGTAGGGTATTAGATAGCAGGTATTAGGGGTATATCTTGTATAAGACATTTATCTAAATGGTGATTTCATTGGATGTGCACTGTTAATTAATGCTTGTATATCTAATCTTGTGTTGTCATGTTTGTTTATGTGTTTGTTTAAAAAATTATACAAAAAAAAAAAAAAAAAATTTGAGGCAAGAAAATCTCTGAGCGATTGCTCTGCAAGAACTCCTCCCCCTGACGGCCCCGGCAGACCAGACGCGATTCAAGGCGGACGGGCGACCGGCGCTTCACTTCCGCTCCCATGTTAACGGACGTAGCTGTGCACACTGGCCGCAAGCGGGCGCGTGCCTCGCGGGGCGGAAGCGATCATTTCTGCTTTGGTTGGATTCAAGGCGGCGCGGGAGGCGTGAAATACACTAAATATCTGCATTATTACCACACATATAGATGTTGTTCAACCAGCTAATGTGTCTGTATCTTTCCCAATGCAAATAAACCATATTACTATACTTAGTAGTACCCCGCCCAACCCCCAGTGTCTGTCTGTCTGTTTGTTTGTTTGTTTGTCTATCTGTCTATATATCTGGTTGCCTGTCTGTCTGTCTGTTTGTTTGTTTGTTTATCATATATCTGGTTGCCTGTCTGTCTGTTTGTTTGTTTGGCTATCTGTCTATATCTGGTTGCCTGTCTGTCTGTTTGTTTGGCTATCTGTCTATATATCTGGTTGCCTGTCTGTCTGTTTGTTTGTTTGGCTATCTGTCTATATATCTGGTTGCCTGTCTGTCTGTCTGTTTGCCTGTCTGTCTGTTTGTTTGTCTATCTGTCTATATATCTGGTTGCCTGTCTGTCTGTTTGTCTATCTGTCTATATATCTGGTTGCCTGTCTGTCTGTCTGTCTGTATATCTGCTTGCCTGTCTGTCTGTCTGTTTGTTGAAGCCAAACCATTGATAATGTAGTTTTATAGTCGCGTAGGAATCCGTCTGAAGAACTATATCTATAACTATATACTGATATCAAATAATAATGTTGCATAATAATAATAATAATAATAGCAGGATATAGCAGTCATTAAGTCAATCCACCTTGTCACCTATATAACCTACTAATAATGACAAACGTTTTATTTGTTTCCTGACAGCTAATTATGGTAATTATAAATAATAAAATAATAAATAAACAGCAACCAGTAGGCTTGATATCAGTGTATTATTGTAGCAGCTAATAGATATATATGTTAAATAGGTCCTTGTCACAGCTTTTAATAATAATAATAATAATTCAATAATTAAAAATAAAATAATAATAATAATAATAAATATAAATAGCCTGTATTATATAGGCATGTTGTGTAGGCCCTAACCAAAAATCACAACAACCCCCCGGGAAAGATAGAGAGAGAGAGAGAGAGGGAGAGAGAGAGAGGGCTCACGCTGCAGTCTGTCGTCTGCTCGCTCTGAAGTCAGACTCGGTGTGCCAGGCCACTCGCGCGATCTCGCACGGAACCCGCGCGGGACTTCGTGCGCGTCTGGTCTGCCCGGGGCGTCAGAGGGAATCAGGACAGACAGGAATCAGGACAGACACTCCCCACACTAAACTATCCCAGTTCAAAAGGTAGGCGATACTGCCACCTGGCGATATTCGATCATCGTTGCAATTCCAACGTAGGCAGATGTGCCAGGGAGTGTTTAGAACAGGGATCAAAAGAAAAAGATCAAAGGATAAAAACCTGAGAAAAGTCGGGTTTGACGCTCAACGGTTGGTGACGAAACCCAACTTATCTCGGGTTTGGTGGGCAATGACTTAATAATTGAGAGCAGCAGAGTAAATACATTTAGCAGAAAGCAAGCAATTTGATTTGTACTAAAGTTTTTATGTTTGCTCTAATAGAATTGTCTTTTTTGTTAGTGCTGGATTAAACCTTTTTATTGTGTAGTTTGCATGTTCTTGCTTCATTATTGCCTTTATATTTATCACACAACAGACAATACTTCAACTTCAACTCGCACACTTTATTAAAAATAGATATAACAATCATCAAACTTAAACAATAAAATAAATAATGGAATAAACTTAACAGACAAATTAAATTCCTTGACTAATAATAACATGCCGGCTGGCTTCGTACTTTCTTCAGGCTAATGAGCATATCTATTTATATATATATATTCATAATTAAACATTCAATCTTTAATACTTGAATAATAAATTAATACATTTGCACAAATAAATGTGCGATAAAAGTACAGACTATTATAGCGCTGAGAGATCACATGTAAAAATGCTGATTAGCCTACACACAGAGACAATTATATTTTTTTCCCTTTTCTTGCGCAACCTGAGCTCTACCTGATCCAACCAATTAGAATGGATTGTCGGCTAGAACCTGGCTGTCCCCGACGGGTTGAAACTAAGTGCACTACATCATACTCGTCGACGGGGATCTATCACGTGAAGCAGCGGCACAGCACAGGCACACCTTCAGCATGTCCACAGTTGAAGGAAGCAGGATAAGTGCATCCGGCATGTCTGGCACATTGGAGATTAGGAGAGAGATTTCTAGAAATATCAGTTTCGGGCACAGACACTTTCAATCATAGGAGCTTGAGAGAACAATATGACTTATGTCACAGGGTTAAAGAATACAGTTTGCAGGTCCTCTGCCTCCCTTCAAGTTCTAACCCTAACCCTTAAGACATTTATGCATGTTGTGGTGTCACTAAATCTCTTTTGTCTGAAGCTGCCCAGCTTGCTCAAAACACATCCAGAACTTTAACTTTATTTAACAGATTGCAGAATGGGTACAAACAATACAGTACGGCTCAATACACACAATTGTTAAGGGGATGCAGACCAGAGAAAGACGTTTGTCTTGTTTACATCAGGGTCCCCTATTTTCAATTCATAGTGATATTTATGACACACACAACATACATGACATCATGACATTTATGACATAGGGACATACATGACATACAGGTATATAGTACTGTTACATTTGTGACATATACGATATGCAAATATACAGTACTGTTACCCATAGATCCTAACATGGATTATATACATATGACGGTGAGGAGACTGTACATTAGGAGGGGGTGGGTTGGTGGGAGAAAAAATATATACCTCACGATCTTCTCCACTGCAGCCTGGAACACAGGGGACTCCTGGAGGCAGCCCTCAGCCAATGGCACCAGGGCTGGCGGCAAAGTGGTGACAGGGACACTGACCGTTTGACTGCCTGCACAAACATAAACAAATTAAATAAAAATATTTTAAAAATCAATTGTTATTGAGAGAAAGTAAACTGGTGAAAAATAGACAACAAGTGATGTCAAGAGTCACTTTATTGTCCCATCAGCTGGGAAATTTGTCTTGGGCTTCCCACTACAGCCACAGACACATACATACAGACATGACACAACACAACTG
The DNA here is from genome assembly GCF_963971535.1 of Notolepis coatsorum. NCBI lineage: Eukaryota > Metazoa > Chordata > Actinopteri > Aulopiformes > Paralepididae > Notolepis > Notolepis coatsorum. Next base: position 38,086,202 of record NC_140183.1, on the reverse strand, counting down.
ACTCCAAACAATACACAATATAAAATATTCAGTAAAGTACCTGCACAGCACAGTTTTTATAGATGCATGAATAGAATGGGTACAATACAGTACGGCTCAATACACACAATTGTTAAGGGGATGCAGACCAGAGAAAGACGTTTGTCTTGTTTACATCAGGGTCAACAAATGTTCAATTCATAGTGACATTTATGACATACACAACATACATGACATCATGACATTTATGACATACAGGTATATAGTACTGTTACATTTGTGACATATACGATATGCAAATATACAGTACTGTTACCCATAGATCCTAACATGGATTATATACATATGACGGTGAGGAGACTGTATAATTAGAATTACCTGTGTCCATAAAAGAGCCAACATCACTTTGCAGGCCAGTTTGTGCTGCTGCCGGGGAAAAAGGCAGGGGAGAGCTCACTGATGACTGATTTCAGGACCCTTCCTGAAAGAGATATCCATCCTTCCAGGGAAGAAGTTGAACTTCTTCATTATTTCCTGTACAAAGCAAAACACTATATGACATATCTTTATATTACACAGACAAGCTGCAGCGTTCTGGAACACCATCCCATCACACATCCGCGGTACTAATACACTCAGGTCCTTCACACACACTCTAAGCATGGCCATTAGCAAGTCACGTCTCAGTCCAGCTGCCCAACCCCTGTACACTATAGCCTGACTGTCGTGATTATGTATGTGTGCCTGCCTGCATATACAGTGCTTATACTGTACATGTATGGGCTTTGATTTGTCCCTGTACACCGTTTTTTTTTATAGATGCATGAATGCCTAGTAGTGACTAGTGAGTACAGAATATGTTTTAAATTGTTTTTATATTAGCTTTAATGGCCTTCTATTTTTCTGTTTGTTTCTGGCTTAAACATCTAGCCCAGGGACTACAACTGAAAACTAGCAACCCTGCTAATGTTGGCATATTTACAGTTTTTAATTTGTATTCATTTATAAATGTATAACTGTTGATTGATATGCACTGTCCCTGATCAAATAAACGGAGTAAAAAATAAAAGCATAGCAGATAGATAGTTAGATAGATAGGACACAATGTATTATCGTTATTATATGATAGCTCTGCTGTGCAGAAACAAAACACGACTCAGTCAGCTTCACTGAGTACATCCAACTCTTGAAACTGCCAACACAAACCCAAAAACAGTTTAACCTATTGGTAAACAAACGTGTTGTTGTGACATTGTTGGGATCTTATACTGTAGTTTACATTTGAAAAAAAAACGAACTCAGTCACTCGGTAAATCAATTCAATTGGAGTCTCTTTAAACAGCGGCAACACAAACCCAATAACCTATTGGTAAACAAACGTATTGTTGAAAATATACAATATGACTGCTGTTGTGACAGTGTTTAGGAATCGGATCTTATTTAGTAGTTTAAACTCACCTTCAAACGTTAACAGGTTGAAAAAAAACGCGACTTTCTCCAGCTCTGCAAAACGGATCTCTTCTTCTGTTCTTCTTCTCCTAAATGTGGATACAGCAGCGCAGCATCCACAAACTCGTGAGAGGTATGATGACTAACCATTACACCACGGTGGCAGATAAATAAAATATCCATTATATATCCATTAATGGACAAGAGAGCCGTACGTCGGCCGTCTAATGAAGTTAGATTTATACAGTACACTTTGACTGCTGAATTGACACGTTTAACTTATTCATTTTTTAATTCAGCAACAGTAATGCTTCTTACTGTTACTGTTAGAGACTGTGCTAGGCGCGACAATGCTGCTGCGGCGTTGAAGTGGGAAAGCGGAAGTGAAACACAGCAGCCTCTGGCGTTGCCACCTCGGCCGTTGCCGCGGGGCGGGGCCGCGGCGTGTCACGTGGCCGTCGCGGCCAATCAGGCCAACCCCGGAAATCAAATCCGTTGCGGAAGTGATACACGCACCCGGCACGGCAGTGTTGCGATGCAGTGCATTACGTGGTTTGCCACTCGGGCGCCCACGAGTTACATTTGTAACCATTGTTTGTTCTCATTGACTTGATGGAATCAAACTAGGCAGTCAAGAGAACTGCATACAAAACTAGTCAAAACTATGGCAAAGCTATTTTAGCCCCATGGTTCCAATAGGTCTTCTGCATTTTGTTTCATGGCTCTTGTCATGAACAGTTGCAAATTGGGATGCACAATATATCGTTGACCATATCTGTTTTCGGCTGATGATGGTGGATGGATAGGACTAGGAAAACCACCTAAATGGACACGTCAAACACAATCCTTCTCCATTTATATGGGATGTATATAATTATCTCAGCTGGAAACTATTTCCATGGCCATTGTTTTAATCATCCATCCTTGTGCATCAGTGTGAAAAAGCTACAGTAAACACATCACTGCTGCATGGCCACGGCTTTTGACTCAGTGTTTATTGGAGCCACTAATTATGCTGTGGTGGCTAATCATCAATTATCAGCCTGGGTTAAAACCTCAACTGACACCTCTGCCCCACCCCCCTGCGCAACACACTTGGGACAACACAGACATAAACATGCACATGTTTCAGTCATGATTATCTAATAGTGTGGAGGATAATTGCATAAACTAATCAATGCCGCCTCATTAGGGTGGTTTTGGCACAAAGGTCAATCTCGCTACGCATTGGGTGTTCTTGCGCTGTACCTATTTTAAGGAAAAGATTTCCCCATATAACACAAGGTTTATCTAATACAAAATACAATTGTATCAGGACAACACATTATGATTTATTGTCCTTGTATAATTATTACGGTTAAATTGATTACGGCTAAATACCTAGTCACTCTCCTGAAATTACAACATCAGTGTTGACACAAATTCACTCTTTCCATGTTTCCTACTGATAAACTGATCATATACTGTACTTAATACACAATGTCTTTTTTATGCTTTCCAATAGACTTTTGACACAGTCAGTGGCACACTTGCATTGTAGTTTAATTTATTTCTAATATAAGAGACATACAATGGTAATTCTGTGAGACCAAATTTATAGCCTGAAAATCAACAAAAGAACATAATACTGAAATCAATGAGAGCCCGGCCCGATAGATGTATTTACACTCTTCAAATACTGATGAGCCTTTAGAGTACAGACCATTCCCTTTCCATTACAATCTCCAAGCAAAACTGAAACAAACTCGCCAGCTACCGTTAGCTGTAGCTGCCACAGTTCCTCTAATAACATGGTCACAACCAGAAACAAGAGTTTGATGTGTTATTCAAGAAACCGTAATGGTATTTAATGCACATATTGCATGTTCTATCAAAAGTGACTGGTTTCTTTAGTTCAGACATTGCATTGTAATTGTACTATAATATCCCCATGTTTGCTGGACTCTATCTCAAGTGTGAAAACTAAAACTTTGGGTTGGGTCAGACGAGCTCCGGGGGAAATATGGAGCAATACCAGTTTCAGAGAGTAAATTATGTAGTGTTGTTGTTCTACAACAACTGTTCTACAACAACTGACGTGGTTCTAGTCAACACTGGTCTGAATTGACTTTGCCAAAAAGTGCAACAGTAGAGAGCTTTGAAGGAGTGTTTATTTTGGAGGCTGAGCCGACCGGCTTCCCAATCCTCGCAGGGGAAAGTCATTGGCAGATGTTCCCGGCAGCACCGCATCCCCAAATGCTCCCAAATATTGACCCAAGGAACATCTTGGGGTTACTTTAACATGTCTGATCAGAGTTCCTTACTGGTTTTCAAAGTTACCACACCTTCCCATCACCTGACTTCTTCTGCTACTTATTAAAACCAGGTGATATGTGGGACATACAAGAGGCGGGCGAGGGGGTTGGTTAAGAGGAACTGTGCTCCAAGTGTAGCCTATGTAACATTAATCAGAAAAACAATTATTACAGTGGCAATCAGGATTAGTGGAAACCCAGTGGAAACTGACATAAAAAAAAAAAAAAAAAAAAAACCAAGGTCAAATCTGCAGCCTCAAGCTGTGGTACCTGCTGAGCCCCCAACCCTCAATCCCTGTAGGATCACAGTTCCGGTAAAAAAAAAAAAAAATTCAATAGAAATACAAATATACAATAGATATGACATATACTGACGACCATAAAAAAGAAAATGAAACATCAACTATAGCAGAGTAGCATCTTAGCTCCTTGCATTTACCCTCACCCCCCATATAACACACTATATTAAATAAGGCACACATTTACACATACATTTAAAATTTGGCTAGTAATTATTCCTTTATTTACAACCAACAGCCACAAAGTTAATAATTATTATAATTGCAGTCCATACAATGTTAAGTTTCGACTTCCCAGATGGCACGGTTTCATTGTCCTCTTTGGGTCTGAAGATGCACCTTTATCTCCATGTTCATGTAGAACCCACTGAAGCTGTGAAGCAGCTGACATTCTCTAACAAGCCTTTATGGATCCTACTGAACCACTGGGGAACTAACTTCCTTGCATCTGCCTGGGGATTTTTTTTTTATAGCTGCTTTAGTTTTCTTACTCAAGTTAGTATTGCAGAGTTTGGTTGGATTTCTTTTTCAGCCAATGAATAGACCATGGAATTTCTTAATGAAGTGCATGATTTAGTACATAACCTCCACTTACCAACAGTGCTGTGGCCAGCGCTTCCTATGGGGAATCATTTGATATGTCTAGATGAAGGAGTATAGTAAGGCAAAGACATAACTACTTTTAGGGGAATCTGCTGACTTTCACCACAAGTTACCGTTACTGCATATGTATATGTATATGTATACATATACAGTGTGGATATAAACACACATATATATACACACACATGCATAATATAAACACATTCGGGGTGGGTTTATGGGTTGGGATTGGTAGCCAACACTACATCAGAAAGGTTAAGCAAAAGCAAGAGTCCCAACTCGTGAGCATGTCAAGAGGCTCCTGATGTAAGTTGAATGATGTTTAATGTTCTTTTTTTTCCTTTTTCTTTCTTTCCGTCTTTTCTTTAACACCAATGCTTCCAATAACTAAGTTGCATTGTAAATCCACACTGAGGACATTGGCAGCCTAATATAAAGTAGTGGCATTACACCACCCGAGTCCTTCATGGTTCTATGAGCAAGTAGCTGAGCAATACCAATATGGTATAAAGATATTTGTTGCAAAAAAAAAAAAGGAGGGAAAAAGTAAGTTTGGTTGAGGTTTTATCTCGGGGCACAGCGGCTGCCACAAAATCAGCTGTGTCTTCCAACGAAAGTCTGCAAACTTGTCACCCTCTACATTTATTCAAAGGAAGTCCCTTTGAAGGAGAAGATATAACATTGGAGATTCCACCTCTAGTTCAGTAGTCCACCACTTTGGTCTCCTCAGTAGTTGAACTTTCCCTGTGGGTTGACCGGGGAGGTGGCCGGTATGAAGAGGGGCTTGGGAGGGACATCAGGCTTGAGCGAGGCGGTCCGGCGTACGATGGCCCCCCGGTGGAGGACCTCTGGCTGGTCACCGGTGTAGCTGTGCTGACGTGTTAGGTACCCGTTGGGGATGAGCGGGTAGTGGACCTCGCAGGCGCTGCCGGTGGAGTTCATCCGAGCCAGGAGCGGCGGCGGATGGTGTGGCCCACCATTCCGTTGGCTGAAGCTGTGCTGCCGGGGAATCATCCCGCCTCCTCCTCCGTTGGACATCTTAGTGGCAGCGGCGATCAGCGAGTGCCTCTGGGAAGAGTGCCTCCTCTCCAGGGTGGACTGGTGATGTGGCGGGATGTCCGGGGGCACGTCCATGCGGCGGGTGAGGCTGTCCCGTGGTAATGTGGAGGAGCTGTAGTAAGGGGCCGATTCAGTTTCTGGGATTTGCGCCTGGATGCGGTTGGCAAAGGCAAGATGGCTTCCACCACTGGCCATCAGGCCGGGGGACGTCATGAGATGAGCGGTCTTGCTGGCGTTGGCCTCGTGTATGTGTTTCAGCAGCTCGTCCAGCGAGGTCACCTCCATCACCTTCTGTGAATAGCATGGGTAGAGCTGCTGGGATAGCATTCGCTCAGAATTGTGGATCTTCCGTTCCTCTAGATGTAGGGGACCTCCGACCAGAGCTTGCCCGTTAGATAGGCCGTGGGAATAGGGGAAAACCTGCTGGTGGAGCAGGGCAGAGCTAGGCCTGGAGCCCATGTTGTGCGACTTGGGCTCCTTGGCATTGTTGCAGTTCTGGTTCTTCTCCCACTGGTTCTTGAAAGCCTTCATGCTCTTGATGGGCAGCTCTGGGGTAGAGTCTGGCGTGGGCAGGCCAGAGAGCTCGGAGGAGTGGTGAAGGTGCTGGGGGTGGACCAGGTCTCCCATGGTGACCCCATGATGTCCGTTCCTTCTCGGTGGTTGATGCTCTTTGCTGCTAGTGAAGAGGGAGTTGTACAGCTTTGGAGAGGACACCTCCAGTTTGTCGTCTTTGCTCTGACTGTCCAGGAGGCCGTTAAGCTTGGCGAGGCTGCGGAGAGACAGGGCGTGAGGGATGGGGGCCTCCGGGTCCTTGGCCAGCCTCTTGGTCTTGTGGCCCGTATGGTTGCAGTAGCAGGAGACGAGGAAGCCGGAGAGGAAGGCGCCCAGGACAAAGGCCACCAACACGCAGGCGATCAAGAGTGTGTAGTGGACGCTGTGGCTGGTCTTCTCCACCTCCGGAGGCCGCCTCACACCTTTGGAAAGAAGACAAAGAAACAGAGCAGAAGGAAATACATTTAGTAAAGAGGCCTGAGTAAAGAAGCCTGAGTAAAGGCGTCAGAGGAAAACAACTAATGTAGGTCAAGTAGCAGCTGGGATGGACAGGTTGTTTACAGGTGTTTACAGAAGCGTCACCATGCAGGACACAGCATGGACAGAGAACTGAGGCTCTTTCCTTTCCTTCCTCCATTAATGGATCAATGAAGAGCTCTCCGCTCTTCTCTCAGACTTGGGGACGAGTGACAGAGGGCAGCAGCTCCCCAGTCAGAGAGAAATCAACTCTGAAATGAGCAGGGAGGGGGAGGGGGGGGGTTAAATATTGACGGGAGCAACACTGGCAGGAGCCTGATGTCACTTTCACAGACCTGTGCTTTTCCAGTGTGCGGATCAGTGGCGAGCGCACCTGGCATGATGAACGGAGCCAAAAATAGCAGGTCTACCGGACCGGCTGAGTGTGGCACCTTCAGCAGACAAAAACGTAAATGGAGGTTGTGAACTTCCCTAAGACGCTTAAAGAGACAGTCACTTGTACATGCCCCCAAAAACTCAAGTAATTTAGATGACGCACACGTACCAGTGGCAACGTCCTTGGATGATTTGACCCTGGCACTGTTATTTGCCTAATGGCGTGCGAGGCAGCAATGACGAGAAGAGTGAAACCTGCCACCTCTCATAATCCGAGCTCATTTGCGAAAAAGGCTGCTGCCATCTGTGGTGTCAGGGCCTTCTCCGCCCCCTCAATGACAGTCTCGGTGAAAATTATTAGTCTGGAGGTGGGGGGGGGGGGGGGGGGGGGGGGGGGGCGCGCGTAGTGGGGGGTGCAGGTGTTCCTAATTATCTCAATTCAACGGGTAATGAAAGCTCCGTTTAGGCATCATAATGGGAAACAATTGTGCCAATTTCAGCCTTAATGGTGGTTTATGACATATTAAAGATGACACAGACTATGGCGGCCGAGGAGAGGGGAAGATGTGGATAATTGAGTCTCTAAAAAGGAGTGTCTAATATTCCAGTCTTTGCTCCTAAATTACTTGTCTTAACCCAGACATGACCAATTTGTGCCAAGGGAAATCCACTTGCATGAATGAAATCAATGGCTAATCATCCGTAAAAATAATAATAAATAAAAAGATCTCTCCCTCATAAAATGTAAGCTAAATAATCTATATGTACAGTAGGACAATATGAGTTGCCACTGCAGGGGGAAGGCTAAGAGAATCATCAAGGACTCCAGCCACCCGAACAACTGCCTCTTTGAACTGCTGCGGTCAGGCAAGCGATACCGGAGTCTTAAGGCGAGCACAGAAAGACTCAGAAGAAGCTTCTATCCCCAGGCCATCAGGCTGCTCAACGAACAATAAACACTATGCAACAACCATCAAATGCACACAGCACACACATCCACACGCACACACTCACTTTAAACAAACAACTCACTGCAGCACCCACTTTACACACTTTAGAACACCTAAACACACTTTACACTTTATATTTATTGGTAAAGGATTTGCACTACAACTCGTACACCTTACTGTAAATTGTACCTAAATTGTACCTCATCCCATTTCTGCTCTGCACTATATAGTATTGTATATTAGTACATTGCATAGTATATTGTATATTGTATGGTAACTCAGTTACTTCTATTCTGCATCGAACATTGTACATATGTCTATACTGAACACTGTGACCTCTATTTTTACTTCTATTTTACATGCTATACTATTTTATTTCATACTTATCTTGTCTAGCACAGTCTGGAGCGTAACAGTAAGAAGCATTTTGTATAAAAGTATTCTGTACTTCTGTATGACAACTATTAAAGAAACTTGAAACTTGAAACACTGCCAGGTGCATTCAAATGTGCAACAAAATGCCAATCTTACCAATAGGTTGAAATTCACATACTGGACATCTCATAATTTGTGAGGAAGTAAAAGTGTGAATAATATATTTATATTTATGCATCTATAAATCTACTCCTGAGACAGTGGAAAGTTAGTGACTTGTATAACTATGTGTATGTTTGTGTATATGTGTGTGTGTGTGCAAGGGCTAGGTTAATGAGATTGTTATGCATGCAATTGGTGGCAAATATTAGTAGATGGCGTAAAGAGGTGGACATTTCTATGAGAAAGACTAGGAAGCAGAAACTCATTACAAATCGACAAAGAATGAAATCTTGACTTGTTGTCAGACCAAGCATATAAGCCTCAAAGGCACCTGCCATTGTGCTAACTGGGAGATGTACGATGGAAGAGAAGACAACTCCTTCGCCTCTCGTCATCATTAAAGCTTTCCTCTCGACAGAATCATGGTAGGAGATATAGAAAAATTAGCATCAAACAAAGTCTTTTAAATATTTTTTTTAATCTCTAGTGGTGATGATGATGGATGTGCTCCCCCTCCGTGTCTGAATCTGATGGGAGTTTTAATATGTAGGTCATGGTGCTACTACAGTATGTAACTTGTTCCACACCATTTGCCATCAACAGACTTTGTTTTAGAGTTACTGTTAAAGGCTAGATACCTCATTCAAACGCGTTATTGCCTCCAGCCACGAGGGGTCCTATGCCAACACATCGCCATAGAAAGATGCAACAGTAAATACTATGGCACACTATCATGGCTCCTCCAATAACATTTTCAACAGAGCTTCAAATAAAAAATCCTCATGTGTTTAATTTTTGTTTCTTTTTTTTGCCTCTGCTCAAGACCACATTAAAAAGTCATAAATCATAATTGTAATCACAAAGGGAGTAGCAATCCAAAGTGACTCTGCAATAAGCCGCTAATAACACTTCTTTTTAATCTTGGCGCCCCTCCTCTTTTTTCTGTGGCCTTGTATCACCCAGGCTGTCAGTCAGCTCTGTGGTGGCGATACACCCTGTGTGTTTGGTGCAAACGGCTCACAGGCCAGGCAGCGTTTACCACGACAGGAGAATAGCTGTGCGCCGTCAACCCTGTTGTTATCCCTGCGGCTCAACGGCTACCTGTGACTCATCTGATGCCCCTGGACCATGACCCCCCACCATCGGGGGAGGGCAGACTTGTTGAAGGGCTCCACCTGGTCGAGGAAGGATGAGTCAAGTGCCACGGTAGGTGGGGAACGGCAGAATGCACATGGGAGGTAGACAAATCCTGACCCCACGCTCAACCTGTCACAACATGTTTGGGGAGCGGGCCGGGACGACTCAATCACCGCGTATGGGTGACATATGGTGGCGTGGCCCACAGTGAAATTAATACCCAGTGAATCATGGGGCCAGACGGGCGAGCGGCTAGATGGCGCGTGGGCGGAGCATTACATGCAGGCCAACTGGACACTGACTCCATGTTGCCTCTTTGGAACCATGAACTGGAGCAGACGCCTGCACAAAATATTTCATAGTTTATTTTAGTTTAATTTTAGACGTTCAGATAACTCAAACGCTGAAAATGGAGCTTTTGTTTTTACTAAAAGGCAGGTTTTGTCGTTATTGGAAGCTACGGTGGCGCCTCAAAGTGATAATTAAAAGATACTTTACAGTCACTTTGCAGCTTCTCTGATGTCTACAATTTATTTTCTGCGCACGTCTCCGCTCGTACGTAGTCACGTTATATTCCGGTGTCAATTCGATGTGACGCGGCTCCGCAGAAGGCTTAATATAGAGATACTCAAGTCTGCCAAAAAGGTAAGCAGACAGATGGGACTGCGTGAGAAGAGTGGAGACGAAGGTAGAACGGTGGGGAAGGGACGACAGCGAGGGAGAGAGAGAGAAGGTAATAAGGGGAAAACAGCTAAGCATGAGAGAGAGAGAGAGAGAGAGAGAGATGAGGGGGTAAAAGTCAACCTTGGTGGTGATGGGAGAGGGGGCTGAACGAGAGAGGACTCAAAGATTGCAGGGGGATAGAGGGGCAACATCAAAGGAATAGAATGGAGGATGAAAGAGAAAGAAAGAGATATAATGTGCAAAGAGCAGATTGTAAGAGGGAGGATAGGGGAAGAGTGGATGGAGAGAGGGGGGAGAGAGAGAGATGTGTTGAGGGTGAGTGACAGATCGTCAGTCTGCCAGGGTTGTGAAGTCTGCGTGGCACTTTGCAACAGCTGTGTTATGGTGTAAAAGAGGCTTGGCGCTTCTCGCACGGCAAACTGTAGGAAGAGAAACACTTTTGTGATTACATCCATATTGTTAAAAATAGAAAGCACGGTGGGGTTATGTAAGCAAGCAGAGGCTATACAACAACATCGCCTTGCTAATTGGAGATGGGGTTTGTGTGGGGAGACGAAGTTGAGAGCATCTAGTTGCTTGTGTGCGTGCGTGGGAAGTCTTATTTCTGCAGGTGATAAAGTTAAGTCAGAAAACAAATTACAACTGTGGGGTGACACCTACTGTCTGGGTGTGAACCATTAAGTACTCTATTAAGGCCTTTGTGAGATATCTCGGGTGTCTTTCAACTGACGGAATTTAGAATATGTACACACTTAACGCCACAACAGATAATTTTCAACAATAATATATCATACATCACTGTCAGAATAGTTGTGATACCTTGGTATAATTAGTTAAATAAATTACGATCATTGCCGAAACAATATGGTAGCCTACTTCTCATGATGAAACCACATTTCCTATAATCCTGCTGCAGCAAATTGCCATTTGTTCCCGTCCCCCTGGCAGCTTCCCACATGGGATTTGTTTTGAACAGGCAGTGGTCATGAGACGGGGTTGCACGGCGTACCAAACTTCTTTGAGCAGGAGCATGCGCAGGAGGATGTGCACACGCGTGCACACAAGAATGCGTTCCACTCGACTCTGCGCCAAGTACCCACCTACAGTACTTTGCATAACAATAGCTCAGGTCGTCAGGTGTGTTCAAATACTACAGTTGGACCATTAAACACAAAACCGGTGAATGAAATGTTACATTCCATTCCTAGAGGCAATTAGGCATAGTCTTTATTCGCGAGGGGACATTTATGCACATGCGCGGGAGCATGTGCACGCACCGTCATTAGAACAGTGCAACCACCTATGAAATCACCACTGCACCACTGGTTTTGAAGAAGCTACAAGGGGGTAAATAGCCCCTTCTAACCATGAATGTAGAGTTATCTTTTGTTTGTAAAAGGCTTTCTTTGCACCGTTCAGCAGAACTCTACCAACAAGACCTGTCGCAGTCGCGTCAATTATCTTTCATTCTCGTCGGTCCCATGTTTTTGTGGTAATCCTGCCAGGGTATGGACATTGAATTTACAATGATATATTAATGTTGAAACTTTACTTTAGTGCTTTAATGCTTTTTTACTTTAAGGAGTTTAAGGTTTGATATTCTTGAACTGGACTTAAAAGTATTGAAACATTTCAAAATAAAAGCATTGAAACACAACACCAGTGAAGACTCACTGGTGAAGACTCACTCATAAACTATTTTGTACAGAACTTGTTTCCACCATGTGTTGTCTTTTCTCAAGTGTATGTGTTCTATTTTTGTTCATACAGTTCAAAATAGCCTAATTAGTTTCCTGTTCTCCTAGCTTGGGAGAGGATGTAATTGCTCCATTATTACTCCATTTGTCCCAATGAGAAAGCAACGAGACAAAATGGCCCCCGGGCCGCGAAAGCAAGCATAATACCTCCTGACTAATGCTACAGTGCGATTTCTTCAGAAGTAACCAAAAACAACCAACAAAGAAGACAAACAGAAAAAGCAACATTAACTGGAGAAAAACTCCCAGGACTTCTGAGAGGGAAAATAATGAACTATTTTCTTTTTCAAATCTGGGTGAAAAAAAGCATGTTTATCTCGTTCCTGTGAACTCTAGTAATTTGACAGTTTAAATACCTGACATAGTTAGCAAATAGAGTACAATTGTGTGTATGTGCATGCTGTGCACATATGAGTGTACGTACGCGTGCAAGTGCAGGGTGGTGGAAGTGAGTGAATTCAATCATGTACACTTGTTATTAAAAATTTGCATAATATTCCACCCCAGTGCCCAACCAATTGGATCCAGCTTGATTTATGCACATGAGGTAATATGATATGCTGTAATGTAGCGGATTCATTCCTATGAAAAGCAGTGGTAATGAACACTGCGTTTCATTACAAGAGTGTCGATGCATACAGAGCATCGATAGGTTTCATTATGATTCTGATTGAATAACAGTGAGGTTGTGCAAGCCTGGTGGCACCTGGCAGCTAGAGATATCGATTTCCCTGTGGGTTTTGGGGGTCACAAAAAAAGAAGAGCTCTGATCAACAAAAAGAAAGAAAAATAGCTCTGATCCAAAATAATTCATAAAATAATAATAATAATAAAATATATCTGCCCCCCCCCCCCCCCAAAAGAGCTCTGATCCAAACATGGTACAAAAAGCACGTTTTCTGTTTTAAACACTGGTACAAAACACACTCCAGCTTAAGCGCCGCCTCATAACCTCATCACAGGCTAACAGGCTAACAGCTCAGGCACAACACATGCATTATGTTGTACCTTTTACATGCAGCAATAAAAATGAGCGGAGGCATTCACCATCATCAGTGGCTGGTAAAGCAGATGTGTTCCACCGCTAACTTCACACCAGTGACGCTGTTGCCTAGATATACTGTAGGAAACGGCAGCTGTGGAAGGACCTCTGCTTTACCGACCAGCTTAAAGAGACAATCCACAATCTAAATCCTAAGTGATGTCAGATGCTGTCATACCTCAAGAAAGCATTATTTATATAGTAACATAGCTTCATACCGCGAGAGGTACCAGGATATGAATATGCGGCGAGGAAATCGGTGCATGCTTTCCTCCGGATGCTCTTGAATTTAGCCCGGACACGCCAAACAAAATAACTTGACCTTGTATCAAGATCTATGGTACAATGACAATTACCATCTGACGCTTATTACTTGTGGAGTGAACCGTCTGTTTAAGGGTCGTGGCCACTGACGTACACCCGGGGCCAGTTTCAGTAGAGAGGCGCTGAAACCGGAAGAAGGGATCAGGGTCGAAAAGGGGTACAGAGGGTAAGGAATTCAAAAGAGGAGGCAGGTACGGCTAAAAGGGTTAGTCCAAACCGAAAAACAAGAGGCAGCTAGGGGTGAGAAGTGCTATCCCCAGAGGTCAAGGAGACGGAAGGAAGGGGACAGGGGGTTAGGTCTAAGGAGTGGAAGGAGGACTGCATGGTAGGACACTGCAGGGCATCGTGGATCACTGTGACAAACACACTGCTGGTGTTGACCAACACCCTGTATCCTCCTCGTATTTGTCATTTGTTTCTGTTGAACTTCACCATTTCTATTCTATATAATTGAGATTCAAAAGGTGAGAAATCCTATTTTATCTGTATCCTAAAATCAATGTCATGCGCATTATTCGTCATCATGCGATTCCCACGCTTCGTCTTGAGCTTTCAGCACATCTGCAGTGAGCAAGATATTCATACCCGAGACGCCTTCCTGTTATGCAAATCACTAAATAATCAAGATGTTTGAAGTCTATTATCATACATTACCTTGTGTATTTTCTTGTTAAAGGGGAACTATCTTACTATTTCTTTCACTATTTGGGCAATTTTACACAATTCCTGCGAGACTATGGAACACATCTGTAAGGTAAAAAAAATAAAAATTTAAATTTTATTTCTAATCAAGTTCTGTAGAGCAGCATTTTCTACCATTCAAGATTCCAAGCTGTTTTTGGCTGGACTGGAGAGAGAGATAGAGAAGGAGGGGGGCATAATCCCACGGGACAATGCATTGGTAACTTGTTTCAAATGATAATATATACCCACGTGAATATTATTGCACGGATCGGAATAAGAATATATTTTGCAACAGGTTGATGTGACGCGAGTGCTGATACAGAGAGAGCGAGAGAGAGAGAGAGAGAATGAGCGAGCGAGAGAGAGAGGGAGAAAGAGAGAGGGAGAGACAGATAGAGAGGGAAGTGCAAGTGTTTGTCTGTCTAAAACCGCTTTCGCATTATTTCCACTAGCTCCGTTATTGAGCGAATTGTTGATTGTGGGTGGTGGCTACAACCAGGGGCTGAGATATGCAGATCAGTGCCTAATTCACGTCAGCGAACCAGTCAAATTAGAATGGCTTGGTTCAGTGGGGGAGGACCTTGTCTCATCTGAACTGCAGCAATGCGCAAAAAATTTAATTTGCGACATAGATAGTGTTGATACAACCCCACATTGCTAGAAAACAATGCTAAACACTGGAAAAGGCAATTTATAAGATAGTTCCTTTAAGATAGCATGATGGCACATATTCTGAAACCTTGGAATCTCTCATCCTATTTAAAATAGTGTTCTGTAGTGTAGACAAAAAATCGGACTATACCAAAATTGTATCTTTGGTACCTAGTGCAGCACAGGGTTGAAATAGCTGCTTGTGGAAAGTGAAGTAATCCGTAGGCGTTATGACTCTTGGGGAGCAGTACGGGGAATTACAGAGTGCCTTCTATAGTAAAACATGATGTCACTCGCAATTGTCGTAAAGTGCTAGCGAGCCGTGCGGATGAACTAAGGGAAAAAGTGCTGTGACGACATGCCTATGACTAAGTGACACAACATTGGCTGTTGCATGAGCGACTGTAATCTGTGCAACATGTGTAGTTGTGATAGGGCACGGTCCTGCGCGCTGCATGGCAACCGTAACGTGCCCTTGAGAACGTCCTGAAATGACTACAACAATTAATGGCGCGACCAGGGGAGAGGAGATGATGTGAGGAAGGGCAGCGTTGTTTCACCGTTGCTCGTTTGTTGCCGTTTATTTCCCCTGGCTAGTATCGTCAGTGTGGTTACCTTTTGGGTTATCTTGACTCTTCCTGCACACACCCTCCTTTAATCCCACATACTGTATTCCCGTTGTTTTAATTACAGTATGTGCAAATAAATCAAACACTTCAATGCCTGGATGGGAAACAATGCAAGCGAGTGGCATCTGTTGCCATGATCTTCAGAAGTACTGTATAAATAACTGAGTGAGGTGCCCCTGGTGTCGCCCCGCGCATGACACCAGAACCTTCTTCATGAAGGAGGTTCAGAGTGAGTTCACCTCGTCTTTTTAATGAGTTTCAGAAAGCCTCCACTTCCTTCTATTATATAGTCTTTTCCCTGTGCTTGTCAGCTAAATTAGCCCCCCCCCTCTGTTGTACCTGTCCCACACAGGTTCTTTAAATCTGTAGAAGAGTCTGGAAAAAGGTCAATCCACAATAGAAGGTAGAGGGGGAAAGAGAGAGAGAGGGGGGGAGAGAGAGAGGGAGGGAGGAGAGAGAGAGAGGGAGGGAAAACAATCCTCAGGGAGGGCTAGAATAGGGTGTCAACGCGGCTTTCGCTGACACATTGGGTCTCTGTGTTTCTACACAATGAGAAGGTGGGCGTTCTCTCCTGACAGGAATAGCTTTAGTCCAACCTGACTGCCGGCATTTTTCTAAACAGCGGGGTGTCAACAGGTTCTTGCACTGGCCCTTTACTAAGCCCACGTATTTACATAATACATCACAACCGACCGCCATCCAAGGGGATCTTTCACCTCGTGTTTTTATCCGCTTGGCCCTTGGCTACCGAAAATGGAAACACGAATTTGGTTGAGTTTAAGAGGGCGCGTGTGCTTTTATACGTAGTACGTAGGCTTAAATATTTAAGGTTGCATTGGTTTGTTGCTGGGACATCAGATTAAGGAATCTCCTGAAAATAGGACTTGAGATCGGGTACAACAGCCGTAGGGACCACTGTTGCTGATTGTTAACATGCACGGCTGCTACCTCTGCTGTAGTGCTTGTAGCCATGTCAAGCAGAGAGTGAGATGCCGAGTGAGCGAGAACGAGCGGAGGCCCTCCTTGAACTGCGATGCCGTTACTTCCACAGCAGTTCCTCCCTGGCCTCATTAACCCGTCTGCTCTGCTCTGGGTGACTGAACCGGCAGCACCGCCGACACCAGCTGAAACAGATTGCGTTGCTTGAATTTCTATTACCCCCCCCACACGCCCACACCCTCCCTTCCGACTTGACTTCCTCCGGGTTATTTATTTGTTATAGGCTTTTCTCATTCTAGCTTGAGTGGCTCATCATTGCAGCCGGAGACTCGTGGGCCTGAATGGAAGCCTCTCTCACTGGCTCCAGATTTATGGGCTCCTGATGTCGTACCGGCGGAAGCCAGGCGAGGAGAGGGCTCAGAAGAAAAGAACCTGTAGAGTTTTGTCTCCAGGTCGTAACGGAATGTTTAGGGCTCCGCTAGGGATTTCCTGGGGAGCAATATGGGAATGCACATTCGCCACGGCTGGTGGTGAAGTCAGACAGCGCGAGAAGACGAGTTAAGAGTGTGTGGTTCGTGTTGTTTGGAGGAATGGAGAGGTGTTAGTTAGGGTCATGTTGCGTGTTGTGTAGAGCGTGTGCGTCAACAAGCTAAATAAGAGTGGGGTAGTTCTGTTTGGACTCGGAGGCCGGATTTGATTTGAGGACTTAAATGCAATATCTATTGAAGTGATTCCATCTTCCTGGCTCATGGCCGTCTGACTGAGAGTCGGAGCTCTTTGTAAAGCTGCTCCCCCGTCTTTATTCCCATCACCTTGTGTTTAGTGAACACTTCTGCAGGGTCTGTGATCAAATGCTTTATCATGCAACACTCTCTCTGCCTAGTTGCCACACAGTGTTTTAATTCAGTGGAATCATTAAGTAAAGCTGAGTAGGCAATTATCAATCCTGTCACATCACATTAGAGATTAAGTGAAACTAATGAGGTGTATGGTTAAAACCGATTAGCTATGCTTAGTGCTCGTTACAAATAGGTTGCTATATTTGGAGAGAGTTAAGTGTTTGTGAAGTACGTAAAGTGATATTTCACTGGAGGAACATTTGTAGTTATTTTTTTGCATGCCTACTTCCATATAACTTAATTAACAGGGAACCTCATGTCAACAACACCGTGGTTCAGCCCCCCTCCCGCCCCCACCCTCTTGCTATTGATGACTGAAAATGGACAAAAAGGTACTTATTGAAAACTGTGGCTGTGGACACAGAGAAATGATCCATCACTATGGATACCCAGTGCAGCCAGTATAGGTGGTTATCTGTATTCATATGGGGGTATTTGCATGCTAAAAAGGTTCAGTGTTCTAATCTACCACAGTGAGATACCATTAGAAGCCGGGTGCAGAGCGTTAGTAGTCAGCCTGGTTAGAAGTCGACAGTGAAGCGTCCAGGGCCCAGCAGTGCAATCCCCCGCAGGTCAGAAGTCAATCAAGACAGAAACCCCGCCCCCTTACCCTCCATCTCCACAATGATTGGCTCCGAGTCAGGTGACCCCTGTTCCCCCTCTGGGGGAGGGCCATCAGGACCTGTACCTCTTTCAGAGTCACCTGCCTCCTTTGGGAATGCTGCCCCCTGATAGGTTGTGCTGGCACTTGTGGGTGTGGTCTTGCCTGTGGTTGTAGCGAAGGGGGAAGGAGGGGGCAACAAAGTGAGCGGTTAGTGAAACTAAAAACATCCTGGAATATAAAACCGTTCCATAGCAAAAGGCCTCAGAAAGAGAGAGAACAAAGATCCTGTATGGAAAAAAAGATTACTGTCACATCAGTCATCTGCTAATTATACAGTCCTTCTTGGCGACAATGAGGAATATGATGAATGCACTGAGCAGAACTTCACTCGTGCAGCCTATAAACCTGTTGAAGCAGCTCATCTCTCCATACATGCAGAATGATTTACAGCTTTAGAGTCACTTTCACCTGCTGTTTAATGCCCATAATCAGTCCCTTCAGGAAATTGCAATTCCACGATTGCAACAAATCAACTATGCTCCACAAATAGTCAGGCAGGGATTCAATGTTGACCTATTGCCATTCTTTAACCACAGAGAAATACCTTGCACCATTCAAAAAAAATTCAGGGCCATCAATTTTCACAAATCCTCCCAATTTTATGAGAGCAGGTCGTAAAACGCAGATCATAACTTCTTGACCTGCCATCTTTAACGCAGGCGACCTTTTTGCTTAACATTTTACTTTCATTAACATAACAATAAAACCTTCACAAGTAAAACCTGCTGAGAAATGGGGGCATTTGGGGTTCTAATAATCACGGTGAAATCCTGCAGGGACTGCCGTACAGATACAAACTATTTTGAGCAAATGTGAGTGCTTGGGGCGAAAATATGCCCAATATGGTCATGATTTGCATAAGATGCAGACGTTCAAAGTTTCCAAACTTGGCAGCCTTTTTGTTTCATCGCTGAACCACTGAGGAATCTTCTTCCCCCTCGCGCTGCAACCTATTTCACACTATTGCCGCATGGCATTGGTCCAGCTGGCTGTCCATCAATGACTCTTCCTGGGCGGATCAACTCCTTGCATGGTTGAAAAATCCTCCGTGATGGTCCGCCCTGCTAAACGCTTTCACAGATAGGGGGAAATAGATACGGCTAGCTGCTGGGGTTAATGCCATTTTGCACAGCTCTCTTTTCCACTACTTCACCCCAGCCATTTCACAGGCGACTGCTGTGTCACCTGGAAGAGAACTGGCTAAAAGGAAAATGGGCCGTGTTTAGAATCATGTTCAGCATTTGCCAAAAAACACACTTTTTATATATATATATATTTTCTTTCTCTTGTATTATCAAAAGTAATATAAAAATAAATATTCATTCTTATGACACGCTTCACATCATAAGCGCACTCTTATCTCTCCATTAGTACTTGCCCTTGTCTGGTATGCAGCATTCTGCTATTGGCCTGGACACTAATAAGCCAGCCATGATGTTAGCATACTGCAGAGTGGCTGCCCAGATTGGAGGCGAAAGGCCTGTTCTGTTTTCCTCCCTCGCTGTGCCAGTTGACAGTTTTCACTCCGAATAAGGTGCCCTGTCAGAGCGCCATCTGTGCCAGGCAAATTAAAAAGGCTCGCCAGGGGGAGTTCAGCCTTGGCTCGCCGGACAATATCTGCAGGACTGTATTTATTAGTTAAATGTATCACTATTTTGTATATCTGAATATGTGTCTTCATATTGTTCTCATTTACTGCGGAAAAAGAAAAAAATTACTCTGCTAATGCACTTGATTACCTACAACAGGAGTGTTTGTCTCACACCCGCCTTCGGTGCGCTTTCCAACAGGGGGAGTGGGGAGCCCAGGGCGACAACAGCTTTGTGTGGCATAAGGGATGTTTTATTGTCTTGGAAAGCTGATAATTGATCTTCAGTGTGAAGGCTTGAAAGCTGATAATTGATCTTCAGTTTGAAGGCTTGAAAGCTTTTTGTGTGATTCAGCCGGAGGAGAAAAAACAATTAAAAATAGTCTGACTGCGTGTGGAGACCTTCAAACGCTGTGGCGAAGCAGAGAGAGGTGGTAAAGAAATGCTAACGGCATGGTCTCCTACAGTACCTATTGAGCAATACCTCCCATCCAGCGGGGAGAGAACGCCGTGTACTGAGGCATTGTGGGAAGGCAGAGGTCTGGGGGGGCTAAGCCGCTGGCAGACAGAGTGGCCTCTGTTCTGAGAGGAGATGGGAGACCAAGGGAGCTGCTGGATGGATGGCTGTGTTTGTGGCTGTAATGGCAGAGTACTAAACGCTCCAGAGAAAAACCACCATGTCCCAATTCATCAGGTGAAAAATGGGTTTGACTTTGAGCGAATCTTAAAAACGCACTCTTGAGTGGGCAAGGGGTCGGTGGGGGGTCCTTAACTCCTATTATCCTTGGATTAGCATTAGTTTTAAGTCCATGTCCAGACGAAAACGATTTTGATCTTTTTCGTTTTCATTTAGTTTATTTAAAAAAACGTTTCCGTAAAAACGAAATCGCCTCAAGAAATAAGTGCATGGCACAAATGTACAAAATAAATGTCTTTCCTGTTTTAGACGTCGCTCTTTTATTTTGAAACCCCCCGACCGGAAGTGTTATCGTCGTTTTCACTAGCGCCGTCCGGTTCTGTGCTTTTGAGCTCACGCTAGTTTTCCAAAGGAGAGGAGAGAGACCACGGCTCACATGCGCAAAATGCAGCTACAAGCAATCGATGAGGAGGATTTTAATCGGCAGGAGAGAGAGCGTGTCAAAGCCGTATATAATATGGTGCGGTCATAGCCATGACAGCGCAGCTCGAACTACCTGTTTTAAATTAATTTATTGATGTTTAACTTGTCCCTGTGTCCAGTCCTTTCGACTAGCAAACGTTGTCTGTATTTAACGTTACCTCAGGATACCACTTGTCTATTGTATTTAGTTGGTTAGCTATTTAGCTAATGTTGATAGCATTGAATAGCATCAACGCTAGCTGGCTGGCTACAGCTGGCATCGTAAATCTCAACACTAGCCATGGGAATACTATTTACTAAATTATGGAGGCTTTTTAATTGTCAAGGTAAGAGAGGATTTGTCATGATCCATGAACTGAAGGCGTATGCTATGGAACAGTATGTGCTTGGCTACTACTTGGGTTTTCAGAAAAAGGCCCGCTATGTGACGCTAATCTCTAGCTAGTATCGTATAGTGTATTTCATCACAGTAACCTCCCGGTGTTTAATAAACACTTCTAGCCAGGACATATCTGGACATATAAGACATATGTATCATGTTTACTTTTTGTTGGCTGGGTTTGCACATGCGGATTAAGGGAGATGTCAATCTGTTGTCGACGGTGGCGTACAGGCGCAGTACAT